>NC_050575.1:139630874-139953374 GCF_011100635.1 Trichosurus vulpecula | reverse complement strand
AAGGGAAAGGGGGTGGTTATATAAAAGACCTATGCCAATAAGACTATCCTAGCTTTCAAGGAGTTTAAAGGCTAGTTGAAGAAACAATGAAACAAGAAATGATGTGTGACAGTACATGATTGTATGTAAGTAGTATAGACGATAGTGCATGGAACATTAGAAAGAAATGGACATCCAACAAAGTCCTATGGGGGAGGGAGAGGATCTGGGGATCTCGGTGGACTCTAAATTTAATACTAGTTAACAGTATTCATAGCAGCCAATAATAATAGCTGGGATTTATATAGTATTTTAAGGCTCGGAAAGCATTTTATATACTCACTCTCATTTGTTTGCCACGATGATAATGAGGTATAATAAGATTATTTTCATTTGCCAGATGAAGAAACCTTAATTTCCTCATCTAGAAAGTGTAGAGTTTAAGAGGCAGGATTAGAATCCATGTCTTTCCTGCCTACAAGCCCAACACTATTTCTTTCCAATACACCAGGCTGTTCCCCAGAGGAGGAACACAGCATTAAGGGGGACATAATGTCTAGAATCAAGGCCAGAATACTGTCATCATATCTCTTCTATGACCAGACCATATCTGTATTGCCTTGTTTGGTCTTGGGCATCACACTTTAGAAAGGCATAGATAAGTTGGAGCATGTTCCGAAGATGAATGTGAGAAATGAAGACTAGACCATAAATGAACCAGAAAAGGATCTCCAGGAATTGCAGGTGTTTTCCCTGAAGAGGAGAAGGCATGAGAGCATAATAGTCATCTTCAGATCTTTGAAGGGATGTAATACTGGGAGAAAGAATAATCTCAGGATTATATATTTAGAGCTTACAGGGACTATAGAGGCTGTCAAGTCCAACTTCCTCACCATAAAGTGAGGAAACTAAGGGGCCTTAAAGGATAAACAATTCACCCAAGGTCAGACAGAGTAAATGGCAGAGCTAGAATTCTTTCTTTTCCAGTCTGCTGCTCTTTCTCCCACACCAGAGTACCTTTTATTCTTTGTTGTTGTTCAGTAGTTTCAGTCATGTTCAACTCTTCGTGACCCCACTTGGGGTTTTCTTGGCAAAGATACCGGAGTGGTTTGCCGTTTCCTTCTCCAGCTCATTTTACAGATGAGGAAACTGAGGTACACATAGCCCAGGGTCATGAAGCTAGTTAGTGTCTGAGGCCATATTTGAACTCAGGAAGATGAGACTTCTTGACTCCAGGATGGACACTCTACCCACTATGCCACCTAGCTGCCCTTACCACTTATTCCACTTGTTCCCGAAAGGCAGCTCTAGTCCTGGATGAAAACTATAGAAAGGAAGCTCTAAGTTAAATATCAGGAAACATTTCCTCACAGTTTGAATTATCCCAAACTGGGGTGAGATCCCTCGGAAGCTAGTGGCTTTCTTTCTCACTGGAGGTCTTCAAACAAAAGCTGGAGGACCACTCGTTGAGAATGTGGAGGAAGGGGTTCTTTGTCAGGTTTGGGATGGACTACATGGCCCCTGAGGTTGCTTCCAGCTCTATGGTTCTGATTCTTTGACTTAAGCCAGGCCTTGAGGGAGGTTGGCCTTGAGCAGACACAAGTCATTTCTTCAAAATCCGAACAATCTTTCAATACTCTCCTATTTAACTGGTCAGTGAGGATGGTATCATTAATAACATGAGACTCTGATTAAAGATCACCTCTTAACTTAGGACAGGGGTTCAAAAATAGTTTATACGATCATAGCAGTGATTCTGCCCCAGCATTATTCTCCAAAACTATCTTTGGCTTTCCTTAAAGGAGCCACTGCGTGGTCCTCTGAAAGAAGAGTATTTAAAATAAAATGACTGCATTTTATATGATAAATTTAATTCCTTTCTAATGAATTTTATCAGAGTGCTCTTCTGAGTACACATTACAATATGGCATGTGCTGGACTATTTTCAAGCATAAGAAAATAAATTAATTTAGGATTTTTTAATCATATTAAAACAATATTAAAAAATCCAGCATGTTATTTGTTAGGGCTTCTTCTGAAGCATATTGCTCACAGGAAAAGTATGTTAAAGCTATCTCAATTATAAAACCTGAAAGCTGTTGTCTTCCTGTCTCTAAGCCCGTTTTCCCCCGCAGTGCTGATGTACATGGGATTGTTGACTGTCAATACTGTTGAGTGTACATTAAGGTTAGCTCATCTGAAACATTGTCTCTTGGGATTCAAAGGATGTCAGTCTTGTCTAAGTAGGAGAGTGATAATACATCTGTATGTGACACCTCGCTGCCGTTTGGCTTTGTCACTGGGCAGCAATGCCTGTCATCTTGTTATGAGGCCCAACAGAAAGCACGTATCACCCTTGACACAACATAAAGTGGGATGCCACAAAGATGGGACTATCAGGTGTCCCTGGAATCTCAGGGTTTCATTCTGGGAACACATTCACAAAATCAATGCTCTTTGGGCCCTGAAAGTGATAGAGCAAAATGACACAGAAGCTCCGGATCTTGATTTGAAACAGATAAACTATTTTGATAGTTGTTGGGTGTTTTCACACTTATTCTTTAGCCCTTCTGCTTCTTGGTCCACAGTATACACTGTCGACTAAGTTAAATCTCCACAAGGCCAAAGGTATACCCTGAGCCATCAGAAGGCTGGAGCTACTAGAGTAATCATTAATCAAGGCAAGGCCGATTCATGATAACATCAGGATCAGCAGAAGCAAGAGCAACAACAAAACGTACATTATTCATATAAATGAGGTTTTTAAAGCCCGCTCAATGTCTCTTGGTAAGAATCATCAAGAAGGTCCTCCAGCCCCCAAAGTGGCTATTCGTTGGAGACAGTCACGGGTCTGGGAGGGTTTCAATCTGGCCAACAATTATCTCACAGGAATATGAGATGCTCCACTGTTAGATGTCAGGGATAATTTGACTTTACCATAAGACTAAGTATTGGTCTAAGGTTCCTTGATACCCTAACTTGCATAGACTTTCAAGAGAAGGCAGTTGAAATCCCCATTGTTTGCATAATAAGGACTCGGGAATGAGCAGTTGTTCTCTCATTCCTAGAGAATCTGCCTAGATTCCCATTTTGTATTTACATATGGATTTCTTTTCCTTTGGCATATAGATAATTTTTAAAGAAAAATCTGGATGATGTCTCAGGTACATTTGTATTGGATATGAAAAATATACAGATTGATTTTGTAAAATGCTAACAACACACAGGTCTCTTTTGCCTATCCTTCGGGATTGAGGAGACCCATCTTTGTTTGTCAAGTCCAGTGCATCCTTTTTGATTTCCTTTTATACAGGAGACGCACCTACTTTGGATTGGGATACTTTTCATTTGGGGCTAAAAAATAAAGCTCCAGAATTTCTGATTCTAGGGGAAAACAAAACCAAAAAAAATGTTAGAATGAGTAGATAAACTAGGCATGCAGATGACCAGAATGACAGGAAAGCAACAAAACCCATTCATTAGGTTTAAGCAGACTGTGTTGAAGTTATTAAACACTTTTGAGGGGACAAGGGGATTAGAGGAATGGGAGGTAGCCCAGATTTATGCCACCATTGGCATAGAGAATTCCTGGAATGAAAACTTCCTCCACTAATTCACATCAGCAACTTGTTGGTAACTTAGAGAACTAACTAATTACCTCAGTTGAGATAGTGATTTTCCCATGGACATAGGCATGGCTAGCATGTGTTAGCATCAGGACTTGAGCTCAAGTCTTTCTGACCCCAAAGTCCTCTACCAATCATGCCACATTGTCTCTTGTAGGCTCATAGAATGCTCAACTTAGTGCCTGAAGGGACCTCAGAGGCCATCCTGTACAAATCTCTCATTTTACAGATAAGGAAGCTGAATCCTAAAGAAGTGAAAGTGACTTGTCTAAGGTCACGTGGGTTCTAAGGAGCAAACTGCCTGTTGAACTAGAGCTCTTTTCACCATACCCTTCTATCTTCACCTAAACTCTTATTGGAAGCATCCACTGTAATGTAGAGGCTGGTTCTTCCTAACTGGTGATGTTTGTCTATGCGAGCAAAGAGTTGTCACAAATGGAATGTTTGTAATTTGAGCTGCCACGGTGTTGGCAGTATTGGCTGGGATGGATTTTTATCAGACATACCATAGCCTCTGGTAGTCCAGTAGTGAAAATACACTACATATTGATTCACACCAGGGACACTGTTGTTAAAATACATAAATGAAAGAATTGACTTTGCAACTAAAAATAAATAAATAATGTCCATAAATCAGGAATACCTGATAAACTAATAAATATCTATCACTATTATATCTTGAGCTTTCTCAAAGAGGGCTGAAAAGCACTTAATTGTTACTAGGTAATCAATTATTCAATTAACCTTCTCCTCATTGAATATATATTTGATACAACTTTTTGAAGCTTAGGCTCTAAAAGGGTCCTATTGATTGAAAGTTTCAAGGCCATGTGACTTGGGTATTGGATTTGTGCAGTCAAGATTGACAGCAGAGCTTCTCAATAATATGCAAATATTTCAGATAGTATGAGTTTCAGAGATGAGACTAAATCGGTAAAGTTCATTTCATAGACAAATATATTTATTTGTGTGTGTGCGTATGCAGTCTCTGCTTCTGCAATACATTCACACAGCCATTTATATAGGCACACATACTACTCCATTGAGTTCAAACATTAACCAAAGACAGTACACAATGTGAGTTAGGGTCCAGTGTTCCAAAGACTAGCTACATCGTATCAATGGCTACCTGATAATTCAGTGATTCCAGTTGTGGAAGTATGCTATTTGCACAAGATAAGAGAGCAGCAATGCTCTCAAATTTAAAAATTAAATCACATGTGTCAGACTTCCAAGCTGAAAAATCATTTCAATTCAAGGGAAACACAGTTAGTATGAAAAGAGGCTTCTTTTTCCTTTGCCTTTTCCTTTTGTTTTCCTTTCCTTTCTTTCCTTCCTTTCTTCCTTCCTTCTTCCCTCCTGTCCTCTCTCCCTTACTTCTTTCCTTCATCTCTCCCTTTTCTGTCCCTTCTCTCCCTTTCCTTTCCATTTCTTTCCTTTTCCTTTCTTTCTTTCCTTTTCTTCCTTTTGTTTCTTTTTCCTTTCTCTTAATTTCTTTTTCTTTCATTCTTTCATTCATTCTCTTTCCCTCCCTTCCTCCCTTCCTTCTTTCCATCCTTTCTTTCCTTTCTCCCTCCCTTTCTTTTCCTTTTGTTTTTCTTTCTTCCTCTCTCCTTTTCCCCATTCCTCCTTCCTTTCTTTTTCTTTCCTTCCTTCATTCCTTCCCTCCTTCTTTCCTTCCTTCCTCCCTCCCTCCCTCCCTCCCTCCCTTCCTTCCTTTCTTCCCTCCTTCCTTCCTTTCTTCCTTCCTTCTTTGCTTTCCCCCTTCTTTTCTTCTCTAGAATAATCAGAAGATTCCTATGATGTAAAGACTGGTCTGGAAGAGGCAAAAGATAGTGACCCCCCCCCCCACTCCACCCTCCTCAATGTAATCTTTCTCCTGTGATAGGTTTATTTGTAAGCAGATGGAAGATGAATTGAACAGTAGGTGTGAGATACATGGTAGGGTTATCAGTCTACAGCCAGAGAGCACCTTACAAAATAAAACAAAACAAACACATTCTTTCCTGGTTTGTATCTACAGCTAAAAGACGATGGTCGTAGGGGGTTAATACCAACCCATCCAGGATCGGCTTGGCTCCTTAGAACTGATGCTCCAAACTTTCTCCACAACCATTTGCTATTTCCATATTTCCTTCCCTCCCCCATCCTGACCCCTCCCTTGCTCCAATGCAACAGAGACCCTCCATTCTCCTGAAAGGTCTGGGCTCCTTCATCAGTAACTGTTGCACTCCCATTGAAGGAACGACCCTGTGTGATAGATGCCGAATTGCTGATATCTCAGGGCCCCTTTAGCACGCATTCATAATCAAGATATTAGCAAAGAGTTTCTGTCCTGAAAAATGCCATAAACAGTCTTGGTTTGACCTTCGTAATGCGGGAGCACTTTAGTAATCTGCGCCTAATGATTTTTTACATTAAACCTCAGCTTGTGTTGGGCCCTTGTGAGTCTCAGTAATTTAAGAACAGTCATTTTGCACATTCCAATGCCATTATGTTACATTGTTACTGAATAAAGACTGGTATTATGTTGCGCCTATAAAGGGCAGAAGTGGCCTGAATTTTATCTGGTGAACGAATCAATCTGGATTATGTCAGCTGAAAAGAATTGTGGACTGCAGTCTCCAGCAGATGGGGGGGATATTTTAAAAATGTATCTGCTGATTCTGAATACATGAGCTAAGATAATACCTTGTGGTGACTGAAAAGTACTTTTTCTCTCTCCCTCTTTTTTTTTTCAATGAAGACTGTACCAATTATCATTTCAACATAAAGTATTAGGAGATCAATTGGGACCTGAATGCCGTTTCCTAATGTTAATACAGTGTTGTATTTAAGCTGCCTTGACGGGCTGTCTAGGCTGTGGGAAAAAGACTGAGCAAATAATGAGGAAAGGGTTTAGAAAAAAGGCAGAGGGGTGGAGTTTGGCAAAGGATGTGAGCTATTCATCAACAACTCAACAAGGATGATGGAAATAATAAGTACCCCTTAAAGGAAAGGGGAAAGGGTTTTTTTTTTAAAGAAATAGTTTCCTTTTTTGGGAAGAAAAACATATTTAACCCTAACTTTGTATTACTCCCCGATTAGCTGATTTTAAACTTCCTGAAATCAGCAAATGCTTCCCTTTGAAATGGATAGTGCACATTTAAACAGTATGTATTCTTTAGCAATCAGTTTAAGAAAACAGTGTCTCATTTCCTGTCTGTTCGTGCAAATTTCTTAGCATGTGGCAGTGTCATTTAATATCTAAAGTATATTAATGCACTGCTTTAACACAGAAAAACTCCAACAAATCCCTTGTGTGAAATAATTTGTGTGAACTTTGAACTGACCATGAATAAAATCAAGCTCTTATTATGTCCTTTATTTATATGGTAGAGAAAACCTTTGAAACATGAAACTGCTCTGGATATGGTATAGGCATCCAATATATTACTTACAATAAAATAACTTCGCTGCATTTTTTAAAGCGTCTCCCCCACACTCCCAGGTACTATTATGCAGTCTCTTCAAAATATTTACCTTAGAAATGAATAGGCCATTCTAATATTATTGTGTTCAGAGTTGCTAAATTTCTATTCAGCAGATCTAATTCCACCATCTGTAAAGTTCTAGATTTTATAATACTTATAAGCTGTTTCTAATCTATTTTTACTGCCATGTTCTGTCCTGAAATGTCAAAGAGTGCAGAATAGGTCTTGGAATTAACATGACAGTTAAGAAACTTGGCAAGGTTTTACAGCAGATTGTGACATTAACAAAATACAAAGGAGAATGGTGAAATTAACATTAATGTATGCTTGCAGACACTATAAAAATCTATATGTCCATGATCAGGGAATTAAAAAGTGGGGATGTTTTTAGGATGATGCTATTAAATACAGATCTTTACTATGAAAAGAAATTTCCATATGAAAAGCAACTTACTAAAAAGTAATGCCGTAATCCCTTCTCTGGAATGAACAACAGGTTTATGGATCCCAGGTCAAGTAGGCATATGGTTGTTTCTGTTTGCCAATTTTTTTTAGGCTTCTTTAATCTATGATAAAACTGCTTTGGAAGCACTAATAGCATTTTTTCCCAGCTGTGAAGGAGATCATATGATAGATGTACCTAGAAGGGAGATCATTTGTTTGAATTCACAGATTGCAAAATAAATCATATTAAGGCCTACTTTTAATTTCATCACGAGGAAGGTTTCAAACAGTGTTATCTGGAGGAATTCATGATGGACTCAGTCCTGTGGCAGATGCTGGAGCGCGCTTGACTTGTCCTGGTTCCTTTGTGATCATTGTTTTATAAGGTGTAAGAAGCGTCACCTTGGGGGCTGCTGGACTTCACTGCTTTAGAAAATAAGGAATCTAAGAGTTTTGGACCAGTTCACTTATATAAGCAGAAAGGAGCAATGTAACTAGTGGAAGAAAAGTTTTAAAGAGTAAAAAAAAAAATTTGTTGTTCAGTGGTGTCCAACTCTTTCTAACCCCATTTAGGTTTTTCTTGGCAGACATACTGGAGTGGTTTGCCATTTCCTTCTCCAGCTCATTTTACAGATGAGGAAACTGAGGCAAACAGAGTTAAGACTTGCCCAGGGTCACACAGCTAGGAAGTATCTGAGGCCAGATTTGAACACAGGAAGATGAGTCTTCTGGATTCCAGGCCTGGTGCTCTATCTAGGATGCCACCTAGCTGCTCCTGAAAAAAAAATAACAACTTGGAAATACAGAGGCAGTGGAGGCAAGCAGGCTTGTAAAGGCTTTCTAGGGAAGTGCATTTTGATAGGCTAAAACACTTCTTATTATAGTCCCATCACCTAATTTTGGTGCCAGAAAAAAGATCTTCTCTTGCAAATAGACCTAGGGATGTGAGACTGCAGAGTACAAACACTATATACTTCTTCTCCTTTTGGCTTCGGGAACATGGAATCTCAGATCTAGAGGTGGAAGGGCAATCTAGTCCAACCCTCTCACCCTACAGATGAGGAACTAAAGACGTTAAGTGACTTACCTAAGGTCATCCGGAGAGGTAATTTGAACCCTAGTCCTCTGCCTCCAAATCCAGTTCTTTTCCCATTGAACTATACTGCTGGGGTATTGGTTGTGACTTTTTTTTTAATAGTGTTGGAGGCTGTAGAGTTAGAAAGAAACCTTGAAATTATTTAGTCTGACCTCTTCCTCTTACCTGGTAGGTTCTGTATCCAAATCTAGAGGTCTTTTACTGTTTTCATCTAAAATCTGCTCTGGTATTGGTTGTGATGAACTCCATTGCCTTTTTTTTCCCCCTTTTTATGCCACAACTGTTAAATTGGAGGAGCCTTCTGGGACAAGGTTGCTTACTTCCCAGCCTGGGGGGTGGGGAGGGTCTTTACTTCCAGGCAAATACAGGTCCTTCACTCTGACAATTTTTAAACCAATGGTTACCTCAGCGTTGTCTCTTCAGTGTGTAAAGATACGTGGGTTGGAGAGCTTGGTGTCGATCATCTGTAAGGACTCTCTCCACCCTAGAATGCTGGGATTCCCTGACAGCCAAAAAGCTGGTCCAATGTAGTTTAATAGATAGATCTCTGAGCAAGAAATAGAGTCTAGTCCTTATTCTACCACTTACAAGTCATGTGACCTCAAACTAACAGCCTCTCTTCTCTATCTCTCTACCTCTTAAAGGGAAATCAAAAGTAACCCCCAGAAATATTGTGGAGAGAAAGTCAGTGAAAATATGATGGATGTAGAAAGGTTCTATGGTGTAGCATTGTAGAATGATGATAATAATAATAAAATGTATATAGCACCTACTATGTGACAAACACTGTGGTAAATGCTTTACAAATATCTTATTTAATCCTCCCAAGAGCCCTGGGAGATAGGTGCTTCTGTTATCCCCATTTTACAGGTGGGGAAATTGAGGGGTAAGGGGGTTAAATGACTTGCCCAGGGTCACACAGCTGCTAAGTGTCGGAGGACAGATTTGAACTTGAGTCTTCATGATTCCAGGCCCTCATGCAGGGGTAGGGAACCTTCTGCCTTGAGGTCCTGAAGTGCAGCCCTTTGACTGAATCCAAACTTCACAGAACAAATCCCTTTAATGAAAGGATTTGTTCTGTAAAACTTGGACTCGAGTAAGAAGGCTAGATTCAGTCAGAGGATCTGGGTTCAAATTTCTGCTCTGATGCTTCTCACATAATCTTGGGCTTACAATCTTGGGCTTAACCTCTATGGGCCTTAGATTACTCATCTGTAAAATCAGAAAGTTGGAATAAATGATCTCTAAGATCTCCTTTGAGCTCAAACAAAAAGCAGTATTTTATCTACAATGCCCTGGGAAACCTTTCTGTTTCGTTGTTGTTTAGCTGTGCCTCACTTTTCATGACCCCATTTGGAGTTTTCTTGGCCAAGATAACAGAGTGGTTTGCCATTTCCTTGTCCAGCTCATTTCATAGGTCAGGAAACTGATCTATAGGTTAAGTGTCTTGTCCAGGGTCACACACCTAGTAAGTGCCTGAGGCTAAATTTAAACTCAGGGAGATAAGTCTTCCAGACTCCAGGCCAGGCACTCTATCTATCTCACCACCTTGCTGCCCCTTTTAGACTTTCCTTTATGCAACTTGGCTTCTGGCTCTCTTTGGCTAGATGCAGCTTGGCCCATCTACAGTGTCTCATGGCAAGATTAATGTCTGAGATATGGAATGGATGACCTGGGACAAAGGTAAGGGCACTAGCTGGGGAGGAAGTTAGAAAGTTGAGACCCTAATCCCAAGTCTCTCACTTACTACCTGTGTGACCTTGGACAAGTCTCTCAAACCCTCTGGACCTCAGTTTATCCTCTTAAAAATGAGGGGCTTGAGGAGAGGGTTTTGGATTCAGTTTCATGTGAGGGAGCTCCCAGCTCTAAATTTTTGATCCTAAAACCTGAGTTCAAATATTTACTACCTATGTGACCTCAAGCAAGCGTCTTCATCTTTCTTGGTCTTGATTTTGTTGTCTTTAACGTGAGTGAATTGAACTAGATGACCTCGAAGGTCCCTTCCAGCTCCAAATCTTCCAACCTCCAGTATACTTCAAACCTCAACCTAGGCAGCTGCTTGACAGATGGAAGGAAATGTCTCCTTCCATCTTAATGCTAGCTCATCCTGACCTAGAAGAAATTTCCAGCCCAGACTCTATAGAGTTAAAGGAAATGTGGGAAGCAGATTAAGGGGCAGTGATCATGCTTAATCCCTCCCCTGCATCCCGGTTTTCTGCCGCAATGCAATCATTAATTCTACAATTAAATGAAAGCCCAAGTCTGTCCCATGTTTTATCCAGCCTTGTTCTCCTTAAGCCAGGGAGGGAGTAAGTTTTCCTGAGGAACAGGTGGATTGATAAACAGTGTATGGATGGCCTCACGTCTCTGAAGCCTGGCCCAGCTGCAGCTGTGATCTGGCCCACAGAGCCCCGGGAGAAGCAGGCTGATTCATCTCACAGTGCTAGCTCCCTCTCAGCCTGCCTCTCCGTTTTCCGCTCTCTCCCCATCAATTCTCTTTCCCTTGTCCTTTTCTCTCTCTCTCTCTCCCCTCCTCTCCCAGCATCATGTCAATTTCACCTCCTGCTGCTCTCTGTCACTCACTTAGATATCATGATGTCATTGTCTCCTCCATCCTTTACTGAGGCATGAGGAACATTTAAGGGCAAGGTCAGCATATGGCCCAAATCACTACCCTGCTACTGGGCTCCGGCAAGTTCATTCCCAGGTCCTTGGGGCTGGCAGTATGCCAGGCTTGCCCCTTCTCCTCTCATTCTTGCCTTGTCCCCCACCTCCCCCCAACTCACCGCACCCCACCCCCTCCCTGACAGAACGCTGACTCACTCCTGGGAGACAGACAGATGAGGGAGAAGGCAGCAGCTAATTCTTGTATTTCTCCAGTAGATGGCAACAATTGTGCTGGAAATAAAGGAACTTTTTAATTGGAGATAAAAACCAAATAGGTAATGGAAACGTCCAGAGTCTAGAAGGTACCTGCAGAGGGCAAAGTCCAGCCCCCTACCTTGGGGCAAAAGGCAGTCTGAATCATTAGAAGATACAAGGCAAACTTCAGGGAAGGAGGACTCCAGGCTCTAAAACTAGTTCTTTCTCTGACATTCAAGCTTTCACTGATTCTCAAGGGAAGTCACTTGCAATAATATAGGCTTATAGTGTCATAAACCTAGGGTTAGAAGGAATTTCATGGGAAATCTAGTCCAGCTTCCTAAGGGGGTTAACACAGGGAGGTTAAGGGACTTACCCATAGTTACTCAGATAGGTGGAAAATGTCAGGGTTGAGATTTGAACCCAGTTCTTCAGGGTTTGACTATTGGTGCCCAACCTCTGGTAGAGCCCTCTGAGCTCACATTGGTCTGATCAGCCCCAGTCGGACACAATGTACCTTGACTCCAACATAGTGATGTCATTTTGGTCCTCTTCCAGAAGGAAGGACTGCAACCAAATAACCAACCAACAATGTAATTTCCATTCTCTCATATAGCCTATCCTCTCTTTTGTGCGTGGCTTTCTTGTTCCTCTGTTTTGATATCCTTCAGCTGCCAATACCCCTGTGGCTGTCGTACTTGGGGATGTGTCTGACAAACCCTGTGGGCTGGGGACCCTCAGTCCACTGTACACTGTGTGGAGGCCAGGAGTGACTATCCTTTGGCAGAAAGCCCTTGCTGCTTTCTGTAGGGAGGCCTGTGGAGGTACCTCTGTGCGGCTATGCTGCCCAGTAGACTGAATACTACAGCGATGGGCAGGGCACTAAATTTGGAGAAGTACTTGGGGTCCTAGAGACATTCCTCAATTAAGTATTTAAAACTTTCCACACATCCTCACTTCCAGCCAAACGATCCCCTTCAGTGTTCCCTGGGCTTAGCATTTTATCTCCGTTCTCAGTGTCCTTGCACAGGCCTGATGTTCATTTCTTCCTTTACTCTCCCTGTTCAAATCTTTGGTTTGGTTGCTTTCTCCCAAATAAGCCTTTCTTCATCCCTACAGTTGCCAGCGTTGTTGTTGTTGTTGTTCAGTCATTTCAGTCCTGTCCGACTCTCTGTGACCCCCTTTGGGGTTTTCTCGGCAAAGATACTGGAGTGGTTTGTCATTTCCTTCTCCAGCTCATTTTACAGATGAGGACACTGAGGCAAACAGGGTTAAGTGACTTGCCCAGGGTCACACAGCTACTAAGAGTCTGAGGTCAGATTTGAACTCAGGAAGATGAGTCTTTCTGACTCCAAGCCCAGCACTCAATCTACTGTGCTCTTTCATTAAATTATATCATATTTACTTATATTTATACATGTGTGAACATACCCTGTCCAGCCAGTAAAATGGAAACCCCTCAAAGTAGGGGAAATTTTTTGCGGGGGCGTATCTAGAAATGATAAGCACCTAATATAGTTCTCTGCAAATAGAAGAAGCTTAATAAATGTTTATTGAACTGAATACATGCATAGAGAGACATAGTTATAAAAGTAAGCAATGAATTAGAGCTACCCCAAAGTCAAAAGGCCAACCTTGGCAGCTAGAGGCTTCCCTCTCACCGCAGGGGGGAGCTGGAAGACCATTTGATGGGGATGTTGTACTGGGGAATTCTTTGGGAGTGGGGAGTCGATGGTCACTAAGGTGCTTTCCAACTCGGAAGTTCTGAGATTTTGTGAAATAAGACTGGACTCTGCTTGGTGATCTCGCTGGGCTTCATTTTTCTCATCTGAAAAAGAGGGGGTGGGTGGGTGAGTAGGAGGGAGGTAGGTCTGGAAATTCTCTAAGGAAGGTTCTTTCTAGTTCTAAACCCTGTGTCTGACATCATTCCTGCAGGGCCACCAGAGTAATGAACTTTTATTTCTCTAACTTGTCCATTAAATCCAAATCAAATGCACAAACATTTTTAAAATCCATAATAATACATATATAAATATTATTTTGTTATTAATTTATTTTGTTATTATTTAATTTATTTTTATTATCAATTCATTAATATAATTTATTATTAATTTATATATGTATGTACATATATAATATATATTAACTATATATAACTATATAACTATAACATATGTTGATTGATTTTCTGTTCTCCTGGAGTTTATAATGGAGTAAACTTACCAGGGTGCTATGTTGTAGGTACGATATCAAACAATTCCATGTCACCAATACCAAATTTAAGTAGATTTAACAAAAAGTCAAAGGAAAAAAAATCAGGGCAATTGGCTTCTACCTCCTTTTTGGTGCTTACTTGAATTGGGGAAGTAAAAAGGGGATTAGAGGCCAATGTGTGTCATATAAATAAGGCCACACTCTAATATTAGCAATTTGTTGGAGTAGGTGGTGTGATACAGTAAATTTGGAGACAAAAGACCTTGGTTTGTATCCTGGCTTAACTGCTTAGTACTTGTATGATCTTGGGACTTCTTAAGTCTCAGTTTGCTCAGTGGTAAAATATGAAATGGCTGGACTGTGTTATATCTAGGGTCCTTTCCAGCTCTTAGTCCAATGATCTGATATAAAGTGATTTGGGAGTTCTTTCCCTTTTGGTTGCTAGAATAATAATAATAATTGACATTTATAAAGAGATTTTAAGCTTGAAAAGCAATTTACACACATTACTTCACACACATTATTTAGCCATATAATGACCCTGTGAGGTTATTATTCTTATTTTATAGAGGAGTAGTAAACTGAGTCTCAAAGGGGTTAAGTGACTTGTCTATGGTCCTATAGCTACTCAGAGTCAGATGTGGGATTTGAGCCCATATTTCTGTAATACCAAGCCTAGCACACTCTCGCTAGATCATAGAATTTCTGTATTGTGTTCCTGATTACACTATTAATTCACTGAATGGCCTTGGATAAGTCATAAACTCTCTAGGTCTCAATTTACTCTTATAAAACCAAGATAACACCTGTCTAGGGAACTGTGAGAGTTAAATGAAATACCAAATTGGAAAGCACCTTGTGGATAGAAGAGGGTTTTATAAATTCAAAAGATTACAATTACTAAGCAGAAGGGCTGATGATGCTCAAAGTAACAAACTGTACACATTGTGTTCATGTGTTTTGATGATTCTTGGATCACTTTCCCCTTTTCTGACTCTTTTGCCCTGAGACTTTAGGCTTCTAGGGAAGAAAATTAGGTCAGATTGGTGAAGCTGGGCTACAACATTAAGCTGAATGAACAGCCAAGAAACACAGACAATAGACGCCAGGGGAGATATGTTAGCATAATATAACAAAGCAGTGAAGAATATATTTACCATTGTTGAGAACCATAGTTAGAGAGAGAAGGGGTCATCTAGGTTAACTCCCTTATTTTGCGAACCAGGAAACTAAGGTCCATCAACACCATTATCACCATCATTATCATCAATAAGCATTTATTAAGTGCTTACTGTGGGCCAAGCTCTGCGCTAAGGGTTGAGCATACAAAGAAGGGCAAAAATATTTTTCCTGCTTTTTAAGAGCTCACCTTTCCATGGGGGAGGTAAATGCTTTGCCCCAAGTCACATGGGTAAGAGTGATTTGATACCATATTGTTTGCCTCCAAATTCAGTCCTCTTTCTGCCACACTATAAATTGTCTGCTGTAGTTGCCTTTAGCTTCTACCTATAGAGAAAAACAGCAGCTGGTGGCATAGTGATAAAGCACTAGGCCTGGAATCAGGAAGACCTGAGTTCAAATCCAGCCTTAGACACTTCCGAGCTGTGTGATCCTGGACAAACCACTTGACCTCTAATTACCTGACAAAATGGATCTGCTGGAGAAGGAAATGGCAAACCATGCCAGTATCTTTGACAAGAAACCCCAATTGGGGTCACAAAGGGTCAGACACCATTGAAATGGCTTAAGAACAAGACAGAGAAGACAGGAGTTTCAACTTCTCATCTTGAGCAAAAAGAGTTGTCATGTGCACTGAGGATCTTTGAATGGAGGTACATCTAGACATCAGAAATTTGAAGTTGTAAGAAAATCTGAAACTGAAGGAAAGAGAGAATGAGGCAGCTGGCAGCCTCAGATATAGCATATTATAAATACAGACACTAAACCGTTTATTACATCAGACTGACCTCCCAGTGATTGATTGTTTTCCTGAGAGGGCGGGTCGCCATAATTTTAATGTATTTTATTTAAATTGCCTCTAAGATGACTACAGAACTCTTCAAAAGTGCTAGCTACCAGCATGTTCAGAGCCATCTGGATTTTTCTGAGATATGGAACTCAAGGTTGGAAAAATAAATCTATTTTTTTTTGGTTATCGGAGATACTTGGCCATCTTTTTTTTTTTCTCCTCTTCCCTATTTACTCAAGGAAACACAGAACACAAAGGTCCTCCTAGAATTCACAGACATATTTTCCAAAAGTCCTTGGTTTAGGAAGATAATCTTTTTTAGGAATAGGTTTGATCCTCTGGATGAGCCCAGGTGTCTGCTGACTTTTGGGGGCTTTGGTATCACAGTTGAAGTAAGTCATTGAATTTGATTCAGAGGAAAAAGAACATTATTGCTGTGTCAATCTCTGTGGGTGATTGGGCTTTGCATGGAGAATTCCAGTTCTCAAATCTCCATGAATAGAGATCATAAGGAAGGTGTAAGAAGTGTCTCTTAATGAGGGGTGATCCTTCCATGGAGATAGGAAAATCTCTTTAAGTCCAGTGATTTGCTGACTTACTGCATATGGAAGTCACACTTACCATCTGTAAGTCAGCCAATGAGCCCTGACTGACTGACCTTAAGTCCAGTGATTTGCTGATTACTGAGGGTGCGCCCACCAGTAGACCCTAGAGATAGTTCATTTTTTGTTCAGTTTCACCTGGTCATTTACAGACTTACAGAATGTCAGAGCTCTTAAAAAATCATCCACTTCAACTCTTTTTTTTTTTTTTACAGACAAGGAAAGTTAAACACAGAAAGAAATGATTTGCTCCAGGTCATCAACAAGTATTTAAGCACCTACTCAGTGCTTAAGACAATAATAGTTGTGTATGTGTTTGGGAGGGGATACACAGATAAATTAAACAGTCCCCAAATCTCAAGGAACTTACATTTTACTACTGTGGGAAGGAGGACAGCACAAGTCTGTGGTACAGTCAGAACTAGAACCCAGGTCTCCCAAGAGCTATATCAGATCATACTTATTTAATGTTTGAGGGTTTTACAAAATGTTTTCCTCACAACAGTCCTGTAAGGTGGAGATGGCAAATATTGTTAACCTCACTTTTCAAAAGAGAAAGCAGGCTTACAGGAGGTTAAGCTTAGTTAGAGCTCAGAGCTTAGAAATTTACCTATAGTCACACAGTGGTAGAACCAGGAACTGAGCCCAGCTCCCTTGAATCCAAATCTAAAGCCCTTTTTTTCTATAATATTATGGTCCCTAATCTGACCCTTTCCATTATATCAACCTTTACTCTCCATGGTCTGTATATTCCTGGCACTTATACCATTGTTTTATAAAAGATGCCACTGGTACCAATTGCTCTAAAGGCTTCTATCCAGTGGCCCTCAGGGTAAATCATGTAGAGCCTTGTTAGAATACCACTGTCTGGGAGCACTAGCCAGGGGCTCTTTCTGAACTCAATCAATTACCTTATTTGAATGGAACCCAGAACAGACATTTATTATTCTAACTTCTGGGCCATTGCATCTCGGGCTGCAGGAAGGCTAAGCTGCCATGCAATAACTAATATTTGCTCATCTGGCTTCTGGGACATAAGGGATAATGGAAAATAAGAAATTTGACTTTCTTCAATTAAATTCCAATCAGTGAATATTTACTGAGGGCTTATAATGTGTAAGGGATTCACAAGGAGTATACGTCACTGTCCTCAAGTAGCATCCAGTCTGGTTCATTGAATTCAGGAATGGAAAACATCTTAGAGGTTATCTAATACAACCTCCAACCTTATTTTACAGGCATGGAAACAGAGTCCCAGAAGACTTAATAGATTTGCCCAAGGTCACAGAGATAGCATACAACATAGCTTGGATTTGAACCTAGCTTTGCAATTTGAGTGAGTTGAGACCTGGATTCAAATCCCATCTCTGATACCTAATTGTCATATAACCTCTCTTAACCTCAGTTTCCTTATTTGTAAAGTGGGGATAATAGTACCCTTAGTTCCTACTTCCCTGGGGTTGTTGTGAGGATCAAAAAAGTGCTTTGTACCATGTCAATAGTGATTTTTAATAACAATGGCTCCCATTTACAAAACACTTTAATATTATAAAGAGTTTTAATACACATTATATAATTCTATCTTTACAATAATCTATTGAGGTAAGTGATGCAAGTTTTTATTATTATTTTTACTGAGGACTGAAACGTAGAAAGTATATGTTTATCTAAATTACTGGTATGCTGGAGCCCGAAGATGTGGCTTCAAATTCTGCCTCTGATAAACCTGTATGACCTCAGGTAAGTTATTTATCTTCTTTGGCCTCCATTTTCCCATCTGTAAAATGAAGGGATTAAGCTATATAGTCTCTGAGGCCCCTTCCTGCTCCAGATCTGTGAGCCTATGATCTTTTTTTAAAGTATTATTTATTTTTAACATTCCATTTAAAATATTCAGTTCCAAATTCTCTCCTTCCTCCCATTCCTCTCTCACGGATTGAGAAGGCAAAAAATGTGATGTCAATTATACATGTGAAATCACGCACAACATATTTCCATATTAGCCATATTGCAAAAAAGCAAGAAAATAAAATGAAAAAATCATATTTTGATCCGCATTCAGATTTCATCAGTTCTTTCTTTAGAGGCAGATAGCATTTTTCATCATAAGTCCTTTGGAATTGTCTTGGATCATGGTATTGATCAGAATAGCTAAGTCATTCACAGATGATTATCTTATAATATTGCTGTTACTGTGCACGATGTTCTTCTAGTTCTGCTCACTTCACTTTGCCTCAGTTCATGTAAGTCTTCCCGAGTTTTTCTGAAACTGTTTTGCATATCATTTCTTATAGCACAATAGTATTCCATCACAATTATATAACACAGCTTGTTTAGCCACTCCCCAGCTAATGGGTATCCCTTCAATTTCTAATTTTGCCACCACAAAAAAGAGCTGCTATGAATATTTTTGTACTTGTCAGTCCTTTTCCTTTGATCTCTTTGGGATACAGACACAGTAGCTGTATTGGTGGGCCAAAGGATATGCTCAGTTTTTAGCCCTTTGGGCAATTACAAATTACTCTCCAGAATAATTGAATCAGTTCACAACTCCACCAACAGCATATTAGTGTCCCAATCTTCCCATATCCCCTCCAGCATTTGTCACTTCCCTTTTCCATCATTTTAATCAATCTGATATGTGTGAGGTGGTAACCGGTTAGAGTGGCTTTAATTTGCACTTCTCTAATAAATAGTAATTTATAGCATCTTTTTTTTCATAAGATTATAGATAGCTTAGATTTCTTATTCTGAAAACTCCCTGTTCATATCCTTTGACTATCAATTGGGGAATGACTTGTATTCTTACAAATTTGACTCAATTCTCTCTATGTTTTAGAAGTAAAGCTGTTATAAAAGAAACTTACTATAAAATTTCTTCCCAGTTTTCTGCTTTCCTGCTGACCCTGGCTGCATTGGTTTTGTTCATATAAAACCTTTTGATTTAATGTAATTGAAATTATTCATTTTACTTCCTGTGATCCTCTCAATCTCTTGCTTAGCCATAAATTCTACCCTGACAGGTGAAATTTCTCATGCTCCTTTAATTCATTAATGACATCCCCTTTTATGTCTAAATTATGTACCTATCTTGAATTAGTCTTGGTATATGGTTTGAGAGTCTGACTCTTGGTTTATACCTCGTTTCTGCCAAACTGCTTTCTAGGTTTTCCAATAATTTTTGTTGGTAGTGAGTTCTTGTCCCAAAAGCTTGGATCTTTGGGTTTATCAAACACTAGATTACTATGGTCATTTACTACTATGCATTGTATACCTAATCTGTTCCACTGAGCCACCACCCTATTTCTTAGCCAGTACTAAATTGTTTTTATGATTACTAATTTATAATGCAATTTGAGATCTGGTACTATTACCAGATACTATTAGGTCACCTTCCTTCACATTTTTTTTTTCATGGATTCCCCTGTGAGCCCATGATCTTAAGAAGTCAAATACCTTTATTCTGATTTCCCCTTTGTCACTGACTTCAAGTTGAGCTGATCTGTCCTAATCTTCGCATCTAGAGAAGCTAGATTGCTGAGGTAATTGCTGAGGATTTTCCAGGTGGAAAGAGAGATCTACCCAGGACAGCTGATGCCCAAATTCCATTCTGGAATACAGTAGATCTACTAACCAATATGGCTCGGCTCAGAAACAGAGATATAAAACCCAGGATTTGGAAATCCTCAGGCAATTCAGAGGCATGTCTCCATCTGGAAGTCTTTCAAGTGGCTAGTTAATTGACTGGGAAATATAGATTTTAGGAAAGATTGAGACAGAGGTGAGGAAGAGAAAGAGGCAGAAGATGAAAGAGGAAAGGGAGAGATGGATGAAAGGAAGATTTTTAGATAGTTCATCTCTATATAATCATCCCTGAGCACATTTTGTAGCACAAATTCAAATATTAGGAGTCCGGGTATCCAAACTCTCCCTGTCCAGTACAGAAGATGGGGATAAAAATGATTCTTATCCATTTTCTTTAATTTTTTTTCCAGTTAATAAACATTTATTTTCTCTCCCTCCCACCCCAGAAAAAATGAAGGCAAAAACAATTTTGCTCATTTTTTTAGTGCTACTGAAGACTCAACATTATATTGAACTGGGAGCATAGGAACCTCCCTGGGAGTCTAAGGGGGAGTCAGGAGACTCTATATATTTGAGAAATGAGGCCATTACAAGAGAAACTTGCTGTAAAATTTCTTCCCAGTTTTCTGCCTTCCTTCTAATTTTGGCTGCATTGGTTTTGTTTATACAGAACCTTTTAAGTTTTCAGACTTGAATTAGTAAAATGGTAAGCTAGGCAACCATGGGAGGGAGGGAAGGAAAGAAGGAGGGAGGAAAAGAAGAAGTGGATGAAGCAAGGAAGGAAGAAAAGTACAGTAACTAATGCTACTAAAGAGTGGAATAGGATGCCTAGAAAGGTTATATTTCTCTTCATTAAAGGCTTTCAATCAAAGACTGGATCATCTCTTATCAGGTATGTTATAGTTGCAGATCTTTTTTACAGTATGATTTGAAATAGATGGTTGCCAAAGTCCCTTATAAATTCACTAGCATTTAATGTTATTCGGTAATTCTTAATATTTAATACTCTAATATTCTTTGAGGAAGATAATGTGGAAGCTAAAAAACTGAAAATGAAAATCTACAGGCTTTGAAAACTGTATTAACTCCTCGTATAACTGCTGGTGCGAATGTGGAAAAGTCAGTGCTTAATAGTAGCAACTCCAGGGTATCTCTGTACCCCAAATTATGTTTCGAATACGCGTTCTGGTCTCGTTTCTTGTCTATCTTTCCTACCTGCCAAAGGCCTTTAGCTCTCCCTTTTCTATTTCATTAATGCCAGAACTGGGAATCCTCATTTGGCCACAAGAGGGCAGCCAATACCCACAAACTGAATAAAAAGTGAGTTGGGGGGAAAAAAAGAGTAACTTTACTCATTCTTGGGAGGTTTGCAGAGTTGGCACAGCATTGGACTCGGTTGTGGACTACTTTAGAAAGTCTGACTGGTTAAACTTTCTTAGTTTCCCTAACCAGTATTTAACAAAAAGAAGAAGTTGAGGGCGAAAAGGTTTTCTTTTTTAAAGAAGACCGCCTTGCTTGTAACAATCACTTCTCATTGGGCCTCACAGTTTCTTTATCTACAAAATGCCGGGAGCTGGATTAGATGATCTCTTTGGTCCCTCCCACCTCTAACATTCTGTGACTGTGAGAGGACTGCTAGACAACTGTTTGGTCTCCTAATTGAGTTGTTTATGATGAGGTCTGGAGAGAGGTATTTTGCTTGGTATAAGTCTCCATCCTTCTGGAATCAGATGACAAAGCCTGTGGTCTCCCGCCTCCCGGGGTGGGTTAATGTGCTTCTCTCTCCCTCCTCAGGGAGATGATGAGAAGACATTTCCTTTTCAATCATTTTTCACATCAGCCTTTCTCTTCCCCACCGTTTGATGGCTGTGGCTGCTGGTTCTCACAAGATGAAATTACTTCTGGAGATGCCATAGGCTCCCGTTACATACCAGACTGTCAAGTGGCTGCTGTTTGAGTGAGACAATACCCATGCCCCATGCGAAACATGTGTGTGCATCTGGACTGAATTAGGACCCCCACCAACTTTACTGTGGCTCCAGGCCAGAGACTGGAGCAAGCAGATTGCTTCTCCTTGTGTCTAAGGCATTGGTAATCATACTGCCCACAGGTAATGGGCTCTTAATGCCCGATACTTAGGACTACTCTTGCATGTAGGAAAATGACGTTGCCCCAGAAGAGGAGGGGCTCCATCCTCTCAGGTATTTCCCTACTGATTCCTGACATTTCTAAATTAAAGATTCACTTCTTAGTGATAAGTATTGCCCTTACCTCTTAAAATGCAAATACTTGTACGAATCCTCCTAAAAGGGTAACACGTTAAGCGGACAACACTTTATTAGGAATGACTTTGGCAGAGCATTTCTCCTTGATGGTGGACCTGGGCAGGTGTGGGCCAAGGGTAACTCAGAGGGAAGGAGAAGGAAGTGAAAGAGTTGATAAAGACAGGTGAAAACACTTCGCTAACTTCATAGGTTTTAAAGGAGTGGCCCTTCATCCACATTTCTCTTCTTTTGCACCCTACTCATCAGCAGCTGAGGAAGGCTGAGGGTATTTCTGCTCCTTCCAAGCCCTTAATAACCAAGCCCCCTCCTACCTTTCCGGTGTTCTTACACCTTACTCCTCTCTGTGTACTATTCGATTCAGTGACAAGGGTCTCTTGGCTGCTCCAAGATCAAGACACTCCGTCTCATAGCTTCAGGCATTTTTTCTGTCTATCCTCCATGCCTAGGAGGCTCTCCTTTCTCCACTCCAACTACTGACCTGTCCTCATAAGAAAGGGTGAATATGAAGAATTTAGAGAAGCATATGAAGACTTACATCAACTAATACAGAATGAAGCAAGCAGAAAATAAATGGAAAGACATTAAAACTAGAACTTAATGCTATATGACTATAATGACCAAGATCTATCTTAGAAAAAAGATGAGAAAATGCAGTTCCATCCCTTCTTTGCAGAGGGAGGCAAATATGAGTGTGGAACATCATTCCCTTTCAATTAGACAAAAAAGTGGCATGTGCTGTCAGACTTAGTTTATCTGTTGGTTGTCTTTGCTGAACTGGTATTTTTCCCTTCCCTTTTTCATTCTTTCTTATAAGAGATGGTTCAATGATGTCAGATAATAAAGATCATCTAAAAACAACAAAAATAAATATTTTTAACAAAATAAATGATGAGGAGTCATTCACAGAATCAGAATCTAACATAATTTTAGAGCTAGAAAAGTCCTGAGAGATCATCTAGTCCAGCTCCCTTATTTTATAGAGGAAAAAACCGAGCTTTTGAGAACATCCTGGACTTGCCCCCCTCCTATAGGACCTGAGCCCTTTGCCCATATATCTGGGTGGCATGTCCAATAAACCTTTTCTACCAGTTTTGCATTGTCTTTTTATTGAAAGTCCAATTTATTCCAATTTGTACCCTATTACAGATATGAGTTGATGGCCACAATCTCTTTTCCTTAACCTCTGCTTATGCCTCTCCCCAAAGGGACTGTCTATCTTTGGTGCCATGTTCTAATCCTTCTTCCTGGAATTCTGTCCTCAGGAACCACTTCGCTCTTCTACCATCCAGTGCATTCAGTATTGTTGTGTCCTTTTCCCACAGGCTCCAGGGGCCCTTCTCTCTCAGTTGCTTCTTGTTTGAAGAGTGGATTGTGCTGGAGACTTCCAGCTTCTAACCATCCAAATTTTAGCCTTGCCAAGTTTCTCTTTTCCAATGAAACTTTCTTTCTCTCATCTTGTTCTTTTGACAATCAGGGTTTCCCACAAACCAAGTCACCTTTCTTAGGAGGAAGAATTATATCTCTAGGCCCTGGCCAGCTTGATGTAATACAACGAGTCAAGAGACCTAGCTTTTCACTATAGAATAGATGCTTATCAGCTATGAGATCATAGGAAGGCCTCATAATGTCTCTGAGACTCAGCTTCCTTACTGTCGAAATCACTTACTCCCTATTCTATAGGGGTTGTTATAAAGAACATTATATACTACACCACAGACATGGGCACTGGACCTCTGACTCCACTGATCATAGGTAACTCCCGGAAGATGAAACTCCTTTTACCAAAGCAGGTTAGGACCTTCTTTATAAGTTAGTCTTAGAAAGTTGTCAAAAGCACTGAGAGATTATTTGATTTGTCCAGGGAACACAGTCAGTATGTATTAGAAGTAGGATTTGAATCCAAGTCTTCTTGTCTCAGAAGCCAGATGTCTATCTACTATGCCATGATGCCTTAGAGCGTTATCTAAATGTGAACTATTATTACAGAGTGTCCCAAAAGTCTTAGTGCTGTTTTAACCCAACCAAAACTTTTGGAACACCCTATATTTTTCTAGTTATCTTCATTAAACTTTCCTTCTATTCTCTCCCCTCCCTTTTACTTTGCCTTTAATTTCATTACTTGACTTCAAATTTCACCAAAACTATTCCAAAGCCAGTTCCACTCTTCAGTTAGTATCAAAAATAGCTACGGTCCTCTTGAAAGCTCCTGTATGGTTCATGTGTCCTGAGAGGGTATTTAGCATTGAATTAACAACACTATTTGGTTATAAATGTGACAACTCCTTTTGGCCATTTCTTGGTAGCTACGGAAAGAGAATATCTTATCAACAGTAGGATTAGTAGGATTCCAGGTGAGGCTCATTGATAGAGAAGGCCAAAAAAATTATAGGAAAGCTTCTTAGATAGTTTTGGAATCAGGAATCAGTCAGTAATCACTAGGTACTGGTGGGAGCCCACCGATGACTTATTTCTATTTTCTGATAGATTTGCTAGATTGGTAAATAAGGGAGAGGATGTAGACATTATCTATTTGTATTTTTAGCAAATCTGGCTATCCTTGTGCTATTGTGGGCCAAAGAATAGTACTATTAAGTGGCTTTGTAATGGGTTGAATGATGCTATCCAAAGAGTATCAATTAAAGCATCAATGTCAGTCAAGTTAGAGGTCTTTGGTTAACTACCACAGGGCTCTCTCTGTCTCTGGCCTTAATCTGTTGAACATGTTTCAATGATGTGGATGAAGGCCCATGATACAAACATGAAGACATTAGTAATATCTTGGATGACAGGTATGGCCCTCTGTCCCAGATTATTAATACATCTTTGGATCCCCATTCTAATAAGATGAATCATAGACAAAAAAGTTCAGGTTAAAAATGTGAATTGCACACATTCAGGACTGGGGAGAAAAGCCTCAATAGTATAAAAATAATTTAGAGTTTTGGTTGATTGAAAGTTAAGCATGATTCAAGTGGCATGAGGTAACAGCCTGGTCTTGGGTTATGACTAATCTGCTTTGATAAATGTAGTCATAGTTCTGTCATGGACTTGCTTTGTTCTGTCAGTGCGGTGTAGCGAAAATTGCCCTGACCCCTAGGTGTCAGGACCTGAGTTTGAATCTTGGCTTTGCCACTTTCTGTCTACAGGTCCTTGGACAAGTCACTTAATCTCCCTGGACCCACGTCTGCTCTGTTGGACTAGATGGCCTCTGTAGGTCCTTCCAGCTCTATAACCGTCTCCCTATTCTTCCAGTAAACTCAAAGCCACTGAATAGTAGTGTGAAGAATCTGGTTTTGGCACATAGGTTGGCAGCTTCCTGAGAGAGTAGCCTATGTAACGAAATAGAATCCTAGAAACCAAGACCTAGGAGGAATCCATCTTGTCCAACTCATGACTGATCAAGAGTTTTTTTTCTCTAAGAAAAACTATCAAGGGGTCATTCAGTTTTTATTTGAAGAGTTCTTGAGACAGGGAACCTATTCCCTCCCAAGACAAATAATTTAATTACCAGGCAGCTTTAATTACGTCAAGGACAGCGGTGGGAGTCAGAAAAACTCATCTTCCTGAGTTCACATGTGACCACAGACACTTACTAGCTGTATGACCCTGGGCAAGTCACTTAATGCTGCTTGCCTCAGTTTTCTTATCTGGAAAAGGAAATGGCAAGCCACTTCAGTATCTTTGCCATGAAAACTTCAAATGGCATCATGTAGAGTCAGATGTGACTGAAAATGACTGAGCAACAACAAAAATCGTAGCAAAGATTTTCCTTCCATTGAACCCAGTCTCTTTGTTTTGCAACACGATGATAATGATAAAAAATAACAAAAATAATAACTG
Organism: Trichosurus vulpecula; assembly: GCF_011100635.1. Taxonomy (NCBI): domain Eukaryota; kingdom Metazoa; phylum Chordata; class Mammalia; order Diprotodontia; family Phalangeridae; genus Trichosurus; species Trichosurus vulpecula. The sequence goes on along the minus strand of NC_050575.1, from coordinate 139,927,399 downwards.
AGATTTCTAAAGCAAGCCTCTTAAGTTTTGTAAACCACTTGAGCCTTATAATCACCTTCTGAAGTGGGTATTATAGCTATTATTAGCCTCATTCAGCAGCTGAGGAAACTGAGGCTCAGAGAAGTCAAGAGACATACCCATAGTCTCACAGCCAGTAAGTGTCAGAGGCAAGATTTGAAACTAGGTCTCTCTTGACTCCAAGTCTAGCACTTGTCCCTCCTACTGCACCTTTCTTGGGCCAAACACATCTTTCCACATTGGAAGACTTTCAAATGCTTAGAGACAGATACCAGGTCTATTCTTCTCTATGCTAAACATCCTCAGTTCCGTTAACTGATGCTTATACAACAAGCTCTGGCAAGGGATTGGCTGACCACAAAAATCCTGGAATTTGCAACTCTTCCTGCTTTGGGAAAAGAGGAAATTAACCAGAGATGATCTTTTGATGGGGAGGGCAGAGACTCTGGAGTAGAAGAAGGAGAAGGGGAGGGGCAGTGGCAGTTGTCCCATGGTAGCAGCTGGCATCTGCCCCATCTGCAATGCCCTTCTCCAAGACCATGAAAGATGATTACTAAATGGGCAAATAGAGAGCTGTATGACTTTGTTCCTTTATCTCAGATGCTTCTTCCTGAAGTGCCGAGAGAAATAAGCCCCCAGTGAACAACTGACAGGCCCTATTACCCTGCTCCTGCTTTACTGCCCCTTAGTTGTGTGTGTTAAATAATACATTTGCTGGATTTAATATTATTTCTCATAAACATCCATGATTGACTTTGTCTATGTCACCTGGTATCTCCTTTAGGGGACACTGAGAACCCCACAGGGTAGTGACTTTTCTTATAGGTAGCTAGGTGTAACAGTGGATACAGTGTTGAACTTGGAATCAGGAAGACCTGAGTTCAAATCCCTGCTCAGACATTTACTAGCCACGGGATCGTGAACAAATCATTTAACCTCTGAGTCTCAGTTTTATCAACTGCAAAATGGGGATAATAATAATATCTATCTCACGTAGTGATTGTGAGAATCAAATGATATGACATATATAAAATACTTTGCAAATATTAAAGTGCTATATAAGTACTAGTTATGATAATCATCATTGTCAGTAGAAGTAGTAACTGTAATAGTAGTAATTAGTAATAGTAGTAGTAGTAGTAGTAGTAGTAGTAGTAGTAGTTGTGGTGATCGTGGTAGTGGTGATAGTGGTAGTGGTAGTGGTGGTGGTAGTGATAGAAGAAGGAGGAGGAGAGAGGTGGGGACTTAACCCTTAGTCTATTGTTAGAGTTTTGCCCCTTACTTCTTTCAAGATGCTGAATTACTATGAACATGGACCATATTTTGTAAATCTGCCTTATAGACATGAACCTAAGAGTGCCAGATGTCACACTTGACTGGCACAGTCTCATGGTCCCTTGCTGTCTTGATTTCCCTCTTGTACATGCTCTTTAGCTTGTCGAAATCCCTCCTAAAATGTGGCACCCAGCACTGACTGTAACAACCCACATGGGGTGTGAACAGCTAGATAATCATCTCATTGCTCGGGATATTTCATCCTTTTTTTTCCTCCTTATAATATCATTGATATAAATTGTTTTTGTCACCTTTACTTCCTGACACATTTCATCCTCACTAGCCTCTGTATACTATCTTTAAGCTAACCTCTCTTACTTACTGTTCCCCTAATTCAGCATTCCATCTCTTACTTCCGTGCTTTGCATAGGATGTTCCCCATTGCTGGACTTTTCTTACACCTCCTCACTCCATCTTGGATATCCTAGATCAATCAATCAATCAATATTTCTTAAGCACCTACTAGGTGTCAGGCACTGTGCTAAGCCCGGAGATACAAAAAGGAGGCAAATGACAGTCCCTATCCTAATGGAGGAGACAATATAAAAACAAATATATATGGACAAGCTATGTACAGGATAAATAGGAAATAATTAACAGAGGGCAGGAACTAGAAATTTGAGGGGATGGAGAAAGCTTCCAGTAAAACAAAGGATTTTAGTTGGGACTTACAGGAGACCAAGGGATCAGTACGCAGAGTGGAGGGATAGCCAGATCCCTTTAATTAAGAGTCATTTTAAGTGCCACTTCTGTTGTTTCAGTCATGTCCAACTCTTCGTGACCCCATGGGCCACAGCACCCCAGGCCCTTCTGTCCTCCAGTATCTCCTGAAGTCTGTCCAAGTTCATGTTCATTGTTTCCATGATACTATCTCTCTGTCTCATCCTCTGCCATCCCTTCTTCAATTTTTCCATTCTTTTCCAACAAATTCCTTCTTCTCATTAGGTGACCAAATGATTTAAGTTTCAGCTTCAGTATTTATCTCTCCAACGAATAGTCTGAATTAATTTCTTTAAGTATTGACTTATTTGATCTCGTTGCTGTCCAAGGGACTCTCAAAAGTCTTCACCGGCACCATAATTTGAAAGCCTTGATTCTGCGGCACTCAGCTTTCCTCATAATCCAACTCGCATAGCCATCCACTGCTACTGGAAAACCAAAGCTTTGACCAGGGCTGGGGAACCTGAAGCCTCGAGGCCACATGCGGCCCTCTAGGTCCTCAAGTGGGGCCCTTTGACTGAATCTAAAATTCACGGAACAAATCCCCTTAATATAAGGATTTGTTCTGTAAAACTTGGACTCAGTCAAAAGGTCGCACCCCAGGACTTGGAGGACCACTTGTGGCCTCAAAGCCGCAGGTTCCCCACCCCTGGCTTTGACCGTATGGACCTTTGTCAGCTCTCCTAACCCTCTGAGCCTTAAGTATACTCTCTCTTCCCATTAATTACTTCATCGTTACTGTTGAGTTGTTTCGCTTATGTCCTACTCTTTGTTACCCCATTTCTGTCTCTTCCTCAATTTTGTTTCCCGTTCTAGTACCTATCATAATGCTCTACATGCCATAGGTGCTTAATAAATGCATTAAATGGATTTGAACCGAGCTATTTTTTCATGACCAAACAATCTTTATTCACTAAAGTCATACAAATGAAACTAATAGATTCTCTCAGTAGATGCTTCACAAGTCCTTATTATCTACTATAACTATACATGTATGCATACATATGCACTGATATCTGGGCATATATGTTGAGGCTGGCTAAAATATTGCAAACAGTTGACCACCATGCAGTCCTTTTCTCTTCTATTGTCATTTTATGTTAATTGAATGCCTGTGTTAATCTAATAGAATTTAGATTTATGGTGGGTCCTATACCATGTCATATTTTAATCAATATATATTCTAACATTTAGATGGACGGATGAGAAAATCGGCTTCATCTCTGCACTTCTGTTCTATCAGTTGTCAATAACTCCTAATTTGAATCCTTCAGATGATCAGATTTATGGGTTTCAGCATATTGCATTAATCACAGAAATTAACTTTTGGGGGAAATGATGTGAAAGGTCACCCAGCATCTTGAAGGAACACATACTGTTGCTCTCTTCTATGAACAATAATGTTTCAGAATGAAGGTCTTTGAAATATTTGTGCAAAGCAAGTCAGCAGTGTGACTGTAGGTGGCCATGGCAGATTTCATGGGGGGTGGGTAAATCCAAGCCCAAGGTGACTCAAGGGGCAGCCTTGTGCGTGCACTGTGCTCCTTAATGGAGCTGGGAATTATTCTGAGTCCTGGCACAGAAACAAATGATCCCATAATGAAATTAGGGCTCTGAAGCATCTGAGTAAGGGGACGTTTGTTACCACATGGAGGCTGTGTCAATACTGTGGATAGGCAGTTAGTAATTGGCAAAGTGTCTGACTAAGTATGTGCTGTACACTCAGAGGGAGAGAGCCTTTTCCCAGAGGAATCCAGTTTTGTCACTGGAAATCTTCCTTACCTTTGGAGTGCTATCCCCAATGGACCTGGAAAAAGGAGTCACACTCAGATTCTACTGCAGAAAGAAGCAGGTTACATAGCTTTTAGCAGATTGAGCTTATACAAAGATATCTTTGTTTACATTCCTCTCTTGCTAAGGGCTTATGACTGAAGTGCAGAAGCAAAAATTATCATAAAAGAAATCAGGGAGAGATGCATGTTATATACATGGCCCAAAGAGAGATGAAAACAACAACAAAAAACAAGAAGGCCAGAAACTTCGGTCCAAGTCTCACCTTGGCCACCAGGAGGCACCATGCCACAGTGAAAAAAATGGCAATTTTAGGAGACGGGAGACTTGAGTTTGATTCCAAGCTCTGTTTCCTACTACCTATGAGACCTTGGGCAAGACTTAGGCCTCAGTTTCCTCATTTATAAAATGAGTTGGTTGAACTAGATGACCTCTGAGGTCACTTCTATAATCTATATATTATATATTAAAGATATATAGATTCTATTAAATCCATAATCTCATGAATTTATTAGCTGTGTGCTTGGCAGAAAATACTTTCCTGAAGCTCATTTTTCTCATTTGTAAGCTGAGGGTATTTGACTAAATGACCACAAGGGTGTAACTCTCTTATCTTCTGATTCTTCCTGAAATAATAGATTATCCAGATGTTATAATAGTCCTCTGGGCCATTTGGTCCCACATCTACTAGATAACTGGATGGTTCATTTCCATGTGGGTTCTATATATATGGATTAGAAAAGGTCCATGTGTTTCATAAAGATTTGTACCAAGATTAAACAAAACAAGACAAAGCCATATGATTCCTTTCAGGTTCTATGGATGGGCAAATGAAGTTACACTTGGGCTTGTTAGACCATCCCCTCATAAAATGTAAGGCCCCTGAGAGTAGAGAATACATGTGCACCTTGTTTTATTGTGCTTTGTAGATATTATGGGTTTTTTTTCTTTTTAAACAAATTGAAGGTTTGTAGCAACCCTGAAAAGGGCAAGTCTGTGGGTGCCATTTTTCCAACAGTATGTGCTCACACCATGTCTCTGTGTCATTTTTTGCTAATTTTCACAGTATTTCCAACTTTTTCATTATCATTACATCTGTTATGGCGATCTGTGATCAGAGATCTTTGATGCTACTCTTGTGATTGTTTTCGGGTGCCACCAACCACACCCATAAAAGATGGTACTTAAGTAATAAATGTGTGTGTTCCCACTAGTCCACTGACCAGTCATTCCCCCATCTCTCTCCCTCTCCTTGGGCCTCCCTATTCCCTGGGACACAACAATATTGAAGAATATTACATAAACTTAGTTGATAAAGCAGTAGCGAGTTTTGAGAGGACTGATTCCAATTTGGAAAGAGGTCCTACTGAGGGTAAAATGCTATCAAACAACACTGCATGCCACAGAGAAATCTCTCGTGAAAAGAAGAGTCAATCAATGCCACAAACTTCATTGCTGTCTTATTTTAAGAAATTGCCACAGCTGCCCCAACCTTTACCAGTCACCACCCTGGTTAGTCAGCAGCCACCAACATCGAGACAAGACTCCACCAGCTAAGAGATTCCAACTCGCTTAAGGCTTAGAGGATGGTTAGCATTTTTAGCAATAAAGTATTTTTAATTAAGGCATGCACATATTTTAGATATAATACTATTACACACTTAAAAGACTATAGTTTGGTGTAAACATAATTTTTATACACACTGAGAGGCCAAAAAATTAATGTGACTTGTTTTATTGAGACATTAACTTTATTGCAGTGGGCTATTATGGAACCCATAACATCTCCAAGGTATGCCTGCATTTCATTCTCTGTATTTGTGTCCCTAGTACCTAGCACAATGCCTGGCACATAGTCAGAGCTTTATTTATACCTGTCAATGGAATGATTGCTTGATAACAGTAGTGGGGAGAGGCAAAATTCTACTGTAGTTTTGACTCACCACTCAAATGGATTTGGAATAAGATTCTTATGTCTTGCTTGTCTTTGTAGGTAGGGTCATAGACTTAGAACTGGCAGGACCTTATGGGTCATCTTGTCTCACATCCTCATTTAATAGTTGAGGAAAATGAGTCCAAGAGGGATGACTTACCCAAAGTCACATAGGCAACAAACAGCAGAACAGGAATTTGAACTTAGGTCCTCTGACTCTAAATTCAGTACTCTTTATCCTGGAATATGCTTCTTTCCTGGATTCTTATCATAACATATATATCTTAACATAAGTATAACATATATTATGCTCACTTTGGCCAGGGAAACTTTTAACTTAAACTCCCCTCCTTCCTCTACCCCTTCTCCAACTTCATTGTAGGGCTTTTTTTTTTTTTTTGGACAGGGCAATTGGAGTTAAGTGACTTGCCCAAGGTCACACAGCTAGTACATGTGTCAAGCGTCTGAGGCCAAATTTGAACTCAGGTCCTCCTGTCTCCAGGGCCGGTGCTCTACTCACTGTGCCACCTAGCTGCCCCATAAGGCTTTTTCTATACTGAGGCAAATTCTCTGTTCCTCACTCTGCTTGCATGCAGAATATTAGAGTTATTCACCAATTTGGCCCTTTTCATTTGGGGTTTCTTGTTGGTTTGTGGCAAAGTTTTTCTGGGTGATGAAGAAAGAACAGGAAAGTTCTTGTTTCCCTTATTAAGCCATTTTCCTCTGTCATCCTCAGGCTCAGAATGGATGGTAACTCTTTAATTATGATTTTCTCTTTGATTAAAATGATATTCAACAGAACACATGTCACCAAAAGAAAACCTTTGTTTTAATCATAGAACATCTTAGCTGGGAAGTTCTTAAGGTTTGGGGTCTCCTAAGACTGTGATATGCTTTGGCTATTCATGGGGGACTGCCTGTCCACCTACCTTGTCTGTGTGTAAAGATGGGATTAAACCTTTTGGTGTAAATTATAATAGATTGGTGATTAGGAATTAGTAGCAATTTGTGGAGATATAAATACAGTTATGTTCACTGTCCAAGGCTATTTCCCACCAACACGTGCCCAAGAAACATATGCCCAACAGGAAAGGTTGGTCTTTTAATTACCTGCATTATTGGGGTATGTATCTGTATTCACGGAAATCATTATAACCACATTGTTGTCTGAGATGCAGTTAATAAATGAAGGTAGCACAAAATGTGATTTTAAATCAGTTTAATAAAATTATTCATGTAGATTTTAAATCATTTTTACAGTTGATTTAACATTTGTGACTGGTTTATAGATTATGATATAGGATGGTGTTTGCATCTTTGCAATTTTATTCCAATTTAGAAAGAGCACAAATATTAATTTTTGCTTCAATAATGGAGCCTTTGAGGATTTCACTTGTCTTTTCTCAATTCATGTTTTATGAGAATGCTTTTAATATGATTTTTAAAAATATATTTTGGAGGAACTTATTGCAAGAAAGTCGTTTTAACAAGGTCTTAAGTGGAGGACCTTCCAAAAAGTTTCTTTGGAGACACCCTCGAGCACTTTTTGATGAGGAATCTTTGTTATTGAGAAATGAGAAGAATTCCATTAACCCAAGTGAAGGAAGCTTTTAAAGCAGATAGGAATGTTTGTCTAAAGACTGGAGCCCCAGGATTAAAATAAGCATTGCTTCTTACCTAGGGAATCACCTCTATTTTTAACAATAAAGGGGGGGGTGGAAGTCTATGTAGAGCAAAGCAAAATGGATGGTTTGGCATTTGGATGGCTAATTTTAGTCAATTGAATTTAAGAAGGAACAGAGATTGAGAGCTAGAAGGGACTTTGGAAGCCGTCTTGGTCAAGTGCCTTCATTTTACAGATGAGGAAACTGAGGCACAGAGAAGTTACATGATTTGCCCATAGTCATGCAGCTAATATATATCAAAGGAAGGATTTGGACCCAGATCTTCTCGACTTTAAATCTAGTTCCAAATTTATCTACTATGCCCGAAGTTTATAACCCGGTGTTCAAGTCTATAGATAGATTTCAGGGATTCTGTGACCTTGATGGGGGGAAATGCATCTTTATTTTCAGTAACCACCAGTGGAAATTTGGCGTTTCTTTCAATTATTTAAAAATGTCACTCTGAGAAGGGGTCCATGGGTTTCACCAGACTGCCAAGAGGTCATGTATGAAGTAAAAAAGGTTAAGAACTCCTGGACTACCGTGCTGCCTCTCAAGCTTGATAGAGCTTGAGCTATCTAATTTGTGTAGCTAGTCTGATCAGATTCCCAGGTGACTAACCATTTTGTGCTACAAAGGCAGCCAGTCATGGCTGCCCAACATGTTGAATAAGTTCCATTATGGTGTGGAGTTGATTCTGGTTTCTCAAAGGCTGTGCCACTGAATTACCCTTCCTGGCAGACCCTACAAAGCTGGTAAAGCTTAGAGTACCAACCTAGCTACATTTGGAAACACTTATCACCAGCTTGTCTACAACTTTATGATTTTTTCCGCAGAAATTTCATAGCCACAGAAATTCTCCAGGACTAACCAACTAAGACATAGAGGGGTTCTATGCTCCATCAGCAGAGGAAACATCTTCACCAACAAGATCATGGTTCCTTGAAATATTGAAGTAATAGGGATCATAAATGGGTAAACCTTGTTTGGTTCATTTCATTCATTGAGCCAACTTTAGCAATAGCACATTTAGATAGCTAAAAGACTGAAAAATTGTTTTCTGTAGGGATAACATTCCCATAGGAGAAGCAGACTCGCTAGTTTTGCCATGTCATGGACCTATTGTTTTATCCATATCTTTTGTTTCTTTCTTGAGTGTAAGTTTCCCTGTGTCTCATGGACATGGAGGCTGATGCATAAGGCCTGATCCCAATACTGACTGGTACAGAAGCCTTAAGTAGCTCTATTTTTCCAACTTGTACCAGTTCATCCCTTAGCTTGGTAGTGCCTTGTCCCAGGACCTTACCATGGGGGTGCTGGTATTATCTAGGATAGTCAATTGGTATTAGTCCAGTAGCAACTCAGAACTCCTGACTTCACATGGAACCTCCAGCTCAGCCTTCCTTGGTAGCGGCGATGACAAGCGTGTGCCATCATTACCTTATAAACCTACTTTCACTTAAGCCATACTTTGAAGATTCATCAGAACATGGAGGTGAATGATTTCTCAAAGTCTCTGCCAACAGGTCACATACTCTGACAGGTCCTATTAAGGTGGAAAATACCCACATTGATAGATTCCCAATATTGAATTATTGAAAAAGACAAGGATACGCACATTGTATCATCTGATTTAATAAAACCTTTTATTGCACCCTTATCAAAGAGCAGGGCTGTCATTTCCTTTGTTGTTGTTTTTCAGTCACATTGGACTCTTGTTGCCTTCTTGTTGGACCATAGCACACCAATACTGTCCATCAAGTTTTCTTGGCAGAGATGGAATAGTTTGCCATTTCCTTCTCCATCCCATTTTACAGATGAGGAAACTGAGGTAAGCAAAGGTTAAGTGACTTGCCCAGGGTCATATAGCTAGTAAGTGTCTGAGGCTGGATTTGAACTCAAGTCCTCCTGGCCCCAAGCCCAGTGCTCTATCCGCTGTTGCACCTAGCTGTGGACTAGCTCTTGGCAAAATCATGGCATGGTGCTCTGGAATGAATGATGACCTTTGAATCATAGGGCCCAAGTTCAAATTCTGGCTCTGCCATTTTACTCCTTGTAGGACCTTCAACCAGTCACCTCAATTGTCTGGCCTCAGTTTCCCTCATCTGCAAAATGATAAGGTTGGATTATATTGTTTCTGAGGTCTTTTCTAGGTCTATTCTACATCTATGATATGAGAAATTTGAAGGTATTGGGTCAAAGGAAGAAATGATTCATTATATGGATGGAAGTGGTTAGTTAGAATATTGGATTCTCATTACCAATCCACATTTAGCTTGTTTTAGAAGGAAGAGAATGCAAGAAAGAGGGAGGAAGAGAAGGGAGGGAAGAAGGAAGAAGAAGTCATAGTAGGCAGTATGTTGAGATGGATAGAGAGTAGGTCTCAAAGCCAGGAAGACCTGGGTTCAATTCCTATCTCTGATAGATACGAGATTGTGAACCTGGACAAGTCCCCTAACTTTTCGGCACTCCCAATAACTAAGTTGAAGAGAAGGTGCCAACTTGCCTTGGCAGAAGGATTTCCTGCATTTCGAGGTTTCCTGTACTAATGAAATCACAGGTCCACTCCTTGTCTCTGGTTATGATCTAAACCCCTTGTCACTTGATACTTGTAACTCATGTCATAAGAATGAGTATATCCAATCAGAAAACATGTAAATTTCCAACATCACATTCACCAACATATTATCTCATTGTAAGAGAATCACAAACACATTGGAGATTAAGCCAGACCAGATTTTGGGAAGTACCTGTCCACAGGTTTCCTTTCTAGGGTTGCATATCTGAGTATCTTATAAGGGAAGGAAGAAAAAAAGTTACAAAGAAATCTTTAATCTGGCATCTCTTTTTCTGTTTGTAATGCCTGCCCTGGACACCACCACTGCTGTGGGACAACAGAGGAGGCATCATTGACTGTGAAAATCCACAGGTGTCACTCTTTAGCCATTAAACATGTTTCAGTAGGGGTGGAGGAATCAGAGGTTGCAAGCTCCAGAACTGCCTCCTCCCCTCCCCAGAAAACTTCACATCTCACACTACATCCTCTTTAAATCTTTTCTTTACCCCATTAAGCACTCAGAATTGAAGAGCTATGAAGGGTGTGAGGAAAAACAATATGGATTTTTATGCTATCCTAGGACACCTCAACATGGGGTGTCTTGATAAAATTAATAGGGAGGGAAAAGGAAAAATGTAAAGGGAGTCTTGTCTTCGCAGAGCTGGTCTAGAGCCTTCGATACATTAGAAAGACAGGGAGAGATGTCCTGTAGCTGGGTTACCAAAGACCTGGACCCATTTATGACTAATAATAAATAACAGCCATCTGGAGGTGCTAAAGAAGCGAGAAACAGGATGCAAGACTTGGGGGCTAAGTAACTCCTGGCAGTGGGACAGGGAGATCATACTTGGCTCAAAATCCAGAGTCACCAAGGTGATTATAAGGGGCTTGGTCACCTTCCAAAGTGTCATGTCTTGGCTTTGGCTGAGGGTAGGGGACTTCATCACCTGGAGTGCTTTCTCCCAGACCCTCTGCTTCAAGATCTGCAGATAATAACAACTTGCTAATAAATAACTCATATCTCTACAATACTTCTAAAGTTTCCCAAGCGTTTTCCTCTCAACAATTCTGTTAGGCAGGTCAGCAGTTAAGCATAATCCTCAAAGTAGAACTTGGTAATGCTTAAAATATCATTATCCGTATTTTACAGACCAAGGAACTGAGGCTTAGAGAGGAAAAACAACTTGTTCATGGTCATATACCTGGTGTCAGAGGCAGGATTGAAACACAGCTCTCTCCTGACTACCTTTTCCCAACAATCCACACTGCCTCTCCACAGATAGCTGAAGATTCCCTGGTCATCATTCCCTAGGCTAATGCCCCTGGTCAACTAGAAGTCATAGGCTTCATCATATGGAAAAATCAGTTAAATGAAATAAGCATTTATCAAAAACCCTTTGTGCCCAAAACTCTGTGAAAGTATTTTCCTTCTCTTTTTCCTCCCATAGTCTTTGTCCTCTAAGACTTACAGTGTCACTGGGGAGACATGACTCATATACATGAAATCATTGGAAAACAATACCTGGCAGCGTGGAATTTAGTGCTAAATTATGCCGTATCCTGAATATGATCCTTACTATGATCGGTCATATTCAAGCAGTAGGTGGTGTGGGTGGTCAGGAATAGGAGAGAGACTACTGTTGGCTGGAATTATCAGAGAAGGACTCATGGAGGAGTAGGCGAAATAAGGTAGTGTTGTGTCAAGACCCTGAAAATGGAATGAGAAGAGTTGGGTTCAAATCCTGGTTTGAGTATTTACTGTTTGTGGGCCCTTGGACAAATTGCTTTACTTCTTGGAAAATTGGTTTCTCCACTGTAATATGAAGGAGTTGGGTTAGAGTTCTTCCCTCTCTAAATGAAGGAGAAGTGGGATTTGGAGTGAGATCCACATCAGAGGCCTAAAGAAATCAAACTCTAAGGAAATCAAATAAAGGCAGTAAAGGGAGTAGAGCAGCCTCAGCAGACAGTATTGGAATACATTATTGCATGGTCAGGAGGAGAATGTGTCCCCGGATTCTCTTGTTTGCTTTCTTCCTAAGATCAATGTCCCATTGACCTATACAGACAATTCCATTTTGTTTGGATAGCTGGACTAACAGTCACTAGGCTTAACTAGAGTGGCCACATCTGGTCCTTCACAGAATTTCCGAGTTGGAAAGAGAGCTCTGAAGTCATCTAGCCCAACCTGTAACAGAACAGGCAGCCCTTCTGCAACATGCCTAGCCCATGCCTGAAGATACTGGGAAACATGGAACTCGTTACATCCCAAGGCAGCCTGTTCTACAATTGGGCAACAGTACTTCAAAAGAAGCTGCCCCTTACCTTGGTTCCAAAGCTGGCCCTCCACAACTTGAAGGAAAATTTGTGCAAGAGCAGAAACTCCATCAAATGATAGATTAAAAACAAAAATTTAAGCCTCTCACTTTTTCCTTCTGAATCTGTGAACTACCTATATCTCCCCTTGCAGGACAAATCATTTCATTGATCATCTTTATGATATATTCAATTAGTTCACTTGGGGGAAATATCTGGTGCCTGGAAACAGAAACAGATCAAAAGTAAGAGAGAGACAGCTTAACAACCTACAGCTTAAGAAGCTCTCTTTTTTTCTTCTACTATACAGATGTATATTGTTTAAAACACAACTGACAGATAACATCTAGATTAGGAAGTATGTTATACTGGAGGGGGCCCAAAGGCACACCTAGTCCAACTTTCTTATTTTGTTGTTGGGGACACTGGGATCCAGAAACTAAGTGACTTAAACTCCTCACAAATAGAGATGATTTCCTTCACTGGGGGCATTTGTTCCCTCCATGCCTATCACAGTGTTTGATTAACGGTACAAAGTTTCAAATTAGTACAGTTAGATAGAACCAAACTGGGATCAGTCCTAGGTGTCATGACTCCCAGGCCAGTGTTCTTCCTTCTATAACTGGACTAATTTTATTTGGACATAAAAGTTAGAATCATTGATTCAGAGAGTTGTAGAGGATCTCAAAGGTCATCTAGACAAATTAAGGGATTGTTGACTTTTTGCAAAAAAAAACATAATAGGACAGGGTTCCCCACTCCTTAATAGACGATTTCCCCAGTGTTTTAAAAATAGGGTTAAGCTCACAAGCTTAAGTTGTTGCAAACAACATCAGAAATACATTTATCAAAAAAAAAAGATACCTCCATTGCTTTGGTAACAGAAGGGTGCTTTTCAAGTCGTGTCCCCAACACACACACACACACACACACACACACACGCACACACACACACACACATACACGCACACAATTAATTTTTTAAAGATTAAAAGAGGCATCCAAAGTGAAAGGAAAATTCACTACCAGGATCTTGGTTACACATTCCTGCTATATGAATGGCACCAAGGTACCAACTGGACTAGAATTGGATGCAGCCAGTAGATTTAATCAGTTTTATGCCACAAACCTGCTCCTCCTTAATCCAGGGGATACTGTACTTGAAGACAGAGTGATGGTGTTTGTGAGGGAAGAGACCAGTTATCCTGCGAAATGGCATTATTACTTTGCCTGTTCTACAGATAACCAAAGTTTCCAAGGCTAAAAAACATCAAACACATCTCTTAAAATGGATACTTTCATTACAAAGTAGCTACAGGATGGAAATCTCACTTTTATTATTACCTGCGTGTCCTTGGGCAAGTCACTTAAACTCCCTTGGCCTGTGGTGCCCTCTGCAAAGTGAAGGAGTTGGACTAGATGACATCTTCTGTGTCTTTCAGCTCTGTCTAGGAACCTATAGTCCTAGGAGGCAGTGTCTAAAAGTCACTGTGACCTAAAAAACTAAGGACCCTATAGTTAATTTGGCAATGAGTCTCGCCAAACTTATTTAAGTTGGTCCTTACACAACAGACCTTTAAAAGTGCATGAATGACTCCACCTTTCTAGCATAGAAGAAGCTATCAAAATATGGCTCTCACTGCAATAGCCTGTGAGAACCCAGGGTCTTCTCTACATTAGGATGAGGCCTCAAAGTAAGACTTCAGTAGAAGCAAGAAACTAAATTAAATAATTCGAAGTTGTAAACCCCAAGAAAAATTCAAGATTTTTTTCTGGGATCTGATAGATTTGGGGATGATGTTGCCTTCCCACGAGGGAAAAAAAAAGCTTTGTTTCTTTAGGCCTGTCTATAATTTGTATTTTATGTGTTGATTATATGTTCTGGGAATGGAGACAGGCCAAAATATATTGGTTCATCATCATGGTTGTGAAGCTCAGAGACCTCCAGAATTTCTGACCTTGTCATCATCCATGAATTGCTGGAGCTCTTCTCCTTTGAGCTGTTTTCTTAAGTTATCATTTCTTTAAGATTACTAAATCTTGTCCTTCAATCTAGTTTCTAGGTTCCTGTGGCATTTGCAGAGTTTGCAATCTGGCCATCCATTCCTTTCATTTTCCCAGGTCTTTTAGAGTATCATTTCTCCCTGAGGCCTGCTTTACTGGTTTTCACTTATAGGTCTCTGCTAAACCAGGTCTTGTTCCTAGGAATGACCTTTAGAATAAGGTATTCAGAGTACTCCTTTTGTAGTTCATCTAGAAAAGAGGCATTTTGCATCAGTAATTCCATGTCTTCTGGTGCATGAGTCATTTGATCTAGTATTATATGAATAATAGTAGTCATAGTAGTGGTGGTAGTGGTTAATCAGTAAATAAACATTTATTAAGTACCTACTATGTGCCAGGTCACTCAGTGGATAGAATGCTGGGCCTGGTGTCAGGAAGATCTAAGTTCAAATCCACCCTCCAATACTTACTAGCTGTGTAACCCTGGGCAAGTTGCTTAACCCTGTTTGCCTCAGTTTCCTCATCTGTAAAATGAACCAGAGAAGGAAATGGCAAACCACTCCAGTATCTTTTCCAAGAAAACCCCAAATGGGGTCACGAAGGGTCAGATATGACTGAAAAATGTCCGAATGACTGAACAACAACATGTGCCAACCACTGAATTAAAGCCTAGGTGGTTGTGGTGGTGATAGTGGTAATGGTGGTAATGGTAGCAGTAGTAGTTGTCGTTGTAGCAGTAGTAAGTAGTATTAGTAATAGTGGTAGTAGTCAATCAGTCAATAAACATTTATTAAGTTCCTATTATGTGCCAAGCACTGTGCTGAGTAGCGGTGGTGGTAACAGTGGTAGTGGTAGCAGTGGCAGCTTAGTAGAAGCTAGCATTTATATAGTGCTTTAAGGTTTGCAAAGCACTTTACATATGTTATGTCATTGGATCCTCCTGAGAACCTCGGGAGAAGTCATCATTATTCCAGTTTTACAGATGAAGAAACCAAGGCTGGGAATAGCTAGGATAGAATAGTTAGCATTTATGAGATACTTAAAAGTTTGCAAAACGTTTTACACATGTTATTTCATTTGACCCTCAATACCACCCTGTGATGGAGATGCTGTTATTATCCCCATTTTCTAGAAGAGAAAACTGAGGCTGAGAAAAGTTAAGTGACTTACTTGCCCAGGGTGAAAGTGCTAGTGAGTGTCTCAGGCAGGATTCCAACTCAGGTCCTGCTGAGCTCTAACCACTGTACCACCTAGCCATCTATTATCATATAGACAAGGCTGAATTTTGCTAGACTAAATAAAGCATGTCCCGTTTTGTTTGTCTTTTTGGGTGGGTGGGGTGAGGTGGGGTTAGGGGAGAGCAGCAATGGTGGTGTAATTGTATTGGACGCTCATCATTGCTTTTGCTTTCAATGTTGTGAGAGGTCTAAAGGCCACTAAACATCAGCGGTCCCGTCCTATACAACTCCTAAATCCCATGATTCTACAAGCTAACTGTCATCTAGTAAAGACCTTTTTAAACTGTGGGTTGTGACCTCATATGGAGTCTGGAAAAATTTGCAAGAGTAAAAGGTTTCTGAAGGTGCAACAAACAAAAATTAATTAAAAATCAAGAGTGTAATGAATCAGAGGTGTTTCTGGCTGCGCTTGCCCGTGTGGCAGCCTTGGTTCTGAACACTTTGCACTGTGCGTGCCATCATGCCACTCGATGCCAACGGATGCTGCCAAAATGCAAAAGGGGTCTCCGGTGGAAAAAAGTTTAAGAAGCCCTGAATTAGTGCAATCCCCTTATTTGACAAAGGTGAGACTTGAGACTCAGAGAATTTAAATGACTTGCCCAAAGCCATCCATCTTGTCAGTCATCAAGGCAAGCCTAGAATCTGACCTTCCGGTCTTCTAGCCCAGTGCTGTTCTCACTATAGCACTTTCCAGCTCTTAATAAACTGCTTCTCACATTGTAGAGAAGTTCTGAATCCAGTATCTTCATGGGGCCTTGTAATCCGTGGTAGCTGTGCATTCTCAGACTTTAAACTACTTCACATTCTTCCTTTCTAGCCATCAGCCAGTTAAATCTCTATTCAGGAGAAAAGAAAAAAAAAGTTACATGTATGAAAAGTCACAGAAAATAGTTCTGTTCCCTGCAGACCTATTCAACATCGAGTCAGCCAGGGGGCAGAGTTGCCTTTTGTCTCTTGCAACAGGTGACTTATTCTGAGAGGTAAGGGAGGGGTGGAGTGTCTATAGAATGCTTAAATCTTGCCCGCCTGCCTCCCTGCCAGCCAGCCCGCCCAGCTGTGTTAAGGCAGGTTCAATAAAGACTCAGAACTCCCTTTATCCGGATGCTAACTGGATTTTTTATTTTTGAAAGTTAATCCATCCAAGAGGTGGATTATCAATAGCTCATTCCCCTTAACTGTTGCTTCATAATAATCTCAGGACAGACAGCGATTTGAATGTCCCTGGCTGGATTACTGATGCGAGCGATGGAGGGAAGGAGGATGCAGGGTTTACGAGCATTCATGGTTGCCAAGAAGACAAGTAGTATTGTGGAAGGCACTCGGGAAGCCCATTAAGACCCCATATTGCATCGAAATGCGAGCCTGCAGGCAGCCACAGGAAGAGTGGCCTGTGAAGAGTGAAAGCACCAGTCTCTCAGAGTTAAGAGTAAGGGAGATGTTCAAAAGAAAGTGAGAAGCACCTAGGAAAGGGTAGTGGGGAGAAGGCGAAGGAACATCCCCCACTCTTTTCACCTTTTTGCCCCTGTCCCTGAGAATCTGGTGATGTGAAATATGCTGTTGTTACTGTTTGGTCATTCTGTGCTCTTCGTGACCCCATTTGGGGTTTTCTTGGCAAAGATAGTGGAGTGGTTGGCCATTTCCTTCTCCAGGCCATTTTACAGATGAGGAAACTGAGGCAAACAGAGGTTAAGTGACTTGCCCAGGGTCACACAGCTAGTAAATATCTGAACTCACAAAGATGAGGCCTGGTGCTCTATCCACTGTGCCACCTAGTTGCCCAATGTGAAGTATGTTGAGCTTTAAAGCGCGTCTAATGTCTAATTGTCTAAGTGATCTGCAAATGCAACTTCTTTTGCTACTCCTTACCCTGTACCTCAGATCCCTACAATGCATCAGAGTTCTAGAGCTGGAAGGGACCTTCGAGGTCCATCAATCCAACCTCCTCAATTTATGGATGAGGAAACTGAAATGCAGAGAAGAAAGGTCCCTCGATCAAGGTCACAGGAATAGGATGGGGGTGGAGCTAGGAGCAGAATCTTAGCCTCCACCCAGTGCTTGATACTCTTCACCAAAAAGTAGGGGTCCCAGGGGTCAGAGTTGAGAGGAAACTTGGAGAGCATCTTGTACAAATGCTTAATTTTATAGATGAGGAAAAATGAGGATCACTGAAAGAAAGGACGTGCCTAAGATCACAAGGGAGCGGAGAAGCTTAGTTATTAACCCAACTTCAGATTTGGACTGGGGATGTGTGTGTGTGTATATGTATACATATATACACACCCACATACATATTATACACACATGTATGTATGTATAGGATATGTGTGTATGTATATGTATGTGTATACATGATGTGTGTGTATATGTATATATGTGCATGCATGTAATCACAGGTTATTGAACTTGATCAGGGGGGTACTGTCCTTCTTTCTCTCATAGTTTTTTAGCAGGAGTGGGAAATATTTCTTTCCAGAGACAGAAACAGGGGCATTGACCCCATAGCCTTGAGTACCAGTACGCTTGGGGTCAGAATTAATACCAAAATTCAGTCACTTTTCCCTAAATTTTGTTTACTAGAAAATATTACAAACAATGGGTCAAAATATGTAAGCGAAACAGAATGTGACTTTTTGGAGAAAAGGATTGAAGCCTCAGGAGGCAAGTGAAGCTTGGACCTGACTTTGAAAGGTTTACAGCCGGCCCTTATAGAGCCCTCTGGGGTTCGCATAGCAGTTTATATATGTTATCTCATTTGACAGTCATAACACCCCATGGGGTAGGTGCTATCATTATCATTCCCATTTTACAGATGGGGAAAATGAGCCATTCGAGTTTAAATGAGTTGGCCCTAGTCTCGACATTAGTAGGTACTTGAGGGGAATTTGAACCCGGGTCCTTCTGACTCCCAAGTCCAGCACTCTGCCCGCTGGACCACCTAGTTGACCATAAGGCCCAGTGAAGAATGAGCATGCTGGATTTTTCCAGATCTAACTATTGCCCTCACCACTCACCTGATCTCCTTTCTCTGAGTTCTGCTTTCCTGCTGAGCATTACTCCTTGGTCCCTTTTTCTTTTAGTTACAAAAACCAAGAATAAATTAATAAAATAAAACAAACCATCATATTTGAAAACCTGCTTTAAAATCTGTAAAACTTGGAGGCCTAGGTGAGGAAATGAGGAAACTTAAACCACTACCCCTTCCCCTACCCCTCCATTCCCTGTTCTATTGGCCTTGACTTAACACCTTTATGTGGAAAGCTTGAGAAGAATTTACCTGTTTACCTCTGGATGACAGAAAATATTTAAAGAAACGGTGAAAGGCAAAGTCAAGATTTTTCTCTTTCTCCCTTTCCCTAAGCACATATACAAATGGGACACAAGGTAACATACACAGTATGGCATATCACACACAGACACACAGACACACAGACACAAAGATACACAGACACAGACACAGACACACATACACACACACACCACCATCACCACCACAATGTAGTACACATACAAAGCCAGACTCTTGGTCAGTGGCCAACGCTCATATACACTGGCAGAGAGGATACTACTCAGATGTCATATCCACCCCTTTAAAAAGATGGATCTCATCCTGCCCTCTTCCCAGGCAGATAAGCTTTTCAGTGAGACACTTGACTTACCCTGACTCCCGGCACAAAGAGCTGGTGGGCTTTTCTTCAGATTAAAGTAAAGTTTCTACCACCAGGGAAACCAAAGAAGGCATTGGGTGCCACCCAGACTCGAATTGCTGATGGCCATAGGACACACACACACACACACACGCACACACAGACCACACGCCCCCCACCCCCTCCAGCCACAGGCCAGGCTGCCTGTCTGCTAACGACATCCGGGGCGGCCCAGGAGATGCTGTGCCTCTGGGTTTTTAAAGAATCACCTGTCTCTGTTTGGCTCGGCCACCCTTCCCGGTGCCATGAGAATCTGGTGACCTTCCCTCCTGTATCCATGACAACACCATGGTATACGTTTAATTAGTTCAAGCTTATTTTAGGACCAATTTTCTTTTATTTTAGGGCAATGCGAGCTATGATAACTGTAAGCATGTTTATGATGCGCGTGAGGCTTAGCTGAAATGTGCCAACAATTCTAGTCAAACAGATGGTGACCCCTGATTCAACTTGCCCCCTCATTCAATTATTCAGCTGTATTTAATTTTCCTCGGAGTGGCTCACATGTCATGCTCCCTTTATTCCTCTAGGTGGCACTAAAGACCACTCTTATGGCCACAATAAACTTCAAAGCCCCGTTCTGAAATTTCCCGACCCAGTCTGAGCATTAGAGTAGGATTATGAGTTCCTGGATTCGAACAATTGTTTCCGTTTAATATCAGATGATGTGAAAAGAGAAAAAAATTTTTTTTCGTTAAATTATATGTGATTTGGCCATGAGCTCTAAGTATTCTCTATTCTAATAAGATACTTGATAGATCTCCCAGGCTTAACATATCCCCGAATAATTGCTTTGAATTCCTTGCCTATTCCGTTGTTAAAGCAAATCTACAATTACAAGCATTACTTTGCTCCTTCCCTCCTTGGTCCCCACCCCCTTCATTTTTCATGCCATGTTACTATTATATTTTGCTTAAACCAAGGCCTTCCTGTCCCAGGAGGACTTGTCCGTACCACATCTGCAGGGGATAGACAACTTTTTAATTTTTTTTTGTGCAACCTCTCCACTTGGAATTCAGTCAACTGTGGTTTCTCCAACCTGGATTACATTGGTTTTTGCCATAATGGTCAGAACTCAATCTCTCTCTCTCTCTCTCTCTCTCTCTCTCTCTCTCTCTCTCTTCACCTTTTAATACTCCTGAAGGCTATTATCTATCCCTTTAATTGTGCTACCAGAGAAAGTGGTTACTACTAGTCCACTGGAACCAGACTTTTGTTTGGATTCCTTTCTGTTCCAAAGCCTGCAAAAATTTCTTTGTTTTCTGGGCTTTGCCCAGTCCCATACAGACCATTCCCTAACTCCTCAAACCTGAAAAAACCAGGATATTTGTTGATGCTTCCACCTCATGTTCCCTTGTCAATAAAAGACTGCTAATGAGAGCTCCATGGAAAACATGTAAAATAGTTCATAAATTTAATACTTATCTAGATAAAATTTAACATGGCAAGTTTAGATTATGTTTCATTCATTTTTTTTCCTTCAAAGAAACATGCATGGTTTATGGCTCATTAAAAAAAACCCTCTAGTATTTTACATATTCTACCTGTTTACATTTAATAAATACTAGTTAGTACAGGTGTCTAGGACATCCATCTATATATATGCATATGTATAAATAAATTAAAATTGCCACAAACAAAATGAATGGACATCTCATTGATTTGGCATTAGCAGAATTTCGTTAACAAATAAATTCCCTCTTAAAACTCAACCCTCATTATTACTTAAGAATCTTTCCATGGTATTTAAACATATCTTATATTGCCTTGCACATAGTAAATATATAATATATCTTGGTCTATTTGAATAGAGAAAGGAGAAATGTATATCATTTCAGAATTGTGCCTCTTACAAGCCGTATGTAGTGAACAGTAGGAAATAAAGTATCCCTTGTTCCCTTTTGCGCTCTTTCAGGACTTATTTTGTCTAAATGTGGGTCAGTTTAATTGTTTTATGCCAGACTAGTTGGATATAAACTAGTTAGTCTTCCTGATAGCTTATAGAATGACTTCACAGAAGCTGATCGATGTCATGTGAAATCCTAATGTTAAACCAGGAAAGGCCTACAGTTGCCTGGTAAAATGACCTCCCAGATAACCCTATCTGGAGATGTGGTCATATATAGAATTCATATCCTGTTAGTAGCCACAGCTTTTCCAGTTTGGTGTCACAGACATGAGGTGTTTCAGTTCTGCCTTTGAGGGGTTAAGTGGGGGTATCAATTAGAGTTACTGATCTCATTTAATTTAATACCTTTAGCCTCTAATTAGCCTGGCAGATTCAGTTAAATATCCTCTCCTGTATTTCTAGAGGGTCACTATCATAGACTGGCATTAGGAGACTTGGGGGATGCCCTTTAGAGGAATCTGTCAAAGGGCTCATTAAATGAAGAAGGGGATCAGACCCCAAAGATTTGATGGAGATCATTATTTTTTTTCCAAATTATAGTATTTTCTCTCATTAGCAGCTCTTTTCTGCTGAGAAGTCTGTTATTTCTGTTATTTTCACCTTCCCTATGTCCCTCAACAGCTCCCTCCTAACTGGGAGAACCAGTACAAGAAGGATGGTCTCCTGGACTACAGAGAAGAATATCGACAATGCCAGAGCTATTCCTTCCTCAGGTCATTGGAATATGGGTATGGGGGGAGATGCAACAGGGGGATCCCAAGGCACCCCACAATTCAGGCATGTTGGTATGTGCAGGAGCAAAGAGCTGTTGCTATGCAGCTGAGCCAAGCAGCACGATTCATATTCTGATTCATTGTAAACCAGGCTCTCCATGGCTGTAGATAGATAAGATGGGGGTAGGGAGAATGGGGGGGGGGCAGAAAGGAGGGTGCAGGAGATAGCTGTAAGAGAGGGAGAAAAGTCAGGATAAATTATAGAAACACATGTTGAGTAGCTAGCCAGGATGTGATTTTTTTTTTAAATCATAATTGCCCTGGACCTTATACTTTGCTATAGTGATATATACATATTACATAATCTGTCTCTGCAGTATTGTATATTCAAGACAGTCTCTGTACCAATGAAGAGAAGGGGATTGGGTGAAAGTTGCAGCTCTGGCCAGATCGAGGCTTTCATCAAATGTTTGTGGCTCCCGTTCAGGTGGTTTTGGGCGTCAGCTCCCCCATTCCAATTTTTGGGGTGTTAGAAGAACTTGGCAACGATAAAATCCGATGGCCAGACCTCGTTTGTTTTCCTTTGTTCAAAAGACACTATGACACACACGCATTTGGGCGTGATCTCTGTCTTCCAAATAAATAATGTAGCAGAACGGAAAATTTTCTGGGTATAAAAATAGTAGCCTGTGGCACTGTTGCCGACTGCACAGCCGACCGGGAGGGAAGTTTCCTCTTCTTTTTATTCATAATTCCCTGAATCAACGAAGGAGCTTGAAAAGTTCCTTTCCATTTGCCTCTCACATTTTCTCAGCTTCTGCATCTACTCCTGCTGGCTCATTTCCCACCATATATTACTCATTTGTGGAGTTTTGTGAATATCATTTCTGGAGTATGAGCTGTCTCTATCTGGCTAATTCTATAGTGAGGCCATTCCTTCTTTTCCTTTCTGCCCCCCCCTTCTTCTTTTTTTTTCTTTTTTTTTTGTCACAGGGCCAGCTCCTTTTTTTTCCCTGAAGGTGGCAGTGAAAGAAAAAAAATCGCTTCCTTTGAAGATTTAGGAATTTTATTACAAAACAGATGGACAAGCACCGTGGTTCACCCATTTCCCCTTGTGCCTACAAGCGCTGACAATGAAAACTACAGCTTTCTATAAAGTACTGATCCCATGGTGGCGAGGTGGCCTTCCCCAGCAGTGTGGCACCGTCTAGTAACATCCTAGCTTATAAGTAAACGGATGGGCTCAGCCTCCCCGTTTTCCCCCTCCCCTCTTAGTCCCTTACCAAGATAATTGAGGATCATAATGGTGGGGAAGGACTGCAGTCATCATTCGCCTCCTGTCAGGTATCCGTACTCATCTTCATGTCATCCGTCAGCATTGAACTACTCTGTCATCTCTCCTCAGCCTTCAGCGTCTCTCTTTCTCATCGTGTTCATTATCTCCGGCTCAGACCAATCCTCCCCCCCCTCCACCCCCCCACCCCGTAAATGCATCTTTGTGCAACTCTCAGTCTTCCGATTATGAATCGATGATCATGTGGTATAAGAGAGATAGATGGCTTTTAGTTCCATCTTGTCTTCTCTAATTGTAAAATATTAGTTACATTAGACTGTGTCTTTTGATTAATGGGACTTATTTGGAGTGGCCTATCCCAGCCCTCCCCCTTCTAAAGTCCTCCACTGACTTTTGAGAATTGAGTGATTTCACTTAAAGCAGACAAATAGGCCCCTCAGCAAGGAGATAGCTAAGCTATAATATCGTGGGCAAGGAAGCTCAGAGACAGAGTTGTGTGTTTTAAAGAAAGGTTTCAACCCTGGCTAGACAAATACAGTTCATTTAATAAATGCATATACAATGCTTTTTTTTTCTTCTCCCTTTTCTTTCTTTTTGGTAAATCTTGCTTTTATTGCTGACTAGCAAAACAGGATGTGGAACGAAATTTAATTCAAATTAAATAAATCTTGGATTGAAATTAAGATCATTCCCACATTCAGTTTGGAAGAAGCCAGTCAAAGCTGAACTTTGTGCTCACATTAATTCATCAAAGTGCTATCTTAATACAGTCCTTCCTTTTATACTTACAGGGTATGTCATCGAACCAGCATCTCTTCCCTCTCCATCTGACAGTGGGAGACATTCGTCCTTTAATGCAGAATTTATCTTATTTGGCACTATTTACCTAAACATGGTCTGTTGATAAAGTCCTTGCTGTACAAATGGAAAGGCAGTTGGCTAAATCCCTTATTATAAATAATCACTGCCTATCTTTCAGTGTAAATTCAAGGACGTGTTCACTTTCAACCTATCAGTTCAATTAGAAAAAGGTCTATTCACTGTTGATGTCTATATCTCATAGAAATAGGGAAGGCTGACTTCATAAACAAATCAAACTATTTTTTTTTAAATAGCCCTGTGGATTAGGAATTCTGAGTCCCTGCTGATAGTGACACTTTTAGGACATAAGCTAAATAAAATATCACAAACATTTAAAAAAAAATCTTGTGTGTGTGTGTGTGTGTGTGTGTGTGTGTGTATGTGCGTGTGTGTGTACCTCTAGTAATGAGTTCTGACCTTTGGCTTGGCTTTTTTTTTTCTTCTGTGATCTTGCAATTTCTAATTATTAATTTTTTTTAAATTAAAAAAATTGCCACAAATACTAACTACTATGTGTCTTCCAGGGGCATGATATTTCATTCAATGTGTGGGAGGCAAATGATTGATTTTATTGCATGTATAAGAAGCTGGTAGTGTTTGACTTTATTTTTTTTTAAAGAACATAACAATGTGTTTATGGCTGCCAGAAAAATGAATACAACACAACAACAAAGCCAGTGTTTAAAATACATTATGAGCATAACTTCAAACCACAGCAAAGAAATGTTGGCTACAGCCTGGCACTCTATCCCAAGTCTATTGAACCTTTACCCCACTGGTTCAATTTCATTTTATTCAATTCAATAAACATTCATTTAATGCCTACTGTGTGCAAAGTATTGCCAGGCCTGAATTTTTTTAATAGCCTGGTCAGGTGACATTTCAAGTATCTTGGAATTTGAAGTTTGTTGTCACTTTTGAGCAAAACATTGGGTTAATAATGGCTCTCTGATCCTACCTCAATTTCTCCTCTCAGGATCAGTGCATTCACATTACTTGAACCACGGTTTGGGATCTTGCTTCGTTTCACTTTTTTTAAAGGTCTCTTTCAGGATGGGGACCTTAACTGAGCCCTCTCCCCCTTTTATTGGCATGCCCTGTGTCTGAGGACTCTTTGTTCTGGGTATGGAGGGATTTGTTTAAACATCAGCCTAGTTTGGGATGTGGTCCTTAATGCTCAACCTCAGTAGGCAAGACAAGCTTTCACACAGCACAGATGTGCACGGACCATTTTGTTAAGAGAACTTCTATGATTTTAGCTCATTTCATAGAATATTCATAATATAGCATGTGAGTGCCTATTGACAATTGTAGGCACTTTAATATATTTGATAATACCTGTCATAGATTCATAATATCAACTAGTACAGGTAGTAAAAAGCCGTATCAAAAGGCAGTTACTCTGCATGCATAAAAAAAGGCTCTCTCTTTGGTGGCTTTAATTTTCATCCTACATTTACTGAATCGACATTACATGCTAACGGATTTCAGTACTCCATTTAGGTTAAGTGCTTTACCTCAAAGGGGAGGAGGGTGTTAAGAAGGCCACTCAGATATCTTAGATATGTGCCTCTCCGAGGATCTATGCTGAGTTCCAAAATGCAGTAAGTAAAGAAGGCTGCACAGCTACTTAGAAATGTCTACTTTATGCTGAGTCCCCTAAGCGATTCTCTTCTTTCCTGTGACTGTATTGAGGAAATGCAGCATTGGAAAGAACTGCAGCTAGATACTAGGTGAAAAGCCTGGCTGGGCACTTAGCAATGTCCTTCAAAGAATCTCTTTCTGTGTTCTTAGAGTCCATTTTTACTCCAGCTTTCCACCCTTCTCTGGTACCTGGAGCGTACCTACATGAATATTTGATAACTAAACTGGGTCTACTGAGCATGAAAAGGACTATACTCTTGTGGGTGAGGTGCTGCTTGGCTCTTCTGGTCCTTTTCAGTTTTTTAGATAATGTTGCACCTGAGTTTGGCTTGACCAGATGAGTTATTTTTCAGACTTTTTTAGGGGGTGGTAAAGGATAGGGGAAACTGTGAAAGCATTGCCATCAAAATTAGAATTGAAACTCAGACCCTACAAGGCCCATCACACAGTTCCTGACAATAGTAGGCGCTTAATAAGTTCCTGTTGGTTGATTGACTTCTGATCACCCTGTTTTTAGTGGATTTTAGTCAAAGACAAACTTGGCATTCAAGTGGTATCTCATCTGCAGAAATCCTGTTAGGGGATTGGTCATCCAGCTCATTATGAAAGAAGCCAATGCCCATCAAAAAGGAAATTGCTGCTCTTGGGAATTTGCCAGTTGGTTTATGACTGTCATGGAGCAGGTATAGGTAAGTGTCTGTACAATAGCAGGAAGTTAAAAATCCAATCTAATTGGCTATTTGATATCTTGTAGACTTAAAAAAAAAGTTGTTTGAAAACAACTAAGTTCCTTTCTCCCACTCCACCCCCCAAATTGAGTCTATCCTCATATATAAGCACAACATTAATTGACATAGGGCTAAGGATGTCTGGGAAGTAATCTTTAGAAAAGCTCCAATTATTTTCCTTGTCAGTGCTTGTGAATTTGTCAATTAACTAGTATTTACAGAACTCTGCTATATTCTCAACACCATGTTAGGCACAAGGGAAAACAGAAATGTAAGGTATAGTATCCTAAGGAGTCTAGGATCCACTGGGCCAGATAAAACTGATAAACATAAAATAAACAGAGAATATTTCAGGATCTGGCTATGGGACCTAATTGTAAGTGTTCTAGACTGGTTGTGGAAGGCTTGCTAGAAGGAGTCTCACTGGAGTTGGTGCAAGGAGGATGTGTAGTTTTTGGATAGGTAGGAGTCAATATCAGACTCAGAATAGATTCTCATTTTTGGTTCAAAATCAGAAGTCTAGTTTCCTCATGGATAAAAATAAGAGAAATTTCAACTTTCAAAAATAAGCACATTTCATTTCACAAAGCACAAAGGTTTAAAAAAAGTGCTAAATGATAACCAAATTTTTATAGTAGTTTATGGGCCCATAGTTTTGGCCGTTTATGTCACAGCCACAAAAAAGAAGCCTGGGTCCCGGGAATTTGCTTCATGTTAGAGAACATACTTCTAACAACCTGAACAGCAAAGGAAGAAAGACATTTTCCTTTGATGAGGAAGGGGTGGGGATGTGAGGAGTCAGTTTTGACTAACTGAAACAAACTGACCAGGAAAGGAATCTCAATAGTGTTTTCAGAGGCACACCAGCCAACCAACCAGGAAACTTGAGGAGTGTGATGTGGGACAATCAGCCTGAAAGGATCGCTCTCCCAGGTAGCCGTGCTACTAAGTCAAACAAAATACTGTTTGCATCACTGAAAATGAACTCTCCTGTGTATGTGTGTTCCCTCCCCCCTCTGCCCTCCCCTCCCAAGGATGGTGGAGCTCCTCTGTCTGAAATGAGGCAAAATGTTAATAGGAAGAGCTAGTTAATAAAAATCTCCTTGTCATTGAGACATTCCTCAACTGTTAGCAATCAATTTAGCCTGTTTGGGGGTGGGGGGAGGTGGAAAATGCCAAAGAACATCAAAGAACTGCTTTTTCTCAGACTCCTACTCTATTTCAGGGTCCTAGAATTTGGTCAGGTTGTGTGCTAAATAATTTCTAAGCCTCCGAACATGCAGGTTATTGTTTGTGGACAGATGGTGCATCGCATTTTATAGCTTTTCCTTCTGTGGGCCCTCATATGTAGGACTGATGTGCATTCTGAAGTCTTTGTTTCGTTGCTAAAATCTCTAATCTAAAACAGGCAATCAAGCACAGAGGCGGCGCTTCAGAAAGCATAATCATAGTTTTAAAGGCACCAAAAAAAAAAAAAACCCACCACCCAGCAACTGCCGTTATGAAGCAGATGTGTTCCGCTAGAAATGGAAAAGGTTATTAGAAGTATTAAAAGAGGAAAATAAAGAGAATTTTCAACCAGTGCAAGAAGAGGAAAATAAACAAAAGAATTTGGCCCCCAATTCTAGACCTGTCCTTTCCTAAGCAGAGCTCACCAGCAGCATAGTATGGTCCCTCTCGGCTGGCTCTCTCTCTCTCTCTCTCTCTCTCTCTCTCTCTCTCTCTCTCTCTCTCTCTCTCTCTCTCTCTCTCTCTCTCTCTCCTGTTTTGCCAGCCCTGAGATGGTGATTTTTTTTTCTTCCTTTTCACCTTTCCTCTGGGGACTGGTGTGGTCTTTGTCTTTTACAGGCGGTGGTGGCAGCGTGATCTCGGAGCTGTGGCCGCCCTTAAGAGTTAAATCATGTTGATATAGAGGAAGGAAATGAAATAGACTAACTCTCTACTCTTTTCTTCCTACGGATTTTTCTTTTTATTCTGAAGATAGAATTACTGTTTGTAAGCATCTGAAAGTCATTAGAGGCTCTGCAGTCTGTCAGGTGCCGACGCAAAAAAACTGCTGAAACTGAACGGGTTCTTGTGCAGAGTGCTGGGAATTTGTCATGTGCTGATGAGCAGTTATAATAATATATGAGCAAATCACAAGCATTCTGCAAATTAATCAAATTTTTCCCCCCCTTCTCCCTTGTCTCTGCGAGAGTGGCTTTGCAGGCAGACGTAGGTGAAGCAGTTTTACTCACAGATGGTAGCTCTGGCATCAGATGGAATTTATATAACAGTAATTCTGATTTCCTGCCAAAGTAGCGCTGAAAACACCAGGGAGATTGTACAAGGCAAGTCATGTGGTTTTGCTGAGGTTGTTGTGGGAAGTTTAAGGGGGGAAATCTCAAATTTTCCTCTGTGCATTTATTGTTTTTGCCTGAAGGGCCAGAAACCGAACGCCGTTCTGCCATGGGCGAAATCCGACACATCTTTTTTTATGAATTGTGCTGAAAGAATGCTTCACAGCTGCTGAAACTGCTGGTAGTGACAGAGCCACATGACTCCTGATCCTTTCTCTTTCCTTACAAGGATTAAAGGAGCGAGGGTTCAAAAGGTGGCTGCACTACACGCTAACGTGAGTCAGGGCCCGGCTCCCAGGAAGGCATGCCATGTTCGCTTACCCTCACACTCCCCTTGGCATTGCAAAACCTACATGGGCTTTTTCTTCAAGTGTTTTTATTAAATGAAGAGTCTAACAGCCCTCCGTTTAATTACACATGGGCTCCGTTTGTAATTCCTCTGGATTTATTCAAGTAGTTGAAAATGATGGTGCGGGTGATTACACTGATCATCCCACTTTAGCAGCTCAAAGACATATGTGTGTGTATTTGAACATGCATGTGTAGATGCAGGCAGGGGTATCGCATATGCGTGTGTGTATACCCACATAGATAGGTGTTTGTGTGTAAATGCTGGAATATTGTGGATGGATTCTCAGGGCGGCGAATGGTCCTTCCTTTTAAGGTCACTCAGTGCTTTTCCAACTCATACCGCCAATTGTTCATTCTTCTTTTGGAAAACAGGTCCTGCAAATGAGACGTGGATGGGCATTTGTGTGACCTCAAGATTTGGTGCCACTCAAGCAGCATGGGGAGGGGAGAGAGAGAGAGAGAGAGAGAGAGAGCATAAGGGTGTGCAGGAAAGCTCTCAGGGAATGGTCCTAATAAAGGGGCAATTTCTCTTTCCCAGCAGTAGGAAAAAAAAAAAAAAAACGATACCAAGATGGCGTGTGGGCTACATTATGCAACAAAGTAGCACTGCCGTGTTTTTTTCCTAATGGAAAGCACCGCCATTTGTTTTGGTTACGTGACTGCAAAGGAATAAGTGGATTAGACTGAAACTTTAGCATGCTTCATTGCAGCTGGTTGCCGACATCTGTCATTCCTCAGCCATACATTCCGGATCATGCCAGGAAGAAAAAGCAAAGTCTGACACCTTTGATTTTAAAGAGAGCCTTTTAGAGAGGAAAAAGGAAGAGAAAAGAACAGCATTTCCTTTGTGACTTCATAAACAGCTCTCTCTCTCTCTCTCTCTCTCTCTCTCTCTCTCTCTCTCCTCTCTCTCTCTCTCATCTTCTTTTTCTTATCTGTGTCTCTTCTCGCTGTGTCTCTGCTTTTGTCTCTCTCAGTCTCCATCTCTTTCTCCCCACCCCCTTTCTTTCTCTTCTCTCTCCCTCTCCCTTGTCTTTTCTCTATCTCTTTCTCTTCCTCTGTCTCTCTCTGTCTCCCTCTTGTCTTTGTCTCTGTCTCTCCCTCTCTCTGTCTTGTCTACCTCTGTGTGTTGTCTCTCTGTCTCTTTCTTACTGCGGCAGGTGACGTTAGTAGCACTTGACAAGGGCCAAACCTTGAAAAGTTTATGCTTCTGTCTATTCTTTTCATTCTGTAATTTCCTATTGTTCAAGGTAGCGATTTGTTGAATTGGGTATGATAAAAAGTAGCTATTTTAAATATATATGGTGTGCCCGTCTCTATGGATATATACTGTGCATCTCGATTGTGTGTGTCTTGTTCCTTTATAGAAAGAGAGATGTGCTGTATCCTTCCCCACATAAACTCACATTAATACAACACAACAACAGTGAATTTTGATGGAACATGACTGCTGCCACTACATTGTTTTTAGTGAGATGCTCTGCAAACCATATAAAACCCCCCATAATAAATGTACTAATGTTTTTATGAGAGATGTGTGTGGGTAGTGAATTACCCACAGATAACCTGAGATACCAGCTTTTAGTGGATTGGATATTTATTTACTTAAAGTGTTTTGTGTTGGGTAGTTTCATGATTTTTTTTTCCCTTGAGTTTTTTTTTTGTTCTTCCTTGCCATATTATAGGACTGACTGGGCCCCTGGTGCATAATGTATCATGACATGATTCCTTACCATACTCTCCTCTAAATGAACGTTCTTTAAGTTACATGGTAAAATTTGACTAGAATCAAAGGAAGATATACTTATTTTAGATCTAATGACATCAAACAGGAACTGACCTAAGAGAGAAAAACCAGCAGTCCATTTCAGAGGGTGATGTGGGAATTATGAGTGTGAGTGAGAAGGCAAATACAAAGAAACAAATAAAACAGAACTCCAGGAATTAATGCCCCCTAAAGGGAGAATGAGCAATCCATGATTTTACTCATTAATATGTGTGCGCATATCTATATATATATATGTATATATATGTTTATATACATATATATGTGTACCTCTATCAATAGATCAGCATTATGTAATGGAAAGAGAGCAGGACACACAGCTATGTGACCTTGAATAAGATACTTCAGCTTTTTGTGCCTTGGTTTCCTCATCTATAAAATGGGAATAAGTATATATTCACTATTTACCTCCTTGGTTTATTATAGGGAAATAATTTTGTAAACATTAAAGTGCTGCATAAGTGTAAATAAGAAAAAAAATTATTATTGTTATAATAATAATTATTATTATACCCCTTATGTATGACAGTAAAGTGCCTTTTGTAACTTCAGTTCAAATCAATTTAATGTCTATGGTTTACCCAGAACTATGCTTAGGTGCAATTGGGAGTAGAGGAAAAGGAAAAGAAATAGCCCCACCCCCTCAAGCAGCTTCCAGTTCAGTGGGGGAGGCAAGACTCACTTAAATGAAACATCAAAAGAAAAATAAGGAGGCAGTAGATATCCAGTTGAGAATTTTATTATAATCAGGTCAAAATGTTTGTTATTCACAGTAAGTGCTATGGGCAGTTCAGGGAGATCAGTATTAGCCAGCCTGATGGAGATTTCATGGATAAAGTAAGACTTGAGCTTAGGCTTGAAAAATAGGTGAAGGAAGAAGGAAGGCATTCCAAGCGAGGCTTGCTATGTGAACAAAGGTGGAAAGGTGAGAATGAACATTTAGGGTGAGTGTGTGTGTGTGATTCTGCATGTGACTCGGTGTGTGTGTGTTTATGAAACAGTAAAGATCTAACTAGAACACTTTTTTCCCCCTAAGGATGAGGATTTGGAGCTGAAAGGGACCTTAGCAATCACAAAATTTAAAACATCATTTTACAGACGAAGGAAACTGAAAGTTAAGTTACTTACCCAAGGTCATACAGGTTACATGTGGCAGAGCCTAGATTTAAATTCAAGACATCTGGGTCCAAACTGAGTGTTTTTTTCCTACTGTACTACTGCCACACAAAAATTTAAAGGTAGATATCCTAAGAGCAAAGAAGAGAAGACGGAGTACCATATTGGGTGATGGGGAGAAGAATAGAGGGAGAGATATGGAAAGAAAATATACTTTGGCCTTAGCCAATGATCATCTTTGTCAATTATGGAGGCATGCCACCTGTAACTTTTGGATAACAAAATATTTATTTTAAAGAAAAATCTAAATGGGAGAAAAATTTAAATGGATTCTTCTCAAAATGGGACTCCATTCTAAGACTCAATAAGTGCCAGGTAGTGATGGTTATGGTTATGGTGGTGATGAAGTAGCATGGGGGTACTGAGAATTGATAAAAATCAAGGGCAAAAGAAGGCAGTCAGGGTCATAGTCTGACTGGGAACACAATAAGGAGAGCTATACTTGGGATTCTTCTATAGGAAAGATCTCCAGTGGAACAAATCCCCCAAATTAAACAACATGTATTTATTGAGCAACTATTTTGTGTACCCAGTCCTATGCTAGGCACTGGGGGAAGGGATGGAGAGAGGAAAGGGGCAGAAAAATATAATCTACTGTCACTGAAAACAAAGTATTCACAATTTGCCCATGGAGACAAGACCAAGACATATGAATAAGTAGTAAATAACACAAGACAGAGTCTATACTGAATAATTAGGCACTTAATTATATACAAAGTGCTATAGGAATTCAGAGAGGAGAAGCACTGATGGGAAATGGAATAATTAGTAAAGTCTTCCCAGGAGACTTGGGATTTGAGTTTGGCCGTAAAGAATGGATACCCTTAAAATAGGTAGAGAGGACAGAGGAGGATATCCCAGAAGGGAAAACAGGCATATAGATGAGAAGGAACATGATACATTTGTGGGCAATATTGAAGAGACTGGAAGTGGGTGTTTGTGGGTAATGAAGTCATACAGGTAGAAGCCAGTTTATAGAGGGCTATGACTGACAAGCAGAGGAATTTAGACTTGATGCAGTAGAAAAGAGGGAGCCCATGAAGGTTTGTGGGCAGGTGAATTATAGGATAAAGGTGACACAGTGGTAAGTCTGTCTATTCATCGGTAGCCATGCAATGTTAGGAGATCTTCTTAGCTTGTGGTCCCTGAACTTAAAATGTATTTGAATATAATTAGTTTTCTTTGTGATAATAAATATTTTATTTTATGCATTTAAATATTTTTTTTCTGAGATAGGGTCCACAGGCTTGCCCAGACTGCTTTTGGTCAATGTCTCAAAAAAGGTTCAGAAATTCTGATGTGGAGGAAGGCTCCTAGCTTGTGGCCTAAACTTCCTGTGGGAGATTTAAGGGGACCAATGAGCAAGAATTATACAGGATGAGAAGGCATGGATAAGTTGTGATTGTCACCATTTAAGGCAGTACCCATGTTGATGATACCATAGACCCACAAAAATATCAGTGTGATGTCTGGCCCATAAGACATATAGTTTTCCATTTTAATTTTAATTTTTTTGTTATGTAGTGTAAAAATATCTTGGGGGATTTTTAGTGATAATAATATAAAGTAGAATGGGTTGGAGTAACTATCTCACATGCTACCTTAGTGATAACCAGTAGTTAGGCCTTAGTAATACCTCAGAGGTATACTTTATGGATCTAGGTGGCTTGTTATAGAAGTCACCGAGAAGGTCTGGCCAGGTACAAGACATAGGAAAAGTTCAATTACATATGGATGGATACTCTCCTCTGTCCCTGCCCTGTCTTTCTGTATCTGTCTCTCTGTCTCTTACAGTCTTTGTCTCATAGGAGAAAGAAGAAGTGTGGGAAAGAAAGGTGGAAATAGGAGTGATATAGAGTTATGACAACTCTAGGGGCAGCTAGGTGGTGCAGTGGCTAGAGTGCCAGGTCATCTAGTCTCAGATGCTTACTAGCTGTGTGACCTTGGGAAAGCCACTTAGCCCTGTTTGCCTCAGTTTCCTCATCTGTAAAATGAACTGGAGAAGGAAATGATAGACTACTTCAGTATCTTTGCCAAGAAAACCTCCAAAGGGGTCACAAAGAGTCAGACACGACTCAAATGACTGAACAACAACAAATGAGAACTTAACTGAAAGTTTCGAGACTTAGATTAGCTTGATAAGTGAACAAGTCAATGAACCTTTCTGTGTCTTAGTCTCTGAGTATATTAAATGGGGGTCATCTCACTCTTACCAACTTTCATCTTTCTTACAAGGCTATTTGAGACTGCTAGAAGAGAAAGGGTATAGACATTCTTCAGGAATTGTAAAAATCTATACAAATGTGAGATATTATTAACGTATTACTATATTACACATCTGAAATCTTTTAAAAAAGGAAGTTCATCGACCTCTTTGAAGGTTATTTAATGGTAAACATAAATGCTTTCATACAGCACTGGAAATTATTTAAGATTTCAGATCAATAACTGCCTATGAAAACTCTGGCCCTGCTAAGCATGTATGCACATGACTCTGGGTGACTCCCTAGAGGGGCCAGCCCGTACCCCGTAGAGCCTGGCAGTCTTCACTGTTTATAGATAAACACGACTGAAAAGAGAATCGCTGTGGTATGGGACCTTCTGTGGAAATAAAGTCAAGCTTTGCTTTAAATAATAACAATAAAAGTAATAAAAATGAATTCAAATGAGCTTATTGCTTGGAAGAGGAAAGGATGTTTGCAAATGCCAGTGGAAGGGGTTTCCTTTCCTGACTCTAATGCCAGCTGGAAGGTTTCTGTGTTACAGGAGCCTAGGGATAGGGATCTCTGGAGAGTCTCATTTCATTCAGCCAGAGGCTATTCCTTCCAAGGACACAGAGTCTGATTCGCTTGTGAGGTCCTGAGGCTTAGGCAGGGGATGCTAGCACCTCAGCTATCAACTTTGATATGGATTGTATTTGTGACAAGAATTTTCTTTTTCTTTCTTTTCTAATGGAGATGGGAGGGAAAAGGTGATAAGAATAGAGCAGCAGAAAGAAAGAAAGAAGGAAAGAGAAAAAGAAAAAAAAATAAAAGATCTGTGTTAGGCAACAATAAACATGAATATATTAAGTGCCTACTATGTGCCAAGCCCTGTGCTTCATTGAGACATCTATTGTTTTGTTTTGTTTTATTTTTAAAAGGAGAGAAAAGAACAGAAAGGGCATACAAGCTACAGGTTGATTTTATATACTTAAAAAGAAAAGAAAGCTATATGTAATAGAAACCTATAGTTTCATGTACCATCTTTTTCTGTTCTACTGTGTGAATGCTTGTCCATTTTATTTAATGTGTTTGTTAAGTTCAAAATAAAAATTAATTTAAAAATAAAAAACCCACTTTGCTATAGGATAAATTTGGATTAAAAAATAGTGGGAAACTTCAAAGCCAAGCAGGTGGCTGTAAAGCCACCCTTTGGTGCTTGGCCCACCAGATGCTAAGTGCCTGCTTTTATGCTTTGTTTTACTGTGAGAACTTTAAACCAAGAATAGGGGAGCTTTCCCATTCATTTAAAATGCCTTCTCTCTGCTTCCAAATCATCAGCTGCATCCAATCAATGATCTGGGTCTTCAAGCTGGCCAGGAATTTATTGGAAACCATCTTTATTTACTTTTAATATGAATGCAGGCAAAGAAATTGCCAATTAAAAAACAAAAATCACAAGCAATTAAAAACCACATATTATTTACCCTAATGAGGTTCCCAAACTGTTCTAGTGACTTTGATTAGGCAGATGAATATTTAGGGGGAAAAATTGAAAACTTACATTCTATACCTGATTGGAGGTATTTTCCCGTAGTTAGAATTAGGGAAATTTTATAAAACGCATAATGTGGAGCTAAGAAGATGGCACCATCTATAGGACAAATACATGTTTATTCATGTTTCTAGCTATCTCATCCTGTTGATGACTTTGCATAGTGAATTTACTGCCAAGGGTGTTAGAGCCTTTGGGGGAGATGTATGGGAAATAATACATGAAGTTTGCCTGATCTGTAGTTTCATAAATTTATAGATTCTAGCACTAGATGGTTTAGTTCAGAAAAGGGAGACACACTTGGAAGCTGTCTCAATCAGGGAAAGCTTCATGGAGGAAGTGAGATTTGAGGGGTAAAATCATTTTATTCCTTCTCATTAGCTCCACACCTTGAATGATTCCCACCAGGACAATGAACTTGTACAATGGACACACAGTCTGTCTTATCACAATCTGTCCTCAGGGCAGTTGAGGGCTTCTCTCTGCTAACCATAATCCAATATTTGAGCACTTTCCCATCTGTAAGAATTTCCAAAGTAGCACTCTAGAAATTACCTGGGGTCTGTGAATTTGTATGCCGCATGCGTGCATGTGTGTGTATATGTTAGTATTTTAATAACTGTATTTCAATAGAGTTGGTTGCCTTTGTAATTCTATGTATTTTCTTCTACGCGTTTAAAAATTCATTATTCTAGGAAGGGGTCCTTGGTCTTCACCAGACTGCCAAAGAGGTCTATGAAACACAAAAAAAGTTTAAGAACCTTTGTTTAGATCAATTCTTACTGGTGTTATAGATAAAGACAAGTTTTTTACTTCTTAAAATTACTGGATAATAGAAGTTATATGGTAAGGGACGTCTGAGGCTATCTAGTCCAATCTCTTCATTATCCAGATAAGGAACCTGAGGCCTGGAGGGGAAAGTGGCTTGTCTAAAATTTCATAGGTAGTAGCATCGGAGACAGGATTTGAACCTAGGTTTTACAAAATGTCCTTAATTCCAGTCAGAGACTGAGTAGACAGGGCCTCAAGAAGACAGACTGTACAGGTTCCAGAAAGTACAAAGGACTTAGATGCTTAGGACAGGTGTTTGAATCCTGGCCTTACTAACTTGCTACATTTTTTGCCTTCAGGTAGTCTCTTACCTTATAGGAAGTTCATGTGCCACATTTGTAAAATGGGTGGAGGGGCATATATGATGTCTAAGCTCTGTCTAGCTCTAAATCTTAGGATTCTATGGTATGCTCTCCTAATTAGTCATCTCTTTAAAACCATTCACACACTGTACACCCTTGTCTTGTGAGGAGACTCAGAGGTATATTGCGATTGGGCTGCAAAATTTAAAAAATAGCACCCCTTTGGAATGAAAGGGCCTACTACCCATTCACAGAGGAACCGTTGGGGACTCTGTCTGGCTTCATCTATAAAACCTTGAAGGTCCTTTGCTCCCCTGAGTGAATTTGTCCAAGGGAGCTGTGAAGATTTCCATCTGAACCAATTCCACAGCCTCCTAAGATGCATCCATCAGCTCTGGCTTCTGAGGCCATATGTGTGCCCTAGCTTAGAACACCTATCCTGAGATACTGGCTCATAATTTTCTCCTCTATGCTGACTCTCCCTTGCACCCAAGCCTTCTGCATGGTGATACAGACAGTCACACCATTGTGATTTAATCTGCATTTTAGGGCCATTACTCTTCATTCATTCATTCACTTATTTATGAAGCCAGGTGCCTGTGTGTTTGATATAAATGCATATCAGGTCTGAGAGGTGACTGGTGGATGGGATAGGGTATTACAGATTTTTCTTCTGTATTATTGTTTTGGAGCTGCTTGTGAGGAACCTTCCTTCCCTCCCTTCCTTCCAATTAGTACATGTAACAATCTAGAAAATATTCCTTTTCTTGATCATGGAAAATAACCAGTGACCATATCCTCCCTCCCCCACTGTCCTATGGGAAAACACTCCTTTCTTTTGAGAGCATGGATCATGTGTTATCAAAGCTTCCTGTTGTAAGGGGCTTGCATGCCCAGATTGCCTAATGCTGTTAAAGAGACAGGGTGATGTGGTAGAAAGATGACTAGAGTATTCATAGTATGAAAGAATCAGAAAGGAAGTGTGTGGCCATCAGCTGAGGGCATGGTTGAACTAATTGTGGATATAATCATTAAAAAATGACAAATATAAAAACATTCAAGGAAATGTGGGAAGAACTGTTTTGTAGAGCTCTGTGCTAGGAAAAATGGTAATAAATGTTAGTTTGAACTGAATTAAAATCCTGGGAAGAGTTAAAGCTAAAGAGACACTAGAGATCATTGAAGCCAACTCTCCTATTTTATGAACAAGGAAACTGAGGCAAGAAAAGTAAAGTAGCCTTATTGAGTTCATGTAGGCAGAGTCAAGATTCAGAGCATATTCCTGGAACTCCAAAATTCATTTGCACTTTCCAGAAAGGACATTATCACCTTATCTATCTTCAAGCCTTTGAGAAAGGGCATTTATTCCACTTTTGAGGTACTAAAATGGGCAACTTTCACCAAATAAAGAGTTTACCATGTAAATATCAGGGTTCCACACCTTTGGCTTCTGAGAGAGTTACTGGCATTAAGCTTTCATGGTTGAAAGGTTTGGTATTAACACCCCCCCCAAATAAATAAATACAAGGAGGTTAAGTGACTTTCATGTGCATTAGTCTTGGCACCTTAAAGGGAATGTAAGTATGAAATTCAAGAATGAACTTTTGAAGACACAAACCAAAATAGCTGTCTAAAGAGACCAAAATGGAGTAAAAAACTTAGGCTTGAAAAAGAAGATAGTAGCAAAGGTGGTGAACATGGAAGCAAAGGCAGGTAATGGTCAGAGAACATAGAGAAGGGGATGGGGGCCGTAAGATTACTGTCAGTAGCGTTAAAGCTCAGAATGAGCTGAGCCTGATGGTGAATCTCAAGGAGAACAAAAAAGGGCTTTTAAAAAAATCTATGTTGTAAGCAAGAGGAAGATCAAAGAAGAAACAGGACCATTGTCTGGGACAGATGAGATGATGGTAACAGAGGATGGCAAGGAGGCAGAAGAATTTCACTTTTACTTTGCTTCTGTTTTCTCTGGCAAAGAAAAAGATCTTGTAACTGGGAAAGAGGGGACGCAAATGGTTAATAGGGAGTTTAAAAGCTGATATAAATAATACCTAACATTTAGACAGTGCTGGGAGTTTTGCAAAGTGCTTTCTATATCTCGTTTGGTTTTTTTTTACAGCTTTGTGAGGTAGGTACTATTATTATTTCCATTTTGAAGATGTGAAGACTGAGGCTAAGAGAGGTTAAGTGGCTTGGCCAGGGTCACATAGCTAGCAAGTGTTTCAGGCAGTATTAGAAGTCTTCCAGATTCCAAGTCCAGCACCCTAGCTATGACACCACTCAGATGCGTAAGTAAGATAAGTGAGGAGGAGTCCCCCCACCCCCACCAAAGCACCGAGCTGTCAACAATAAGTGTAGATCAAAAGGCTAAATTAACTCTGTCCCAGGCTATTGAAAGAGTTGGTAGATACTATTTCTGAATCTTCCATTGGTGATGTTGAAAAATTCTGAAAAATAAGAGAGTTCCTCAAGATGATACAGGCTTGCAAGGCTTAAAACACTATACAAATTGATGTATAGTGTGGTTCTACATACACACATATAAATATTTGTATCTAATGGTAGCCATCTTTGAGAGTGGGTGGAGAGGGAGGGTGACAAATATAAAAAGTGCACAGCAGAGATTTAAAAAAAGTTAGAAGGAAGCATAGAAAACAGAATAGCTTTGAAAATGATACATAGTACTTATGTAGTTTTTTTTTAAAAAAAATAGTGTGAAATGCAAATTCATGGTTTTATAGTGAATACTCTTTTTATGTTGTGCTGTGTACATGGAAGTGTTCTTTTTTTTGAATCTATATATAAGTTCAAAATGAATTAAAAAAGAATTCTCGAAAAAACCACTATATAAATCCTCATTGTAACAATTATAATTATTATATATTTTATCTTTTTAAAGTGTAATGTCTTCAATCTATATGTTATCAGGCTTGATTTCAATAATTGGCAAAATCCTGGAACTTAGCATTGAAGGGATTGTTTGTAAGTATTTAGAAAATGAAGTGGTGATCACTAGGAGCCAGTATGATGTCATTAAGAAAAAGTGATGCGAGATTAATTTCATGTCCATGTTTGAAAAGGTTCCTACCAGTAGGTTAGGGAAATGCTATCAACACAGTATACTCACCTTTCATCAAAGCATTTGACAGAATTGTTCATGTTACATTTGATGACAAGATGGAGAGATATAGGCTAGAAAATAATGTAGTTAGATAGATTAGGTTGAATGACCAGACTCAAAGTGTAATTAATGTCACTTTGGAGTCAAGTCTACTAGAAAGCCCAAGGGATCTGCTGTGGGCTCTGGGCTATTCATTTTTTTAAATGATGACTTGCATAAATATTTAGAATGTATATTTATCAAATTTGCGAATGACATGAAGCTCTTAGAAAAAGCTAAACAACAAATGGCAAAGTTAGGATCCAAAAAATATCTTGATAAGCTTGAAAGATGGGCTAAGCTAATAACATAACATTTAATAGGAATCAATATAAAGTTCTACATTTGGTTTGAAAAATCAGCCACCCAATACAAGTTGGGGATGACATTGTTAGACAATTGGTCATCAGAGGAAAAAAAAACAAAAATGGAAACATGGAATTTCTTTGAAATACAAGATCAATGAAAGTCAAGAGGATGACACGACGGTCAAACCCCCCCACCCCCCAACAACCCCGAAAACAAAGCTAATGGTATGTTAGGCTATATTTACAGAGGCATATTGTTCAGAACAAGGGAGCTGACATTCACACTCTCTTCTGTCCTGGTCAGAACACACCCAGAGTGTTCTGCCCCGTTAGGAGCAACATATGTTGTGAAGGACATTGACAACCTGTAGTGTGTCCAGAGCAGGATGAACAGGAAGGCGAGAAGAATGGAGAACATTTTATGTGGAATCTAGTATTGAGGGTAGTTAACCTGAAGAAGACTTCAAGGAGGATGTGATCCTTATCTTTAAGTATTTGAAGTTGTAGGACAGCTAGATGGCTCTTCGGATGGAATGCTAGTCTTGGAGTCTAGAACACCTGAATTCAAATTCAACCTCTGACACTCACTAGCAGTGTGACCTTGGGCAAGTCACTTAACCTCTCTTTCCCTCAGTTTCATCATCTGTAAAATGGAGATAGTAAGAAAACCTATCTCCCAGGGTTGTTGTGAGGAGCAAGTAAGATAGCTGTAAAAGCACTTGGCACATAGTAAGCACTCTATAAATGTTAGCTTTTATTATTAGCTATCATATACAAGAGGAATGAGTTCTGTCCTGCTTGGTCCTAGAAGAGAGAATTAGTAGCAGAGGGTGGAAGTTGCAGAAAGGCAGATTTAAACTCATGTTCTTAATATTTAGAGTTTTCCAAATGTCAAATGGGCTATCCCGTGAACTGGAGGGTCCCTTCAAGGGGAAGTTGGATAACCATTTGTGAGGGATAGTATGCAAGAGATTTCTATTCATGGAAGAGTAGATGCCTTCTAGATGCCCTCTGACTTGGTGATTCTGGGAAGCATTTTAAAGGCAAGACTACTTATTACTTTATCCGTTAATTTCACTATTCATTGAATCGGAGCACTGAATGGACCACATTGAATTCATGTTCATGGGAAGGAGTGGGATGTAAAGAAAAGCTGCTGGTCTTAGCATAAGAAAGCCTCAGTTGGAGACTCTGGCTCTGGGATTGTCTTGCTATGCCACCTTGATCAAGTCACTTGAATATTCTGGCCTTCATTTTCCTCCTTGGTAAAAGGAGGATAATAATTCTTTCTTAAGGCAATGGAGCAATGGTTGGAGCACTGGCCTGGAATCAGGAGGATCTGAGTTCAAATATCATCTCATATTATTACTGGTTGTGTGACCCTGGGCAAGTCACTTAACCTCTCTCTGCTTCAGTTTACTCAATATTGAACTGGGGATTATAATAGTACTTACCTCCCAGGGTTGATGATTAAATGAGGATTAAATGAATTAATAATTCTAAAGCACTTAGCACAGTGCCTGGCACGTAGCAGCTTCTATTTAAATGGTTATTGCCTTTGCTTCCCCTTCCCCCTGCCCCCACTTCAAAGGGTTGTTGGGAAGAAGGCACTATATGCATTAATAATAACTCATATTTCTCTGGTGCTTTATAGTTGACAAACAGTATTTTAAGCACTTACTACATGCAGTACACTGTGAAAAACCACACTATCCCTGCCCTCAAGGAATTCATAGGCTAGTAGAGGGAAAGGGCGCATGTACAAATGACTGTGATATATGCTCAAATGTAATATAAGCTCATAGATCTAGAAGAGACCTCAGGGGCTATCTAATTGAACCCCTCCATTTTCCAAATGAGGAAACTCATGCCCGGGGAGGGTGAATGACTTGCCCTAGGTCACATAGAGGCAGACTTAGAACCTAGGTTCTCTGATTCCAGAGCCATTATTGTCTTTTCACTGTATCATATTCCTTCCCTAGAGAGGGGTGAAAGATGGGGAGAAGGGCTGGCTCATTTCCATTTGGAGGGATAAGCAAAGGCTTCATTGAGAAGGAGACATTTGATATGGGTCTTGAAAAAATGTTTTCAGTAATGGAATGTATTCAAAGCATGTGCCATGGACTACCTAAGGGCATGGAGGTAGGAGACAGCACAATAATAACAGAATAACTCATGGTCCATTTTGATTAGAAAGTAGAATTTAAGATAGAGAGTAGTGTGACATAAAGCTTGAAAGGTGGGCTGATGCCAGATTGGGAAGAACTTTGAGTGTGTCATTGGTCCATATTTGATACTATAGTCGATAGAAAGACACTGATGATTTTTGAGTAAGGAGTGACATGATGAAGCGAAAAATGCCAGAAAGATTATTCTGGTATCTGTGAGAAGGATGATATAGAAAATGGATAGATTTTGGAACTAGGAAAACCAGTTAGGGTA
The DNA here is from genome assembly GCF_011100635.1 of Trichosurus vulpecula. Lineage (NCBI taxonomy): Eukaryota > Metazoa > Chordata > Mammalia > Diprotodontia > Phalangeridae > Trichosurus > Trichosurus vulpecula. Next base: position 139,884,525 of record NC_050575.1, on the reverse strand, counting down.
TCTCTGCCTACTTAAATCTTTATCCAGTCACTAAATATTTGCTAAGCCCCTTCTATGTGCCAGGCACTGTGCTAAGTGCTGGGGATACAAAAAGAGGCAAAAGACACCCTGCTTTCAAGGAGCTTACAATCTAACGAGGGAGACAACATGCAAACAACTATATGCAAACAAGCCATATGTAGGAAAAATAGGACACAATTAAGAGAGGGAAGGCACTAGAAAAAGGAAACAACTTCTTGCAAAAGATAGAATTTTAGTTGGGACTTAAAGGAAGCAAGGAAATTTAGTAGGCAGAGTTGAGAAGGGGGGATATTTCAAGTATGGGGGACAGCCAGAGAAAATGTAAGAAACTGAGAGATGGAGCATTTTATTTATTTATTTAATGGAATAACCAGGTCTGTGTCACTGGATTGAAGAGTATGTATCTGGGAGGAAGGTGTAAGAAGACTGGAAAGGTAGGAGGGGGCTGGGTTATAAAAGACTTTGAATGCTAAACAGAGCATTTTATATTTGACCTGTGAGGCGATAGGGAGCTGCCGGAGTTTATTGAGTGGCAGAGTGACACGACCAGACCTGTGCTTTAGGAAATCATTTTGGTGGCTGTGAATGGAGAATGAATTGGAGTGGAGAGAGACTTAAGGCAGGCAAAGCCCTTGCAGGCTATTCCAATTATCCACTTGAGTGGTGGTAGTGTTAAAGGGGAGAAGGGGGCATATTTGAAAAATATTGCAAAGGTGAAATCAGCAGGTCTTGGCAATTGACTGGATATGGGGGTGAGACGTGTGCGGAAACATCTTCAGCTGAGCTCATTTACTGAATACCTCCTATGTTCTAGGCACACCCATTGAAACAACATTATCTTGATCTTTCTACTTCTGGAATAGAGATACAATGTAGACATGGGCATGCATGGTTTCATCAGCATAAGAAACACTTTCCACCAAGTCAAATTTCAAATTTTTGAGATTTACCAAGTCAAATTTCAAACTTTTGAGATTTAGTAGCTAAGTCCTTAAAAATTCTTGAGGCACGCAGAGTTGAAAAGATTTGCCTGGCGTTACATAACTTAAAAGTCAAAGGCAGGATTTGGACCCAAGTGCTCTTGACAGCAGGGTGAGCACTCTATGAATCCTGGATTTAACAGATACACATAGATAAGTAAATATAAGGTAATTGGAGGATGGAAGGCATGCTCACCAGCAGGTATCTGAGAGAGACTTCCCATTGGATTTGCTCACCTGCGCTGAGCCTGGAAAGAGGACGATGATGTTAAGTAGCAGCAGTGAGGAAGGAGTGCAGGTTAATAGTGGGGGGTAGCTTTTTCAAGGGCAATGATGGGAGATGGAGTGTCACATTCAGGGAGCAGCTAGTAAGCTAGGTTCTTTCCTTTTGGGACAACAGTCAGATGACCACATCCTATTGTGATCATCCAGGTGAGAGTAATAGCCACCTGTGGATTTAGAAAAAAAGTGAGTTTCTAATGTAATGTAGAGGTAAAATTGATGGGACTTGGCAACTGATTGAATTTGGGGGTTGAGGGCATGGAAAAAAGAGAATAACTTAGAATTTTCAATCCAGGAGAATTATGGGACATTAATGAATGCAGAAGTAAGGAGCAGGGATGAGTTTCTGGGGGGTAGATATGATCTTACATTATACTAAGTTTTATATTTGTAGAGTCTGAGGTATTGGCAAGATAACTAGGTAGAGATATCCTATAGACCATTGGAAACAGGAAACTGGAGGTCTAGTTGGGGACAGATAAATAGATTTGGGAATTATCTTCACAGAAGTGATAATTGAAGCCATGGGAGTCACTGAGATTGCCAAGGCATAGAATAAAAAGGGAAAAAAAGATGGCCAAGATCAGAATCATGGGGGATGCCCACATGTGGTGGAGCATGGGGAGGGAGAAGAACCAGCCAAGTAGACCTTAAAGGATTAGTAGAACAACAAGGATAGGACAATGTCATGAAAACCAATGGAGGAGAACAAATTTTAAAAAGATAATTAATGGAGCACTTTAGGGTAAACATTTTGTTGTCATCACCATATCCTGAGAGTTCCTCGAACATAGTAGGTACCCTGAATGCTTGAGGTTTGATTTTAAATGTCCTTGAATTTAGCAATTACAATGTCATTGGTGGCTTTGAACATATAACAAAAATTCAGCATATATGGGATTAGTGAAATGAACTGAGTGAATTGGTAGAATTCAACTGGAAGGAAACTTAGATGATAACAGCTAACATTAAATGCAGCTTTAAGGTTTGCAAAGTACTTTGTATACGTTATCCCATTTGATCCTTACAATAACCCTGGGGGTAGGTCCTATCATTATCTCAGTTTTACACATAGGGAGACCAAGGCTGGCAGAGCTTAAGTGACTTGTTCCAAGTCGTTCAACTAATAAGTGTCTGAGGCAGTATTTGAACTCAAATCTTCCTGATTTTAAGGCCATCATTCTATCCACTATGCCGCCTAACTGTCTTAAATACCTTAGAGATCATCTCTTACAGTCGCTTATTTTTTCCAAGAAGAAATGAAGGCCCAGAGAGGCTGAATTGCCCACACAACTAATTTCTCGTGGAGCCAGGATTAGACTTCTGGCCCAGTGTTCTGTCTACTCTACCATGGAGTCACCTTCAGAGAAATTTGTAATGCACCTTTGCCTAAGATTCTGCCAGCCAGATAGATATAGCCTATCCCTATCCCCAATCCCATATATGTCCAGGCTTCTCATTGGTGATCTTTTCTATTAATATGTACTATACATATGTCCGTGTATATACATGCACATACATATACACACTTCCTGGACCCAACTGTAGGACAGATGTGGTAGAATTTTGAGATGTGTGTGTTTGTTCTAGTATGTTGCATCAGCTGAACGGGACAATCCCAATGTGGTAAATTGCCAAGTTTTATGTCTTTGTATAATCCAAGACACAGTATGATGTTGCAAGGTAACTGAATGGAAGCCCAGCATTTTCTTCAAAGTGATCAACTGAAGATGGCAAAGAAATAGTAATAAGCGAATATAATGGAGGGAAATGGTGTGTAGGTTACTAAATATTCAATTTGGGGAATAAATGTAATAAAAATCAGAGTGAGGGGACAGGACAGAAAAAGGAGTCAAAAAGTCGATTTGATTGGATGTAAGCATAAGAGTGCTGGACTTGGGACTAGCAGAGCCAGGTCCGAGTGCTGGCTTTAGCCCCTGTTTCCCCGTAGGCAAAAGAGGAGATATCTTCCAGCTCTGAATCCTATGACTCCACTCTCATATTTGGATTTAGCACCATTAATTTTGAGGATAGTTGCTAATCTTTCTAAGATGAGGATGTAGGATTAAAGATTGAATAAACATAGGTTTGTCATGCTCCAGATTCTCCTTCAGGTGGCCTGGATTTTGACCCAGCTGGCTCCATGGCCCCTCTCTGCATTCTTTAACAGCTATACCCACACCAAGAAGGCTGGGGAGTCTTTCTAGGATCCAGAGGGCAGCGATGCAGACTTGCCATCACCCCCATTCTTATCATCTTTTTGCCCTCTCCTGAGGCTCTCAGATTCCTAACTCGACCTGAACCACCTTGAACTTTGTTGTCCTGCATTGCAGGGCTTCTGAACCATCAGGAAGGTTCCCCATTCTCTCTGGAGTCAGATGCCCTTGCCAGATTTTGAGCTGTAATTAATGGATGGGTTCCCCTAGAGGACTAGGCATTTTGCTTCCACCCCTTAGGTGCAAGCAAATTGCAGATATTCCAATCTTAGCAAGTAAGAAAAATACCTGGTTTTGCTACTTCTGCGGTAAACAATGTACCACTAGCTTTCTCCTTACTCTTCTTGACCCTCTGCTCTGTATACATATTTATATATTATTCATAGTGGATTAAAAATGAATGTGCTCTTTACCACCCTTCTACTGCACAGTGACAATACAAATTAACTTATTGTGTACTTACTTTTCACATGGCAGGGATAGGAAATTTTGATGGCCTTAAATGCTAAGTGATAGAAAAAGGGAAAGGATGCAGGCTGCTTTGGAGGTTGTCACCAGAATGGGCCTTATTGCTAAACAAAGGAGGTAGCCAACTCTTTGCAGGGTACAATGGGGAGGTAAGGCACACATATTCCCCATATACTCCCAAACTCATCACAGTGTCCCTAACTCCGTGGTCATGGATCCATTCTATTCAGTCTTGAAGGCTTTTCAGTTGTCTAGGTACCCTACCCCCCGGTAAAAATGCAAGTATTAAAATTTAGAAGATGCAAGGTGGCTACAATAGATATGCCGTAGAAGTGTCTTGGTTATCTAGAAGACCTGGGTTCAAGTCCTGGTCCTGGTGCTTATTGGCTGTGACCCTGGGCAAGATACTCAGCCTTTCAGTAGACACCCCATCCCCCTAGACAGTTCTATTTGCAGATCTACACTGGTAGAAGTTTCCCCACAGAGAATTCCTCACACCAATGAAATTATAAGTCCAATGCCTAATCTGTGCCCCTGCCAAAAAGAAAGAAAAAAAGAAATAACTGTGGAAGGGGTGATACTTTAAACTTATACAGTTAATATCTAATCAGAATTCATTCATTAAAGTAGTCTTTGGTGAGTGGCTACCATGTGCCAGGCACTATTCTACATGCTAGGGATACAAAGGCATAAAAGCAAGACAGCACCTTTTCTCAAGGAGCTTACAGTCTATTGATATTATTGCATCAAGCTAAAAGTTTAGCAGAAAAGGGAAATCAAGGCACAGTGCCTGGTACAATAGTAAGCACTTAATAAATGCTTGTTGACTGACTATAAAAGGCAGTGTGGTTGTGTCAAAGGAGCACTAGATTTTGAGTCAGGGACCTAGGTTCGAATTCTGGTTATGTTTGCTACTTACCACTTTTGTGACCTTGGAGAAGCCACCTAAATTCTCTGGGCCTCAGTTTTCTCACTTGTAACAAAAGAGAGGGTTGGACCAGATGATGTCTAAGGCACTTTTTACCTGTCTCGTTAGATAGTCTGTGGTCCTTTTCAATTCTAGAGCCTATAGAATAGAAGAGGAGGACCTAACAGGCAGAATTATAATGTCAAGGAAGTTTGTCTTCGGTGTATTCTCTGCCCCAAACTGGAATTTTAAACTTTCCAAAGTGGTTGAACTTTAAGAGGCTGTTGATTTGAAATGCTCCATCATCGGAAAAGAATGGGGTTGAATTAATTTGTTTTACTTCAATCAGTAAAAAATGTCCTTTTAGTCAAACTTTCTTCCATGGTTTTTCTTCTTTTTAATAAAACATTTTAGAAATGAATTTGCATTAGTAACTTTATCACTTCTAGATCATAAAGAACCATTAATTACTTCAATCCCTGGTCAAGGGAACTGTACCTTGCCATATGAGGTGTGTGCTCTCTAGCAAGCCTTTTAGTCCATAACATTGGGAAGGTCTGATGGAAAAGGACCAAAGAGGTGATGGCCTGCACTAGTATACAGTGTTTTCTCCTGAGGATGTTGCTGAGAAATCTACATTTGGAGACTTTGTTTCTCCGAAGCCTGTGATACCAGGAAGATACCGACAAAGATTTTAGCAGATTCTCTTTGGTTTCAGGTGTTGCCTCTGAGTTCAAGATGCCATCATTACATTGCAAATGTTTACTTTCACCATCAAGAGAAAACCTTCTAGCTCCCTGTCTTCTACATTTTGGTAGGAAATTCAGTGCAGGATATGGGGGCATAGCATACCCTTCCTGGAGTATATTTTAATGGTTTCTCAGGAAATACTAACCATATGGTGGTTTAAAAGGCATTAGGTTATGAGTTAATCAATCCATCAAGAAGTATTTATTAAACACTTACTGTGTACTAGTCATTGTGCCAAGTGCTAGAGATAAAAGTATAAACAATGAAATGAACCCTGCTCTTAAGGAATTTATATTCAAATGGGGAAGACAATATACATATATAAGTATATAAAAATACAAAGAGAATAAATGCATTCCAGTTAATTGCAAGATAGAGAGGCAGGGCACTGGCATTTGGGGACATCAGGAGAGACTTTGTGCAGAAAGTCATGCCATGAGATGCTTTTTAACGGAAGAGAAGTATTGTTTGAGGTAGAATGTGTATGTGTGTGTGTGTGTGTGTGTGTGTGTGTGTGTCTGTGTGTCTGTGTGTCTGTGTGTCTGTGTCTGTGTCTGTATCTGTGTCTGTGTTTGTGTCTGTGTCTGTGTGCTATATTCAAGGAAACAGAGAAAGCCAATTGTTCGGGATCACAGAGTACTAAAGAAGTGATTTCCAATGAAGCTGGAAAGAGAGATTGGGGCCAGGTCGCAAAGGGATTTAAAAGCCAAGCAGAGGAGGTTATATTTGATCCTGAGGGCAATAGGGAGCCACCAGAGTTGATTAAGTAGGGGAGTGACATGATCATATTTGTGCTTTAAAAATAATTGATGTGTTTTATTTCTATTTTACAAACATTTACAGTTGACTTCTGCTATGTCAGAGGTCTCTTATAACCAAATGAAACAGATAATCAAAATGAATAATATAGTGACTTCATCTGAAAATACACACAACATTTCACATCTGTTGTACCCCTATCTTTCTATTTTTTTTAAATGAAGAGAAATCTATTTTCTTTCCTTCCCACCACCAACCCTCTCAAAGAATAGAAAAACAAATTTATTGTAACAAATATGCATAGTCAAACAAAACAAATTCCCTCAATGACTATATACAGGAATATGTCTCATGACATAGTACTAGAAATGCTGGCTATAGCAATAAGGCAAGAAAAAGAAATTTAAGGAATAACCAGAGGTAAAGAAGAAGCAAAATCATCACTTTTTCTGGATGAGATGATGATGTACTGAAAGAAACCAAAACAGTCAACTAAAATTAATTGAAACAATGATAACTTCAGTAAAGTTATAGAGTATAAAATAAATCATAGAAATCATCAGCATTTCTATATAATTCTGGTAAAACCCAGCCAGAAGAGAAAGAAAGAGAAATTACATTTAAAATTATGACAGAATGTATAAAATACTTGGGAATCTACCTGCCAAAATGCACATAAGAACTATATAAATCGAACTACAACTATTTATAGAAATAAAAACAGACCTAAATAATTAGAAAATATTAATTGCTCATGGGTAGGTCGAGCCAATATTTTAAAAATTATAATACTGCCTAAATTAATTTGCTTCTTCCATGCTATACCAATCAAACTACCAGGTCTATGCTTAAGGAAAATCCTATGATGAGCTGAAGGAGTGAGAGTCTTGAAGTAGGAGATCAATCAAGAGACAGTTACAGTGATCTAGGTGAGAGATGATGAAGGACTGAACTAAAGTGGTAACTGTGTGGATAAAGATGTGTGGCAACTGATTTGGTCAGTGGAATGAAGGAGAAAGAAGAGTCAAAGATAACAAACCTGGAAAGAAAGATGAAGAAAGTGATGGGTTTTGGAGGAGAAAATACTGAGTTCTGCTTTGAATGTTTTAAGTTTGAGGTGTCTCCACAACATCTGATTTGAAATGTCAAAAAAGCAATGAGTAATTTGGAATTGAAGTTGCAGAGAAACTAGGTCCAGGAGTCATTGGCATAGAGATAATAAAATCAATGGGATGTAATGAAGTCACAAAGAGAATAGAGAGGTAAGAGTAAGGAGGCAAGACAGAGTCTTTTGGGAACACTTATAGTTAAGGGATGTGATTTGGAAGATGAAACAGCAAAAAAGACTGAGAAAGAGGAGTTAGATAGGCAGAAAAACTAGGAAAAAGTAGTGTCACATAAAGGCCAGAAAGGAGAGATTACCCAGGTGATGAGAATAATTAATGACATCAAATACAGCAGATAGTTCCAAAAGGTTAGGACTTGGGGAACAAAAGACCATCATATTTGGCCATGAAAAGAGATCATTAGTAACTTGGGAGAGAGAAGTTTCAGTTGAGTGATGAAATTGGAAGCCAGACAGCAAAGGGTAGAGATATGAGTAAGAGGAGAGAAGGTGGAAGCAATTAGTTAGTACATGGATTCTAGTCCTGACTCTGCCATTAGCTAGCTTTGTGACTCCGAGCAAGTTACTTAATCCCTCTGAGCCTTAGCTTTCTCGTATGTATAATGGGGATAATAATTGCAACTTAGTTGTTTTTGAAGCCAGATGAGTTTGTGCTTGTAAAACACTTTCCAAAACTTAAAGCATCAAATAAATATGTATTATGATTGTTATGGTGGTTATTGTTGGTATTATCTCATTTTACCCTCACCTCAACCTTCTGACATAGGCTGGGCAGGAACAGAGTTACCTCTGTAAGACTATAAGCTGTGGAGAAAGCTCTGATCTGCATGGTTAAGAGTTTCTCAGCAGAAACTTCTTAGGTTCATGAAATCATAGAAAATGAGATGTAATACGAGTCACTGCACTGATTTAGGCCTCAGTTTCCTCATCTGGATATTGCAGACAATACCTTCTTATCTCCTTGGTGATGCAATTATGAGAATAAAAATCAGATAAATATTTTTTAAAAAATTAATTAAATTTAGTCAATGCCTTTAAAAATACAAAAACCATCTTAGCTGTTCAAAAACAGGAGGCACCGTGGGATGATTTTGACCCACAGATTATTGTTTGCTAATCTCTGTTATAGAAGTTGAACATTGGACTTGGAATTTAAAATTTTGGATTTCAGTCCTGGCTCTGTTGTACATTACCTGTGTGACCCTAGCTAAGTCATTTTCCCAATCTTGGTGTGAGTTTCTTCATCTCTAAAATAATCAGAATGGAGGTGCAAATCTCTAAGGTCCCTTCTATCTCTAACATTTTAGATTATATGAAGGATCATTATGTCGCTGGGACACTAGACATAAAAGTAGAACATTATCTATCATTTTATAATAAATTCTATAAAAACACAAGATATTATTGACTCAGCAGCAACAAAATATATTGTAAATATATTACTATATGTGCCAAATAGTTACATAAATTTATTTTTACACCTTGCAGATAGTTCTAGACACTTACACATGGATTTCCACATAATCAGGGTCACTTTTTTATGGACCTCAGTTTTCTAACCTGTCAAATAGGAAGATTTTACAGTAGTCTTTTTGATTTCTGGCAATATATGAATCTATGTGAGTAATAAGCCTTTGTTTTTGTGGTTGTGTATTTTTTGTATTATATTTGTATTAAATACAATATACCAATTTCATAGCATAATTGTACATAAGAAACAAATCCCAATTATATATGCTAATGACAAGCAGAAAGAAATTAAATTGTTGAACAACTCTAAAAATTCATTATAACCAGGAGTTCCAAAACTTCTTTCCCATGAATTATGTCACTAGATTTAGCTTATTGGAGTGGTATGAAATGGATATAGACCATCGTGGTATAGTGAGAAAAGCCCTGGTTGCAGAAGTAGGATGCGAACGGAGTCCTCCTGACTCTGACTGCATGATTCTTACTGGCTTACCTGACCACGGCCAAGTCAAGCAGCCTGAAAGAGTCTCATTTTTATTTTCTGTGCAGTGAGGGATTGAACTAAAACACTTCACACAGAGCCCAGAATATTCCCTGGCCTGTTCTGGTGAGATGAGTCCTTTCTGCATGTTAAATGATGACAGAGCCGTAGCTACTACTGGTCAAATAGAACAAAGTGTGTCCTCAAATCAACTTCTGAAGGCAAGGGTTCAGGAGGTACACTGGAAGCTTCCTGTTTAGAGAAATTATGATTTTTTTCTTAACTAGGCACTAATTTCATTTATTTCTTCCCTCCTCGAGGAGACTATTGTCAGCAACCCTCTAAATTCGGGTGTACCGGAAAAAGCCCCATTTGCTTTGCCTTAGTTACAGTACTGGGGACGATGACATTTGCCATACCTATTTCACAGGATGCTGTTAGAAAATAATTTTGTAAACTTGAAAAATTATTATGTAAATGTGTTGTTGTGACTGCCGTTATTGTGATTGTTATTAAATACTGAGCTGCTTAGTAGGTGCGGGAGGGCAAGCCACCCCCTCGATCTCTCAGCAGCTGAGAATTGTGTTATTTTACCTATCCCTTCTCTACTAAGCACTTTATGTTAACAGATGTTTTTGTGGTGTCATAGTCACCAAAGAGAATTTGGGCGTTTTTTGCTTGTATTTTGAAAACCAAAATTAAAGAATCAAAATTTCAAATTTTTCCATCCCAGATTTCTCAATCTACTTTTGCAACTGGGAAATTAAATCATTCTAGTAAGCCTTTCTTAATGCCTACTAGGTGGCTGGGAAAGAGAAATGAGTAGAAAGCACCAGAACCTGAGTTGGAATCACAGCCTGACCTAGTTACTTATCCTTTCTGTACCTCAGTTTCTGTATCTATAACATGAAGGGTTGGATCAGGTAACCTCTGACTCCCAGTTCTAGTCTATAATTCTTCGTTCTTGACACTGTTAGGGAGATCTAAAAATAAAAAAAAGGAAGACTGAAGCTCTCTTGAGGATTTTCCCATCTGATTGAGGAGATGAAGCCCACACTCCTGGAGCCATTAGATGATTGTGATCATTTGGCGGTATACTATTTGTCTATCAGAGGAGAAGTGTTAGGACACTGCCCAGAAGAAGGAGATTGGGGTAGGCTGGAAGAATGATTGCTCATCTTTACAGGTTCCTTTAATAATCTTCAGATCTTATATTTAGAGCTTCGATGCAACCTTATTGTTGAATAGGCTAGTCTTCATTTTACAGATCAGGAAACCCCAACCTGGCGAAGTTAAAATACTTGCCCGGAATCCCTCAGATAGTTAAATGGCTGAGCCAGGATTTGGATTCCAGGTCCATGTGGCCTCTCGGCTTGCAGAACACTGTCCTTACAAACAGTTCTGAGAAGTAAGTAGTGCAAAAATGACTCCTGTGCCACAGATGAACTGACTGAGGCTCAGACAGGTGAAGGTGGCCTGCTCAGAACTAGCATGAGACCCTGCGTCTCAACAGACCTGATGTTCAGAGAGCCCCCTCTCCACTAGGCAGAGCTGCCAAAGTCTCCCTGGTAGAAAAGGAGCTTCCGTTAGAAACTGAGAAACAGATAACATTCCAATAAATAGCAGCACACGGAGGTAGTGCTAGTATGAACAATGGGGTGCAGAACCTAGTAAAAACCAAAATAAAAACAAAAAAAATCCCCCTGGAAATCAGAAATATGGGAACTGCCCTGAAAAAACATGGAGACTATTTTTTCTTCTTTTAAGGCACTTAATGTGAAGCCGGCAGATTTCTGGGAAGAAATCTGTGTGTGTGGAGAAATAGAAAGTTTTCCAAAATGCTCTGAGTCGAGGCTATGCAGATCTCCGAGGGGGAGGGGGTGAGTCCTTTGTTAAAACACCTTGTTCCATTAGGGATCTGATGAGGGTCCCTCTTTAACTAGGCTGCTGTGTTCTGAATTTTTGTATATTAGGGTTTCCATACACAAGTTTAAGGAGTAATAAAGCAGAGATGATTATTTACATTAAAGGCTGCCTTTAAAGAGCATTGCTTCACTAGGAGGCCCCCCTGGACACTTAAGCAGTTGTTTGCAGAGAGGCTGGGGGCTAGGGGGCCAGGGATCAGAGATATTAAAGTGAAGGCATTAGGAGCTGCTGAGTGGCAAATTAAAAGCAATTCGGTAGAGACAAAACGGCTCTGACGTTATCATATAAGTTGCTAGGAAAACATGGTTTCATTTCACTAAAGAAAGATGCTTTACCCACCGCTTTGCTGGAGAATAGCTCTTGTGGAAAGCCAAAGGGGCATGGTTTGCTGTCCCTCAGGATTGTCCAGCCTGGGAACACGGAAAGTGCTCTTAGGGTATGGATATGTGCTTGTGTGTTAGGGTGGAGAGGGGTGGGGTGGAGGGGCAATGTCAGTGTCTGGGCTCACTTAATTTTCTTCCTGAATATTCCTGAGCAAATTAAACCCAGCTAAGGGCATTTGACCTCTGATGCTGCTAGTTGGAGAGACAAAAGCCCATAAACTTCCAGAGACAGTGCATCAACTTTCCAGCATAGAAGAAATGTGATTGCTCCAATATAACTTCCCAAACCAGATGCTATTCCAGTTTTTCAATATGGCAAAAATGTGCATGTGTGTCTGCGGTGTGTCTGAACAAAGAAATGAGACTATGGGGATCAGAGCTCTTTCTTCACTCATTTGTCTTCTATTCAAAATGTAAGGTTTATTGCAAGTCTTCGAATATTAGACCTCAAGAACTAAATCCAACCTGTGTAGTCGGCACTTCTAGGAGATAACACAGTCCTAGGTTGTCTGACCCCTGACTCCTTTCCATCTGTCCTCACTCATCTCCCCCTGCCCCCAAATATGTAGATATGTATAGACATACACACAAACACATGCCTTAATAATTAAAACTGAGTTGAAGGGATATTTTCCACTCCATTCAAAGGCTAGAGACACTTCTTCCTCTCCTCCCACCCTGCCTAAAGTCTCCGAAACCCATGGTTAGTACCGAGTCTATGCATGGTCGTGTCTACATCTTTCTCCAATAAAAAGTTAATGAGCAAATATAAAGGAGGCCCACTTATTAAACTGTTTGGCCTGAGCTGGACTGCCGTACCGAGTGATTGACGATCATTTTATAGAGAGGCCAGGTGATATCTAGCTTTCTCTTCTCCCCAAGCAAATGGATTAAAATCTCTGCCTTGGAAGTTCTCCTTTCAAATTATTGTCTATGTGACTCATATCTATTGGGTTTTGTTTCTCTTTTTTTTTTTTTTGCTGTAACTTTCATGAAGTGCTTGCTCCTAAAGAGGATTTTTAAAAATAACAAATTACTTAAATGTGCTTGGCAGAAAAAAAAAAAAAAAACAACTTGTGACCCCTGACTCTACTAACCAGATTTTTGTCTATCTTCAGGTCACAGGCCTTTCCAGTGCAGATATTGTCCATACAGTGCCTCTCAGAAGGGAAATCTGAAGACCCATGTTCTTTGTGTCCATCGCATGCCTTTTGACAACAGCCAGTATCCCGATCGCAGGTTCAAGCGCTCCAGAGTTGACTCCGAGGCTTCTGGGAATTTAGAGGAACCTGCAGCTGTCAGACCCGGGAGCTCAGCAGAGCTAACGGAGGTGGGCAGCAAGACCCAGGAGTAACAGCTGAACAAGTCTATCTGTATATTGCAATATTATTTTACAGTCTTTAGATAGGCATTTGGTAAGAGAGTTTGCTAACTGCATTCCGAGAAAAATAAAGAGTTGTATACAGCTCCCTTCCCTCCCCCCCCCAACCCAGTAGTGTACAGGATGTTAAAACATTTAAAATATATCTATATATATATATATATTAAAAAAATTTTCCCCAGCCCTTGAAAATGGCTGCTAAACTGTTACCTGGCAACAAATGCTTCCAAACAACGCAGGTGGGATAATAAAGTGATTTCCAAATATGAGGAGGTCGTTAGTACTCTAAAAAAAGCAGGAGGCACTTCAAACTCTAACATGGTCTTTGTCCAAAAATAATGCTCTTAACCGAAAAATGATACCATCTCCATGATTTAGTGTTGCCTCCGAAGATTGAGAGGTTGCGTCTTCATTGTTGAAAACACCTTTATAATATGATACTGGCGGCTGTCATTGGCCCAGCATAGCAATGAGATGACTTGGTACGCTAGCTACCATGGTGCCAGTCAGACTGGGGCTGTCACTGCAGAGAAAATCAATCGGAGTGGTGTTGTAACTGCACTGGAGGAGAAATCTTAGCCGGCCTCTAACGAGGGTCAGGACTGACTGATATTGGAAAAGATTGTGATATTACATTTTCATTTTTTAAAAATACACAGCCGAATGAATCAATGGTCAGGAAGGATGTGCGGACACATGTCCATTGCAGATTTGATGAGTGATTTCTTTTTTCAGCTCAAATGGCAGTATTGAGGGAAATGCTTTTATTCTGGGTCCTTTTTTTTGGATGAAGAAGTAGGTGTCTACTAAAGAAATCTAGGGGTATAGGACATATCATTATTGTTTAGTCAAACTAGTCAGCCTCATCTGTAGAAGGTGCTGGTGAGAAATTGAATTTTACGTTATAATAGAAGATTTTTAAATTCTTTTTTTTAATTTTGAATTTTTTTACTTGAATGAAGGATTTCCTAATCCTGGTTAAGTTTTTCATCTGTTAGTTTTTATAGATGTGACAGACACAGGGCAGGAGTATCTTCTAGAAGGGGGTCTTCTGAAGCAGCTTATGCTAAAATATGGATATCCCAACATCCTGCGCTTTGTCTCTAATGAAGAAAGTGTTTGAGCAATCGTTTTTGTTGTGATTTTTTAAATAAAACAAACGTGTTCTACTTTTTTTTTCATAAAAATAATTGCTCTACCTTTTTCCCCCTTTTGGCCAATGATGCTAGATTTTCTTCTATTTAGATCCTCCACATTAAGTTCTTCCTTCACCACAGAAGTCACTTTTGAGGGATACTATCCAGATGCTTAACCCCAAACCTTGCAAGAAGTCTAGTGAAAGGTTTAGTCTTAAATCTGCTTGAATGGCTTAAAATTTCAGCCTTTTAAAGTGATTCCTTTTACAGACACAGGTGCTGTGGATTGTGATGGTAGAGAAGTATTAACTTAGTCTAAAACAAAATCAACCAGAACCTAAAAAATAAAAATAAATAAAAAGTCAATATTTCCTTGCAGGCTGGGAGCACAGAATAAAACCCCAGGGCCTTAAAATTTCAGCTCTGCCTAAAGCAGTTTACAAAAATACTAAACTGCAATCAATGTAAATAAAATTCTTAGCGCTATCCTGAGACTGGAAAAAAAAAATCTCAGGCTAATAAGGAATACGGTTTGCATATGCTGTCGAAAGGGTGTCATCCAACTGAAGTTTCAGTTTAAATGAGTTCGCTGTGCAACTTGGACCCATCTGGCATAGAGCAGGCTGCTTTCTTGTTTTTCTAGTATAGTTCTCACTGCCTTACTTAAATCGAGTTGATAAACTTAATGCAACTGTTTCTATGATCCTAGAGAAGGGATTGAAATGTTATTGAAAACTTTCTGACTGTAGTAAGCTTTAGAATTTTAACTGCACTACCGTGTTTGGTGACTGTGTCAGTCGCTTGCTTTCTGTGTGTTTGCGCCCGCCTTCAGTATCTTAGCAAAAAAAATAATAAAATAGAAAATAGGAAAAAAAGGAAAGAAATAAAGGAAAAAAAGAACAAAAAAAAAGAAAAAAAGAAAAAAAATCAGAAAAAAAGAGCCACATTCCATCTCCTGCACCAAGGAGATCCTTCGGTATTCTTTGTGTCGTCTGAGCGGTTTCAGATGCGACAGGCAATAATTCTGTTTGTGACATTGGGAACATCTCCCCTTCTTTGTGACGTGTGTGTTGACTCCATTTGGTCCAGTGCTACTGTCCCTTCTTCCCCCTCTGACATGGGCCTTTTTTCCAGAACATTTGTAACTTGTAAAACACACAAGTGACAGCGGCAGTGATGCATTGTCAGTTTCTGAATATCATCAGCTTCTCATATCTAAACATGTCAAGTTTTTTCTCTGTAACTTCTGTAGTCTGTGGTACTGGTCATAATACTGTCTACATTCCTACACAAAGAAAAAATTAAAAAAATTTCTCTCTTGGAGGAAATCTGAGATCAATAGAGTAGAGGATTGTGTTGCTATGCTTGTAACAAGTAGAAAACTTTGTATTTAAAGTTTATTCTTGGTCATTATTTATTATTATAATACATCAGTTGACAGAACTTTATTCTGGTATAGAAAGTATTAAAAGTTGTTTTTTTCAGCAATGACTGTTTTCTTTCTCCTGTTAGAATAAAATGTCTCTGAAGCAGTAAAGTCTTATCCAGTGTTTTACGCAATAAAACCTCTACCTCTGGAAAAAAAAAGCAAAAAAAAAAAAAAAAAACTTCTCCTATTTGTGTCTCTTTATTAGGAACTGTTAAATCCATTTCTGAAGCTTTGTTAGATTTTCTCCAGCGTTGATGATGATCCAGCCAGTACTAGGTGAACACATTGTCATATATTCCTGTGGTACACATCCTGGGATGGTATATTTCTCAGCCCAACTTTACATCTTACACAACTGTATCCAGTATAAACATTTGTCTGTTGTTTAGCCGTTTCAGTCATGTCAAACTCTTCATGACTGCATTTGGGGTTTTCTTGGCAAAGAAGTTGGAGGAGTTTTGTCATTTCCTTTTCTAGCTCATTTTCTAGGTGAGGAGACAGGTTAAGTGACTTGTTCAGAGTCACACAGCTAGTAAGTGTCTGAGGCCAGATTTGAACTTAGGAAGAGTCTTCCTGACCCTAGGCCTGGCACTCTATCCACTCTGCCATCTAGCTGTACTGTAGGCAATGAATCCATGGAAGTTGATAAGATTACTAAAGGAAACAGTATGGAGATAGATGAAGATCCGGGACAGAGTCTTGGGGAACATCTCCGGTTAGCCCGGGATCACATAGTGTCTGAGTCCGAATTTGAACTCAGATCTTCCTGACTCTAGGCACAATACAGGCTCCGTAATGCATACATACCTACCTACATGCATACATATACACATGTATATACATATATTACTGGGCTTAAATTTAAAAACATAGAAATTAGTTTTAGCATGTACTGGTACTAGGTTTCTATAAGGGTACTTATATACAAATGCAGAGCACCCAAATCTGCTGAGAAAACTGCCCTGGCATGAATTTTGTAGTATATTTAGTATGGACGCACAAAGTCATGTCTTCCTATAAAAGATGTGTTTTTTTTTCAGACATTTAAAATAGTTTTACTTATTTTATTTGTATATGTGAAAATACGTTTTTTTCCAAAATAGTGGGTTTTGCAACTAGTTTCATGCAGAAACAAAGTCTGCACAACACTATCAATAAAATCAATATAGCACAGTAGCTGTTCAGTTTTAGATACAAAGAATAAATAACCTAAATACAAACACTAAAATATTAGGAACACGTGTTTTTGCAGAGTGCACATGGAGGTAGAATGTTGTGGGGTGTGGGTGTAGGCTTTTTGTCCTGGTGCCCAGAAAGAAAGCCATTTATTTCCCTTTTAAAAGAAATCAAAATGCTTGTCTCCAATCTACCTTTAGTCTTTCTGCATGGAGGTGAGGGTGAGGGGTCGGGTGCTGAGCAACCACCTTTTTGGAGGGGAAAGGGAACTTGGAAGGAAACGGAATCAAGACCATTTATGAATTTGTAACAGAACTTTCTTTGCTTGAAGTAAAGATACCAGACTCCTCATTTGGTCTCATTACATCCCATTATTTGAATTAACATAGGACCATAGGTTCATGGATGATGATGATGGTGTGGGACTTGATTAAGACAGGAGATCGATACAATCACTCACAGAAGACTATGTTTGGGGGCGAGGTTTGATGGGTGCTGGGAGGAGAGTGGAGGGACTACCCAATTGGGTTCTTCTCTACACCACACGGAGTCGGGAGATCTATGACCGTGGACAAGTCATTAAGCCTCTCTAAATACCTTAGTTTCCCAATCTAGTCTGGAGTTGGAAAGAAACTGAAAAGTCATCTAGTCTATCCCTCAAACTCTTCCTATATCTTTCCAGTATACGATGATGATTTTGTTGTTTCAGTCGTGACCCCATTTGGGATTTTCTTGGCAAAGATACTGGAGTGGTTTGCCATTTCCTTCTCCAGATCATTTTACAGGTGAGGAAACTGAGGTAAACAGGGTTAAGTGACACCCAGGATCACACAGCTATTAAGTGAGTTCAGTTTTGAACTCAGGTCTTCCTGACTCCAGGCCCAGAGCTCTATCAAGTGCTCCACCTACCTGCCACATTTACGATGCTTGCCTTTAAAACAAAGATGCTTAACCTGAGGTCTGTGAATTTGTTTTTGAATATTTTGATAACTCCATTTCAATACCATTAGTTTCCATTTTAGAAGTAACACATTTTATTTTATGTACTTAAAAGCATTGTTTCAAGCAAGGGCTAGTAGGTTTCACCAGACAGCCAAGAGGGTCCCATCTGGGACACAAAGAAGTGAAGAACTGCTACTCTGAAAGGAGAATAATGATACGCATCCCTCCTAATCAAAGGGCTGTTTTGATGCTTAAATGTGATAATAAATATAAATACACTTGGGAAAAATACATTCTAGCTAAATGCAGGCAGTGATGGCTCAGTGGATAGAGTGCTGGGCCAGGAGTCAGGAATACCTGAGCTCAAATCCAGCCTCAGATACTTACTGGCTGTGTGACCCTGGGCAAGTTGATCAGCCTATGTCTGCCTCAGTTGTTTTTTTACTATAAAAGGGGGTAATAATAGCACGTACCTTGTGAGGATCAAATGAGATATATGTAAAGTATTGAGCACTGGCACGTAGTAGGTTCTATATGAATGGTAATTCTCTCCTCCACCCCCACTCCCCAAATGCAGTAATAATAATAACACTGGAGTCCATCTAAGGTGAATCCATATTAAATGCATTCACCACGGTGTTAGAGAGGCTAAGAGGAATGGTGGAAATGGGAAGGATTAACATTTAGATCCTAGCTCTGCCCCTGTGCAAATGTATGACCTTGGGCAAGTCATTCACCCTCTCTGGGGGCTGATTTCTTCACCTGTAAAATGAGAGGTGGGACAAGATGAACTAGGAAGATTCTTTCCACTTTTAACCCTGTGATTTTATAATCTTCAAGAGTAGTTATGCCAAGGAGGGAAAGGTCCACGGACTAGCTCGCATTAGCTTTGCAGTCCCATAGCATTGTTGGTGAGACCATCTTGGCTGTATTTCAAAGTCTCTTGTCTGCTTCCCTGGCCCTTAGAAACTGACTCCTGACGATTTGGAAGGTGGTTAAATACAAGGCAGATATCATGGGATATCCAAACCTGGATTGGGAAGGAAGGAAACAAGGCTTTATTCAGGACCTACTATGCTCCAGTGTGTCTCTGGTGAAATCACTTAAACCTTGTTTGCCTCAGTTTCCTCACCTGTAAAATGAGCTGGAGAAGGAAATGGCAAACCCCTCCAGTATCTCTGCTAAGAAAACCCCAGATGGGGTCATGAAGAGTCGGACATAACTAAAAAGTGACTGAACAGCAATAAAAGCAAGTATGTAACCAGGCATTGCGCTAAGAGCTTCACAGATATCATCTCATTTGATTTTTACAACAACCCTGGGAGGTAGGTGTTATTTTTATCATTTTTATTTTATAGTTGAGGAAACTCAGGCAGACAGAGGCTAAGTAACCTGCCCTGGGTCAACCAGCTAGTAAATGTCCAAGGCTGGCTTTGTACTCGGGTCTTATTGAACTAGGTCCAGCTAGCCCAATGCCTTTATTTTGCAGATCAAGAAACTGATTCACAGTTAAGTGACTTGACCAAGGTCATACGCATAGTGAGCACCAGGGGTAGGATTTGAACTCAGGTTGTCCATCTCCAGAGCTATGTGTTCTTACCATTGTACCACCGTGGAAAGGGCCTCCTTGTCCCTTTCTCATACTTAACTTCCTTTTTATCTCCCTTTCCTTTTCCTCTGTTTCTTCTTCTGAACCCATTCTTAACAGAAGTTGTATTGGAAGGCAGAGAGGAAGCCTTGAATCAAATCAATTGGCATGCACATGCGTACATAAATATTTGAGGAGTGAATGAAATCTCACACATAAACCCAAATCATCTTTTTGTCAATTCTCTACATTTTCCCTATTCTTATTGTATCTTCAACCATCGGGGATGAAAAGCCAGAGTGCCCAAAGTAACCTGCTAGCAATTTAAAAAAAATGTAGTATGAGCACAAAGAGCCCAAATCTGGGAATATTTACTAGCCCTGAATATTCCCTCTCTTCTGAGAGTTAAGATGATGCATGATGTCCTGAATCCAGTTTCAAGGCCACATGGTCGTCACTCATGGGGATCTTCAAGAAGCAGGATGTGCTGACTGAATTCAATACTTTTGCCTCCTAGGAAAGTCCTTTCCTGGGGATCCAGACTGGCCCTCATCTTTCTGAGGCCTTTAGATTCAAATGGGGAGAACCTGGGACAAGAGGCTAGCTGCTGATATTCAGCCTTCTGATAGTTTCTTCTTGAAACTTTTATAAGGGCTATAACCTTGCTATCTCTTGTAATTTGGGATTTGAGTATTTCCCCTCTCTGTTGAACATCTGTATTATAATAGTATATTATTAAAAAAAAACTTACCTGGCATATCGTAAGCAAGATCTGAGGGAAATTATCATTCAGTGCTATGCTCTTCATTTCAGGATACCCAATCTGGGCCCATTCCACCAAAGAGGAGGGATGTTTCCACGGAGAAGGCTGCCTAGAGAGGAAGAAAAAAAAATATGGGGCAGTGTGGTGTCATGCAATATTAAATGTAGCACAGCTGAACATTCTGAGGGATTATTGGCTAAAGTTCTCTATCTCTTCACCTGTTGGTGTTAGAAGAGGAAAGAGGAAGAGAGAGGTGGAAAAAAGAGAGAGAGAGAAAGCGGAGAAGGGGCCCTTGGTGAACTGGGAAATCATAGGAAAAGAGGAGCGAGAAAATTTAAATGATCCCAGACTGAACTGTTTTGCTGTTAATACAGAAATACAGTGCAAGACACATTTAATGGGCCCTATTTTTTATTATACTATGCTGAATAATTAAGTTTGAGGCTAAGTGTCACATAGATTTATCTTTTAATTAAAAAAGCATGGTTCACGCATATTTGAGTGGTAGTCCAAATAAATGCAATATAGAAATTTATGTTTGTTTATCTAGGTGTTAATTACCTAGAGATTGTTCTGGATTACTTCTTTTTATAAAGTGTCATAGGCTCGTGTCAGAAGTAATAAAGCTTACCCGTGGAACCTTATCAATTTGCTAACTATAATGCTAGTCTGACCTGAAGAAGGGGGAGGGGGGCGGGGGAAAACTTTGGAAAATGTTGCGCGTATAGGCGCCCCATTCCACATATAAGAAAAATACACACCAAATAAAGCAATCATTTTAGAAAATATTCCCCGTACATAAAAGTGCAAATATATCTTCCGTACTTTACAGCCTCTCACCCGAAGCTATTTATATAACACGTGATTATTTATGCATCCCAGCTCTGCAAGTTGCCCATGGAAAGGCAAGGGAAAATGCCCAGATCAATTGGTTTACTTGGTGGCATGGAATGTCCCTGATGTGTGCAGAGAAAATTTCCAAAGGCAAATGTGGCCAGAGTAGAAAGTTCCAAGGGGTGAAATTCCTTCCCAGATCTTCATCTCTCACTGAAGCCAGCCGGGGAGGAAAGAATCAACCCAGCTGAAGTTTAAAATATGGTATCAGACTGTCCAAAGATGCCAACCAAGCAAGGCTACTGGAAGGGACCATTTGGGTTGGTTCATCTTTGTGTGTGTGTGTGTGTGTGTGTGTGTGTGTGTGTGTGTGTGTTAAGCATCTTTTTCTCAGTTTCCAACTAAATTTCTATTACTCTGTAAAGAGAAAAATGTGAAAGAAATCAGACTATGTCACAAAGGTCTAGCTTAGTTTCCAAGGGATGGAAAATGCCCTAATTTTTTAGTTTTTTAGAAAAAGTATATGTTTGTATATATATATATATATATACATATATATATATATATGTATATATATATACACATATACATATACATATATATACACACACATACATACACACACATATATATACACACATGTATTTACATATACACATGTATACATGCAATCATACATATTTCAGTCAACAGTATGTATGTATATGTGTATACATACATACATACATACACATTTCCCCCTAAAACTATGTGTGTGTGTGTGCACACGAGAGACGATATGTGTTTTTTTAAACCAGGATTTTCTTAAAATGCTTCTCAGCCTTGTTCCTGTGCCTGTAGCTCTAATGCTAAACTCTATTTCATACCCACAAAACTCTATCAGGGCACATGGCTCACATCTCATCTTCATGCTTCTTTATTAAAGTTATTTTCACAAGATGGCAACTTTTTCTTTAAGATATCTTTAAAAACTAAACAAGGGGAAAAATATACTCTGAGAATCTATATGTCTTCAGGTCTTCATACTAGGAAATCAAGGAGAAAAGCTACATTTTGCTCATTCATTTCACAATCAATTAAACCACACCTTTCCAATGTAGAGGTCTGAATGTGGCCCTGGGGAAAAGGTGAAAGTTATTAATATAGGTCCTGTTCCAGCCTTCATGGGATTTCTGGTCTGGCAGGGCTGGATAAGAAACATGGTATTGATATTACGTGTCTGTGTAACTGTATGCTATTTTTAGGTTCAATTGCATTCACAGTGCCCACGTGTAGGTATAAGTACATACATGTATACTCACATATACATGCCTATACATGCGATAGCAATGCATATCTATGCACACCCAATTTTACATACACATGTGAATGCATGCATGCATATATGAACACATAGGTATATAAGTGTGTGTATGTGCACATATACACATATCAGAATGAAGAACACAGAAGATGCAAGGTGTTAGGTAAAGTCAGAGGAAAATCTTGAAGGTCTGGCTTCATTTACTAATCTCTCCAAAGGGGTGATGATGGCAAATAACACATAGCATTTGGTAACTTCAATATCCCCCATAAACTCCTCCAGCAGGAGATTTCCCTGTACTTTGGTTCCTGTGTGGATTGCGATAAAGAGAGGAGAGAAAAAGAAATGAGACAGGCTTATGTATAGGAAACCTGATAAAGGGAGGGGAAAAACAAAACCAACCCTGCCCCCCCCTCCGCCAATTACTTTTGCTTCTGTTTGGATTCCAAAGGCTTCTCTTCGTTCTTTTCTTAAAAAGTGCATCTTTCTCTTAAATAAAGAGGCATAAAGACAAGAAGTACACTACAGGCATTGATATCATTATGCGAGTCCAAAACTAATGGATTTTCAAGAGGGAGTGAAAGGCTCCTCTAAAGGCGTGCCTGCAAACACAGACAGGCCTGCCTTGCTGAGAGATCTTTGCCTCCTGTTCAGGTTATCCTGTTGCTGTCCCTTGTTTTGCTACTTAACGCTGATTTGTAGGCGTTATTTATTATTCTTGGGGAAATGTGCTATTTGTTTTGTCCTCTGAGAAAGTTCATTCGTTGGTGGGTGTGATGAGGAATAATAGAGAAAAGTGTCAGAGTTAGCTGCAACGGGAAAAATACCTCTCAGGCTAAAATCTTCCAAATACTTCAGTCATCGTGCATTTGTCTTCACTAGAAAAAGCCAAAAAAAATTCATGAATTATGGTAGCTTTAGAGTTTCCTCTGTGAAGGCCATACCACCACCCTCTTGGAATGGGCTATGAACTCCATTAATGTGAATGAGGACAGATGTCCTATCTTTGACTCATTACAGGGTTAAATGCCAATAATCCAAGCCATGAAAATAAGCAGCGTTTCGGGAGGAAAACAGCATTTGGAAATTAAGCCATAGCAGTCTCCTTTCACAACAGAAGGGAGAGAGAGAGTAATTTGCTCTCTTCAGCCCCCTACAATCATCCCACAAAGTGTTAATTATATTTAAGATTTGATTCCAAATCGCGTTTGCCTCTTCCATGTGGTGTAGTGAAAAGAATGCTGGAAGAATGGAGTTAGAATTCTGTCTCCGAAAAAACTCTATGTGTGATTCTGGGCAAGTCACTGAGGCTCGAAGCCTCAGTTTCCTCATCTATAAAATGGAGCCAGTGATATTCATAGCACAGAGTTGTCAAGAAAAAAAGGAAGCACTTTGTAGAATGGTAAACAATTCTATACGTGCTAGCAATGATCATTACTGTACCCAATTGGTAGGCATATAGAATAGTTTCCTTCCTAACCTCAGACTCAGAATCCCTGGATTCCCTTTTTTCTTTTTAAAATCATATTCAATTTTCCCCCAATTACTTGTTAAAACAATTTTTAACTTCTTCTTTAAATTTTGAGTTCCAAATTCTATCTTCCCTTCCTTCCTCCCCTTCCCCTCCCTGAGACGGTAACCAATCCGACGTAGGTTATACGCATGCAATTATGTAAAATATTTCTATATTCCTGGCTTCCTTTAAGACTCCTCTCAAGTTCTACTTTCTGAAGAAGGTCTTCCCGTCTCCCCAGCTGCTAGTGTCTTCCCTGGTAAGGTTTTGTTGTTGTTGTTAAATCGTTTTTCAGTCATATCTGACTCTTTGTCACTCCATTTTGGGGTTTTCTTACAAAGATACTGGAGTGGTTTACCATTTCCTTCTCCAGCTTACTTTTCAGATGAGGAAACTGAGGCAGAATTAAGTGACTTGCCCAGGGTCACACAGCTAATAAGTGTCTGAGGCTGGATTTGAACTCAGGAAGATGAGTCTTCTTGATTCCCAGGGCTCTATCCACTCCACCACCTGGCTACTCATCTAATGTTACTTTCCCCCTAATCTGCATCTATCTTTTACATCCTGAATTGCATATATGTTGTCTCCATGAATACAATGCAAGCTCTTGGGAGGCAGGGGCCATTTTTTGCTTTGTCTTTGTATACCCACCGCTTACCATAATACCTGCTTCATAAATAGGCGCTTCATAAATCCTTGTTGATTGATTGATAAAATTATAGGCTTCAAGTTGAAAGGGACCTTAAAGGACATCCACTTCATTCCCCTTAGCTCCTGTCATTCAGTGGGTTAATATTCATGCAGAAACCCGGGCCCAGAGAGGACATGACTTTTCCAGGTTGGTCAGTCAGTCAACACAGACCCTACTGCATGCCTGGCCCTATATTGGGTACTACAGGGTGGACACAAGACATGGCACAATCTTTGCTACTGAGCTTGATTTCAAGCCACCCGAAGAATCACAGGACTTTGGTGTTGGAAAAGAAGTTAGTGGTCATCTTGGCCAACTCATATCTGAAGGGGATTTTCCATTATGACACGCCTGACAAGTGGTCATCCATCCTGTGCTTCGAGAACCCCAAGGAGGGAGACCTTGCCACCCACTGGAGCTTATTTTACTTTGAAACAGCTCATGTTCTTAAGGATATTTTTTCTTGACATAAGGCTTAAATTTGTCTTATGGGTCAGACAGAACACATTTAATCCCTCTTCCAGCACCTGCAGGTATCTAGGTGAACAACATTCTAGGCCTGGAGTCAGAAAGATGCAAGTTCAAATTTGGCCTCAGGCACTGGCTACTGTATAATGATGAGCAAAACACTTAACTTCTGCTTGCCTCAGTTTCCTCCAGTGTAAAATGGAGATGCTAGCACCTACCTTCCAGGGTTGTTTCAAGGATCAAATGAGATATTCTTTGTAAAATGCTTAGCACAATATCTGGCACATAGTAAGTGCTTAATAAATGCTTCTCTCTACCCATTAGAACCTTTCAAGTATTGGAAGACAACAATCATGTTTTTTTGTTATATTTGTTTTTATTCCCCAGGCTAAATATTTTTTTGTTTCTTCCACCAATGGTATTCATTTCCAGTTTGTCTGTGTATATCTTAAATTGTGGGGCCCAGAGCTGACCACTGCACTCTAGATTTCTGATGACCAGGACATAGGAACTGCCACCTCCCTATTCCTGGAAGCTAGGCCTCTCTTAATATACTCAAAGATCACATTTTTTTCTAGTGCCACATTATATTGCTGTCTCATATCGAGTCTATGGTCCACTAAAACCCCCAGATCTTTTTCGCACAAACTGCTATCTAGCTATACCTCCCTTTACCTATACTTTTTTAAAAAAAGAGACTCCAAGGGTAAGCCTATATTTGCTCCTCTTAAATTTGATCTCTTTACATTCAGTTTAATACTCCAGTTTGTCAAGACCTTTTTGGATCTGGTCCCTGTCATTCATTGTGTGAGTTATGACCCCTGAGGCAATTGGAGATATTGTAAGTGGTAGAATGTTCGGAGTGACTAGGGCTTCAGAGAAGGAAGAGATGAGGGAAGGACAGAGTAATCATGAAAGGCTTCATGGAGGAAGTAGGAAGAGAGCTTAGCCTTGAAGGTTGGGAACCATTGAGAAACTTTGCAAGACCAGGAAAGAAAACAAATCCCTTCCCACCACTGAAAAAAAAATCCCAGGAACTAGGAGTTAAAGAGAAATGCTACTTAGCATTGAACAGAGGCAATGCACACTACATTTTAAGCCATAGGTGTCAGGAAGCCAAGAAGTTATGAAGGCAAAGCCCACAAAGAGACCAAACAGAATTTCAAGTTAACTTGACTAATCTGCCTAAATTGTGAAAGGGCAGCCACACCAGGAAGCAGGAGGATAGAACCCGATCCCAATTTCAGATTTCTTAGAAAATTTGAATTATTTCTTTGGTCTATCACAAGATACTTGTCTATGAGAAAACTTGTGAAAGGTGCTAGTTAATTGCCTCTGAACTCCAGCATCTCCCTAGAATGGGTAACACAAAGATCTCAAGTGACCTGGACTCCTAGAGGAGATCCTACCCCTCCCAAGGAGACTGCTCAATGATAGGAGAGGGTAGCTTAGCGAGGACAGGCTGAAGCCAGACCCTCCCACCTCTCCACACAGCAGTCATCCCACATTCCACCAGCCTTGCCCTTTAGCCTTCCTAACCCAAGTCAGATTCGTGCCCATGACCTTGGGGTCATCACCTTCTCTTAATGACTTTTCATTTCCCAGTTTGCTGACTAGGGTGATTTTCAGTGAGGTCCACATAAATACTTCAAAAATAATTCACGATGCAGAGGAATGCTTTTAGAATAGATGATGCCATGATGAGTTAAGCACTTTATAGGTCTGGGCGTAAATTATTTTAATGCATGTAATAGATCCACCCAGGGAGACACTAGCCTCTTGAGGTCATGGCTCTGCACCATAGGCTAGGCAGGGTGGTTGGAGCAGGTGGTTTGGAGCCTGGTTTGCTGGTGTGTGAATCATGTCCCTTTCCAAAGACCCTCAGCACTTAGATTCCCTAGAACTTGAAGAAAGAAATGGAAGTGATTCCACATCTGGCCCAGCAGACACCATGTGGAGTCCTGGCTGACAATGAATACAACACATACAACATTTGTTAGAAATGACCATTTCTAATCCACTACACTCTCATGCCCTAATTGCCTTCTCCTGAGGGCTGTGGGGTCTGTTACAGCCCTCAATCTATTTGTTTTTCCATTCACCTCTTTTCCAGTACCACCCTTCAGAAAACACACACACACACACACACACACACACACACACAGCCTGATAAAAACAGGACTGAAATTCCAGTTTGGACAATCTTTAAAAAAAACTATAAAAAACTGAAAGTGCATTGGAATCATATAGAGCTGAAAATACCCTTTGAGATCATTTAGTTTGACATCCCACCCCCTATCCCTTTCCCTCTTATGATTCTCAAATTTTATAGAGAGGGAAGACATGCCATATAGCAATAGTCTAGGGACAGAGGACTGAAGATGTTTGTCCTCAATCAATCAATTCGCAAGCATCTGATAAAATGCCAGCAATGTCCCAGACACTGTGCTAAAGCCAGGGGAAAGGGGAAGTGGTCCCTGCCCACAAGCACCTTAAAGCTTGACAATGGAAAACATATATGGAGAAAAGCATATACAAGTTGATACAAAATCAGTAGAAATGATTTTAAATCAATGGGCCTATGTTCAAATACAGACTGCCAATTTCTTGTCTGTGTTATCTTGGACAATTCACCTAACCTCTCTGGGCCTCAGTTTCTTTTCTGTAAAATGAGAGCATTAGACTAAATGGTTTTTCAGATCCCTCAAGTATTCAAACAGGTCTAGGTTTTTATCACTTAATGAGTTTCCTTCTAAGATGTGGGAAGCAACTCTTCCATATCTGCCAATTCAACCCTACTTTGTTGCATGCTTTCTCCAAAGTTCACTACAGGGGCTCTATCCAACATACTCTGGAAAGCCAACAAAGGCTTTCCTTTCTTTCCGTCTCTCAACACTGGGAGGATAACAACATAGGCAATTAGTTGTCAAGTCCTGTCAATATCACTTTGGAAATATCTCTCATATATGCCCTCTTTGGTCCTCTGACACTGCCTCCACTCTGGTGCAGGCCCTCTTCATTTCACACCCGGACAGCTGCAATAACCTGCTGGTGGATCTCCCTGCCCCCAATCTCTCCCTACTCCAGCCCATCCTCCACTCAGCTGTCCTACTGATCCTCCTAAAGCATTTCTGACCATGTCACTCCTCCTCTCCATTCAATAAATTCCTTCCTACCTTTCCAGTCTTCTTGTGCCTTACTCCCTCTATGTACTCTTGAACGATGGCCATTGGACAAACTGTTCTCATCTATTCTGCTGGGGGATATCTTCGCATACTTGGGGTCAACATCACCTTAACTGAAAGACCCGTTTGAGTCCTGTTAGTTACCCTCAACCTTTTTTTTTTTTGTTTTAGCTCGTACGCCATGATGACTTTAACGGGGTATGGCTGCTGTGCACGCTCCAGGTTCTTGGAGCCACAGTAAAAGTTGGATGGCAGTCGGGTAACAACAGTGGATGAGCAGTTCCGAAGAGGCCCTCTGAGAATAAAAGAGGCACAATACTGGCTCTAAGCAGCTGTCTTCTGCAGCCACCAAAGACACTGACCTCAGTCTGCACACAGCTTCCCTTTGTGTGTAAGGTTAAACCAAAACAGGGCGAGCCTCCGGCAAAAGAGGAAAGCAGGTGGAGTTTGTCTTCCAAATCTCTGCTTTCTCTCTCCACTCTTTTTACCTGGGGGTACAGACCAAGGCTTCAAGTGTTTTTAGGTTCTCAGTTGTTCTTCAGCATGAAAAGGAGTTCACCCTCCTGCCTTCTGCAGTGTCCCTGACAGGTCCTTGAGTGGAAGCTTCAAATCTCATGGAACAAAGAATTATATCAAGTCGGTGGTTGTGGTTTTTGCTGTTTAGTCAGGATGATGCAAATGTTGCACACCTGAGTGACTAGGAGAGTGGTGGTTCCCTCTACGGTAAAAATATTAGCTTGGAAGAAGGGACAATTTAGGAGGAAAAAATAATGAGTTCTGTCCTGGATGTGTCGAATTTGAGATGTCTACAGGCTACCAAGTTAGAGATAGTTGATGATATGAGATTGAAACTATGGAGAGAGGTAAGGGATACCTGTATGGATCAGGGAGTCATCCTCATAGAGATGTGAATTGAAGCCATGGAGATTCAATGTGCATTGAACCTTGGTGTTGAGATCACCAGGCATCCTTCTCTCATCCATTACTCTTGCCACAGGATCAACCAGCCTCTTTGTCATACAGTTCTTTGTCAACAACTTCACTCCTATTCTTCAAAATTCCTCACTGATGATGTGTTCAGCTTGCTTGTACACCTGCTGTAACCCTCCCCAGTGCTCTCTGTGTCATGCCCATCTTGGGTCCTCCAGAGGCAATGGTGTTCCAGGTATTCCAGGATGTACAAACCTGTAAAATGTGTTGAAAAGATGGGCCTTGGCTGTGTTGGGAAGCTTGGAGTCAAGGCAAGGACTTAAAAATTTCCAAAAATCATTTCAACCCACTCTGCTCCTCCTTTTCTTCTATGGACCCAACTCATTGTCCCTCTGATACAGGTATTCCAGGAAAAGCTCTACAGGACATGCATTCATGTGGATGTTGAAATCTGGGCATTTGGTCTTTCTTGTACTCCTGCCATATCTATAGCTATGATCCTAATATCCTACAGCCTTACGAAAATCTTATACGATCAACTATTAACATGTTCTCAGATTAAACCTATAAAATAGAGTAGAGTATAAAAAGCATTGTATGTTGTGGTCGATTACGGACTGGCCTTTCTCATGACAATGACTTGCATGATCTTGGGCAAATCACTAAGTTTTCTCATCTGCAAAATGGATACAATAAAATTCAGAGATATTAATAACTTTCCTGCCACTTACTTTGTGGGATGGCCGTGGGGATTAAATGAGAGCTGTGTAAACAAAAGATTTTAATACAAATAACTTTATTTTAATGAAGATTAAATGAGACCATGGATAAAAAGCAATGTGTGAATTATGAAGAACAATACATATGAGTTATCAGTCTTATTATTTATAAAAAGGAGAGTAATTACCTTTAAGCAGTAACAGCACAGCGGATAGTGCTGGCCTTAGAAGCAAGAAAACCTACATTCAAATCCCACTTCTGAGAAATACCGACTGTGTGACTCTGGACAAATCCCTTAACCTCTCAGTGCCCCCAGGCGCCTTTGGCAGAAGCCAGTGCGCTTTGGAGGAGGGAGCTTCCTCCCGGAGAGTTCCTCTCTACTGATGAATTCAAATGTCCATTCTAAAAGAAAGAAAGAAAAGGAAACTGGAAGGACAGTGACATATTCTATGTTTTAAGTCAGGACCATGTACGAAAACAGATGACTAAACTTCACAATGAGAATATTCAGGAGTTGGGGTGGAAGATGATAAATACAAATAGTGGGATATCCATATGTATTTTTTCCTCCCCCTTCCCCTTGCTTTGAATGGGGGAACGGGAACATCACATACCTGAAGGCGGAAACAGAAGGGGCCTCTGGAACATTGGAAGGAGTAAATCAGACACTGCCTAACAATGGAAAACAACAAGCCTTGCTCAGCAGGGACCGGCTGGGAGAGTCTCAGAATAGAATGAGAAGGGGATGCATTCTATAAGGGAGGGAGTGGTAGGCAAGATGGTATAAATCTCTCCTCATAGCATTTGTTTCTCCTCATTCCTGATTGCCAGGAGGGCTTTCCATTGCCTCACCTCTGCCTTTTAGAATCAAGCCCTTGTTTCTGTCCAAATTCTGCCTGAGTGACAACTTCTATATGAGGCTTTCCTGATCCTCCAGCTGCTAGTGTCCTTCCTTCCCCCATGCACTTACATTGTATATATTGTGTAGATATTTTCAATATGCTACATATACATGTTTCATTTCTCCCAATAAAATGTCGGTTCTTGGAGGTTGGGGACTGTTTCATTTTTGTCTTAATATCCCTTTCACCTAGGATAGTGCCTGGAAAATAGTAGGTATTTAATAAAAAACAATTGAGTTTAAGCTGTAAAGATGGTTGGCACATGATGACAGATCTCAAAACCACTGTTCATTACAAAAGAGCAAAATAAAATGGCTGTCCACTCTTTTGGGTGGGGCAGGGAGGAGAACAATTCATTTGGTCATTTTATACCTGTAATATAGCATGGTGGGAAGAGCATCAGATTGGGAATTAGTAGAAATGGATCCTAGCCACTATCACTGTGTGAATTCAGTCAAGTCATAGGATCATAAATGTAGAGTTGAAATGAACCTTGGAGGCTCTCTTGTTAAAAAAAAAAAAAGGAACCCATTTTTTAGTTAAGGAAAAGGAAACTCAGAGAATTTTAGTAACTTGTCCGTGGTCAAGCACAAAGCAAGTGGCAGGGATGGGATTCTAACCAAATTCCTCTGACTCCAGATCTAAAATACTTTCCACCACCCCTTTCCTGCTCTGAAAGAGTTCAAAGAATCACAGAATTTGGAATTCAAATTAGAGTTAGAGAGTTAATAAAAAAGTTTCAATTTGTAGAGGAGGAAAGTTTGGACCTGGCAATCTATTAATATCCTTGCTAGCGGATGAGCTTCTGAAAATCTAGAACTCAACATGTATAAACAGAGATTGGCACAGAGTAAGTGCCATATAAAGGACATGTGAGATGAGGCTCTGCTTCCCTGGACTTTCCAGACTCGTAAATCATATACTTTGCTGAAGAGCACTAACCCACAAGAATGATGCAGTCAGGGAGTGTTGTAGGGATTCAGTAAAATGGAGCATGACTGAATAATCAGGGAAGGCTTCTTGGAAGCGGTGACATTGAGCTATGTTGAACCTTGAAGGGTGGCTAGCAGAAATGAAAGGTTATTTCCAGCAAAGGGAACAGCACGAGTAAGAGCTTAGAGTTGCCAATGGATACGGTCCTTTTACAAGACAGGAGGAGACTGACCTGCCCCTAAATAGAGGGGAGATGAAATCTGGAGGGATAATAATCATTACAGCAATTGACATTTATGTTGTGCTTTAAAGTTCAGAAAATAGTTTGTCTAAAATATAGGGCATACAAAAAGTATTAGTGGGGTTTTCTGCACTAAGACTTTTGGGACACTGTGCATAATCGCATTTGAGATCACAACACTCAACAGTCTTAGGGGTTGTGGGTGCTAAAAATATTACTGTCCCCATTTTGCAGGTGAGAAACCTGGGACTGTGTGAGGTTAAAATAACTTGACCATCCTCATAAACTAGTAAGTATGTCAAGAATAAGATTCAAACCCACATTTTTCTAGCTTCCAAGGCCACAACAGTCTTTTCCTCTTAACCTAAACCATGCTACCTCTGGGTAGGACAATATTAATCTGGATGAGACTAGATTAGCACTCTTATTCAGCATTCATAGGAGAAGAAAGTGGAGCTGCATTAAATTCTGGGAATCACTGGAACATAAAAAAATACAAGGTGGTGTAACTTTTACTATTGATGGTTCAACTTAAGTGAGAATATGAAGACTCATGTCCTTCCTCTCCTTATGAGGGTTGTCCCATCCAGTCCCGACCCATCCAACCCAGGCATAGAGTAAAGCAGCAGTTTTCGCAGTGTGGTCTGGGGATCCCACGAGGTCCCTGACACCCTTCGTGGCACTCTCTTTGATCACAATAATTTCCATAATAATACTGACTTTTCATTTCTAATACAGTAAATAGCAGCAGATATAACTCACATGAACAAAAGCTCTTTGAGTGCTCGTCAATAATTTTAATGCTATAAAAGGGTCCCAAGACAAAAACCTTTGAGAGTTGATGGTTTAGAGGAAGGGAAAGTAGACTAAGATGGACATATTTCCAAACACTCCTATAAAATCATAGTTTTTTAGAATCAAGGGAAAGGGAAGAAGAAAGAGAAAGGAATAAGCATTTGTACAGCTCCTGTTATGTGCCAGGCACTATGCCAAGTACCTTACAAATATTGTCTCATTTCATCCTCACAACAAACCTATGAGGTGTCTACACTGTTATTATCCCCATTTTACAGTTGAGAAAACTGAGGCAAACGGAGGTTAAGTGATTTGCCAAGGGTCACACTCTAGTAAATGTCTGAGGCCAGATTTACAGGGATGTCAGAAGTCCTCAAGTCCAATCCTGTCATTTTACAAATTGCAAAATCACAGCTCACAAAAATTGTGACTTAAGCAACATCACACAGATGGTAAGTGGTAACAGCATCTGAATGTGGGTCTTTGGACTCCAAAACCACAAAAGTTTTCCCACTTTATTTCAATGGTTTTATCACTGCCTGAAGATGTTGACTTCACCAATCCATGTTGTGAAGGGGACCCCACCACAGAGAACAAGAAAAGGACATCGAAAACTTTTGAAACAAAATCTGCCTATTATTTTCCCAACAAATCTCTGGCCCCAGCTCCAGTACTAGCCCTCTCTGATCTGACCAAGAGGCAGTGAGGTGAGGTAGTGAGACAGGGTAGAAAATGGAGATCACCACCCTCCTTAACTCTTTGCAGCCTTTTGGTTGATAATGTACAAAATTACATTTCTGATTTGACTGTGTCCAATGCAGACATTAGCATGGCTGCTAATCACGATGGCCTCAGAGCCTCACCCTCACGTGCTTTCTCTTCATTGTGCCTTGTCCATTTTTCATTTTTTGATCCATCTTTGCTTCCCAAATGACTTGATCTTTGGGAAATCCAATTTTCACTGTTGCTTTTTGCTAATTTGGAAAAAAAAGATTCTTCTAACAGCTACTCCACAAGATTTCCCCACAATGGCCACTGGTCCCAGAAAATGGCACTTTATTTGAAGTCCTTCTTTAGTCAGTACCTGGATTGAACACTGTGTCAGAGTGCCATCGTAGTGCCATTTCAATTAAGGAATGTGACATTTTCAGAGAAGGCTGTAAATGAATGAGTGACTCATACCTTTGGGGAGTAATTCACTGGAAAATACGTGGTACTTTCAGTATTGTCTGAAAAACTCACATTTTTCCAGACAGAACTGACAAAGTCTACTCATCAGCACTATTACAGGCCCATTACAAAGATGAAAACACCCTTTTTTGGCTTAGATATTTGCTTCTTTTCTCTAAAATGTTCAGTGGAGAACGGAAAACAAAACATTTTGGAATGAATGGAGTATATCCCAGTGCTCCTTTGTGAGGATACACTGTAACACAATCCATGTATCACATTCCTCTGATGAACAAGAACCTGCAATGGCTCCCTTCACCTTCTGAGTCAAGGCTATAAACTTTTTCCAGCTTTATAAGGTCTTCTGGAGCCTGACCAGATCTTGTCCGTCCAACCTCATTTTCTCTTTGGCCTTAACAAGTATTCCTTAGCCTCCGTCTCATTTCCTTTCCTTGTTTTTAGTCCTATTGGCCCCTGCCCCATCAACATCCTCTCGTTTCACTGTTCCCTATTCCATCTATCCTCAAGGCCCACATTTTTTCCTAAAGACTTTGCTGATGATGGCGGTCCAGTGATCTCTCCTTGCTCTGAGGTCCTGTGTGATAAACTGCACAAGTTAACAAGCAGGCATGATGAAATATAATTAAGTGATATTTCCCTTTTGCTGCTCTTGCTTCCGCAAATATTCATGAGGACAGAAATGACTTATTCCTCCTTCTCCTTCTTTTCCTCCTTCGTCTTCTTTTTCCTCTTCCTCCTCCTAATGTAGTTGAGATATCTATATAGATATATCTGATGAGTGGTCTCTCGTATTTCTCCATGTATAAGATGCACACTTTTTTGAAAAATTTGAGGTCTAAAAACTGGGTGTGTCTTACATAGTTGTAGATTTTTTTTACTTGCATTTCCCACTTTTTTTGCGCTTGTTTTTGCGCTCATTGTTATAGATTTTTTTACTGGCATTTCCCGCTTTTTCCCACGTGCTGTCTTTGCATTCATTGTTTTGTATTTATTACCATTATATTAGATTATGTTTTGCCATGTTCTGCCCAGAAATGCCTCAGAAAAGATTTTTGTACAGTGCTGAATTCAAGTTAAAAGTGATCCAGTTTGCAAAAGTGAATGGAAATCGTGCTGCTGAACATAAGTTTGGTCCTCCTCCAACTAAGAAAACAATCCAAGACTGGCTATGGGAAGAAGAAACCCTACTGAAAATGCCACGGCAGAAGAAGACCATGAGAGGCAAGTCAGCAAAATGGCCCGATTTAGAGAGGGAATTGAAGATATGGATTGAAGAGCAAAGGGCAATTGGAATTCTTGTGTCCACAAAGATGGTTCAGCACGAGGCAAGAAGAATTGCTGATGAAAAAGAAGTTACTGATTTCAAAGGAGGACACAATTGGTGCTTCAGGTTCATGAAACAGAATAGACTAAGCATGTGTACATGCACCAGACTTGCCCAAAAGATGCCTGAAAGCTATGAGCAGATGAATAAAACTTGAGTTCAATACTTTTATGCAACACATTTTTTTTCAAATTTTGGGCCTCAAAATTAAGGTGCATCTTATACATGGGGAAATACAGTATATCTTCTAAATCTTGAGAGCATAGACTGCAAGCTTCATTAATATCTAGACAATGTAAAGAGAAAAAAAGCCCCTCCCCCCCAGGACTTTGGGTAAAGCCCTTTGGTCATGGATGAAATGCTCAGAATGAGAAAGCATGAGTACATGAGGAGATTGTAATCTATATGACTGGAGAGAATACCTAACATCACTAAGACCCAAAATCAACCGAAACATTGGAGTATAAGCCCGAAAATACATTCATATCCTGGTTTATTATTGTTTATATTGTGGTTGTTGTTGTTGTGATGTAGGACACACACAGAAACCCGAGATACTAGAACTCTTCTGTCTGTATTATAAGCATAATATTATGCCTAAGTACATCCCTCATAACTACCACACATCATGGGGTGGCATATTATAACTTTTCTCTACCTCATAATTTACTTATTTAACTAAATTTTAAAAATTCATCCACTAATTGTTGTATCAACAAACACAAGGACAATGGAGTAACATTTTTTATATGTTAAGCCTTTTCTGAAGATAATTTGACTATGATATTGCAAATAAAGAGGCCAAGAGTCACATCATCTTCTAATTTGCTGATGGCTGACGGACAGAAATGGGCAGTTGATAGATTCCCAGGAATTTGATGGACATTAGCTCAGACCAGTTTGTGCGATAATTTCCTAGGCTTTATTCTGTGAAGTTGATCTTTGTGCCTTTTTTGGTCCTGGTTTCCTCCATCAGGAAGAAGTGTGTGAGTGTGCATGTGTGTGGGGGTGTGTGTTCGTGTGTGTTTAAGCAGTAATAATGGATGGATTCATTCTTTTTGCTCAGTGTAGTATTCCCTGAAAGTAGATCATTATTCTATATGGAATAAATAGTGTTATCGGGTTGATATGCTTAAGGCTAATGAGCCAGTGTCTAGCATCTGAGAAACCAGATAACAAGACATGTTTTTCTCCATTGGCTTCTATTGATGTATTAATTAATGAAATCCAAGATTCCCCTTTGAGCAGGAGGAGTATTTAAATCACTACTGAGCTGTATGTGAGCATCTTCTTTCCTTCTGCTTCCTAACTCCATGTGACTTAGTGGGAAGGAAGAGTTTGCCTTTCTGCCTCAAGGATGGGTCTGGGCAGAGGATGTCCATTTAGAGAGGGATGTCCAGGTAATGCTAAAGGGAGAGCCTGATAATAATTTAAGCTCCAAATCTCAATGGTTGGTCATAATCAAAGAGAATCCATGCCATGAAAGGTCTGAAATTTACAAACTGTGTGATTATAGGTAGGTTTCTTTACCCCTGGTTTCAGTTTTCTCATTTGTAAAATGGGAATAGTAACTCCTAGAATTAAGCAAAATTTAATTTATTACAAAATTTAATTTAATTATTATTTACAAAAAATATTCATTAAGAACCTACTACATGCAGAGTCCTCTGCTAGTTCTTGGGCATATAAAGTCAAATTAATTAGTCAAATAAGACAATCTCCATGCATAAGAAATTTATAGTACACTGGGAAGATACAACACACACACAAGTGAAAACAAAATGGATCCAAAGTAATGCAAATTAATTTTAAGAAGGAAATAATATTAGTTTAGAGGAGGAGGAGATGAGTAAAATCATCATGTAACATGTGGCACCAAAGTTGTCCTTTGGAAGAAGTTAAGGTATTTTATGAGATGGAGATGAGAAGAGAATATATTCCAAATACTTAGGACCACTTGTATAAAGACAAGAGATGAAATGTCTTGTATAGAAAACTGTAAGTAGGCCAGTTTGACTGAAATGAAGAGTGTGTGTGAGGGGGATACTGTGGAATAACATTAGGAAGGAAGAAGATTGCGGAAGGCTTTAAATGCCAGAATAAGGAATGTATACTGAGGCAATAGGGAGCCACTGAAGCTTTTTGTGTGGAGGGAGAAGGTTACATGGTCAGATCTATGTTTTAGGAATATCAGTTTGGCAGCCATTATGGGGGATGGATTGCATGGAAGAAATAGAATAGAGCCAAATTGTGAAATGCTTCAAATGCTAAACTGAAGACTTTGTATTTTATCCAAGAGAAAATAGGTAACCACAGAAGGTTCTCAAGTGAGGGAAAGACTTAGCCAGACTTGTGCTTTAGGAAGGTTATTTTGGAAGCTGTGAGAAGGATGACTTGGAGGGGGGAGAGACTGACAGCTGGGAATATAATTAGGAGACTAATTTTAATGTGCAAGCAAGAGACAATGAGGGCCTGGACTAGGGTGGCTCCCATAGGGGTAGAAAGAAGGCAGATACACAAGATATTGTGGAAAAAGACTCAACAGAATTACAGACTGGTTGAATAAGGATAGGGAAGGGGAAAAGCCAGGGATGGCCCTGAAGTCATGTTTCTAAATGACTGCAAAAGTGGTACTACCCTTAGGAAAAAAAAAAAGATTTACAGAGAGGCAGTGATGAGTCCTGTTTCATACATGTTGAGTTTAAAATGCCAATGGGACACATATGTGGAGATTTCAAAAAAAGTTGGTGTTATAAGAATATGGCTAAGGATAGATTCACATACACATGGACACATGCACATACACATATACACACGCATGCCCGCATATATCTGCAGGTGCACACACACACACATAGGAGTAATCTGTAGAGATGATAAAGATTGAATCCATGATAGATAGTTAGATAAATGAGAGAGGGTATTAAAAGGGAAGAGAGGGCTAATCTTTGGAGCGCACCCATATTCATGGGATAGGATATGGATGATGAGTCAGGAAAGGATACTGAGAAGGAGTTTGGCCAGTTAAGAACAGCATCAAAAAAGGTAAGGGTCTCAAAAATTGAGGACAGAAAGAATATATAGGGGGAGGTGATCAACACTGTCAATACAGAGAGGTCAAGAAGGCTGAGGACTGAGAAAATGCTATTCAATTCCATTCAGCAAGCACTTATTAAGTATCTACTGTGTGCCATTCACTATGCTAGGATCTCTGATTTAACTATTATGAACTTGAGAGAGCAATTTCAATTTAGTGGTAAGGATGAAAGTCAGATTGGGTGGATTTGAGAAGTGAGTGGAAGGAGAGAAAGTCAAGACAAAGAGTAGATGGCCTTTTCTAGGAGTTGGCCTTTGAAAGGAAGAAGAGCTGCATACAGAGAGCTTCCTATTTTAACCAATTATTCTAGCTTGCTAAGTGCTAATGAGGCTGTGTGTGGTCCTTCCAGGGAGCCCAACATAGCAGGTATAAGAGAAGAATTTTCCCTCTCTCTACCAATACCATCATTCCTGTTCACAAGCAGATGCAACCCCAGGCAAATTCTGATAGTGGGCAAGGCTGGACTCTAGGCGCAGAGTGGCAAAGAACAGGGATTGTCTACTGAGATGAGAAAGTAGTGGAAGCAAAAGCTAGTACTTTCTCGTTCTCAGGCCCAAGCTAAGAAATTAGGTATCCAAGTGGTCTCAATGCCCCTTCCCCATTTCCCCTCCCCCTTCCTACATACATAGTGCTATGTGTGTCAAGAAGAAGTAGAAGCAGAAGGAAATATCTACACTGAGTAACAGAAGCTCATCCCTCCCTCTCTACTCTATTAGTGAGTCTTGGGAGCCTCCCATTCTTCAGAAAGGACTAGAAATGGAGAAAGGGCCGGTACTAATGGTATGACCGTGGGAGAGGCACTTCATTCTCTGGGTCTCAGTTTCCTCATCTGTGAAATAAGGTCACTGGACTTGATAGACTCTAAAGTCCCTTCTGATCTAAAATCATGATCCTATGATACTATGAAGAAGATGAAAACTTATTGCATCTGGGAGGAAGAACTTATGGCAGTATCGAGGGATACTCTCTCCTGCATCTCAGAGACGGCAAACTCATTAATGCTATGGGGGTCCTTAGGTCCTGTTGCCCTCCCTTTAGGCCTTCCTTTCACTGTGGGAGAAGTCCCAGGCTAGTTGGAGTTAGACAAGGCAGTAGGACTATTTGAAATATTCCTCTGGACCCAGAGACATAAAGGCAAGGTGCCTTCATGCTCCTCCCTTCCCACTCTGACCCTGTTTTCAGGTGGTTGCTGTTTAGTCATTTTTCAGTTGTATCTGACTCTTCATGACCTCTTTTGGTGTGTTCTTGGCAGAGATACTGGAGTGGTTTGCCATTCGCTTTTCCATTTTAAATATGAAGAAACTGAGGCAAATAGGGTTAAGTGACTTGCCCAGGGTCACATAGCCAATAAGTGTCTAAGGTCACATTTGAACTCAGCTCTTCCTGACTCCAGGCCTGGCATTTGCTCATTCCCTTCCACTGAGGCTTAAAGACTGGGGATCATCTATGGTTCTCATACCCAAATCCCCCTTCCTAGACTCTGTTTAGGTAGGAGATGCCCAGGGTATTAGAACGAAAGAGGCAATGCTTATGTGGTATATTGAGGACAGCACCAAATTTTGATTTAGGAGACCTGGTTTTAATCCTGACTCTGACACTTGCTATCAATGTGACCTTTGACAAATCACTTAACATCCCAGGGCTTCCATGACTTCATCTGTAAACTGATGGTTGGACTCCATGGCCCCTGTCTCTAAATCTATGACCTTATAATTCACCTCTGACTTTGCCAGAACCCTGAGGCTATAATGGCAGATCCAACACAGTAGCAAGACCCAGTCCTAGCAAGAGCCCTCAATCCACTCTCCTTGACCCTCATGGTATGGACCTATAAGCTCTATGTCCATGTCTGAGTCACTCTTTGCCACACCCTGGTTAAACTTGTACTCATTCCTCTTTACTGTATAGCTGGTGAGCCTCATTGGAGACTTATGACATAATACAACAAAAAGACTAAATGCTTTAACGCTAGGAAGCGTCAACCTTGCTGCACAAAGTTCCTTCTAATTCTACTCTGCAATAATTCTTTAGTGGCCTGGATGCTGGCCTTGCTATACTTCACATACTTTCATTCTGTACCTTCTGAATCTGTGCTTTGTTCATATCCTACCACCTCCCTCCCCACCTCTCCAAATGGAATGCAATGAAGGCTCTGTTGGGATTTTCATCCCCAACTTTTCTGCACCAATAAAATCAAATTAATTTAATTTAAAAAAATACAAAGAGATGAAATCTTTGGGATGCTCTGTGAGGATAGGAGTATTGATGTATAAGCTACCAGTTTCAGGGTTCTGAGCAGAAATAAACCTTGTTTAAAGAACACTGTTTGGGCAAGATTATAGGATCATCGGATTTAGAACCGGAAGAAATAATTTTTTTTTCAATCATTTTAAAGATGAGAAAACAGGCCCAGAGAGGTTAAGCAACTTGGCAACAGTCACACAGGAAGTAGGAGAGAATGAGACCAAAGTAGCAGAAAGCCCAAGTTGTAGAAGGATATATTTTTATTAAAGAAATAAAGTTTGTTTATTTTCAAGTATTCATACAGTCACTTGAACTAACCACTAACGAAGTATTGACAAATAAAAGGACCTGCTTTAAGGAATAGATCAAAATGATTATAATTAGCATACACATCATTTTCAAGCAAGCAGCCTCCTCTAACGCGTATGAGAGTGTAGAAAATAGCCCATTTTGCCAAGTGCATTAAATACTCCCCTGTAGTCTTAGTCTTGTTTGCACTATTAATTTGCTAAGAAATCCTTCCTCCCCACCATAAATAGAACAAAGTAAATACCAGCTCAGTTCTACTGATCACAAAC
The DNA here is from genome assembly GCF_011100635.1 of Trichosurus vulpecula. Taxonomy (NCBI): domain Eukaryota; kingdom Metazoa; phylum Chordata; class Mammalia; order Diprotodontia; family Phalangeridae; genus Trichosurus; species Trichosurus vulpecula. Next base: position 139,843,392 of record NC_050575.1, on the reverse strand, counting down.
TCTTAAATTTCCAAGGTTCATATGAATGAGATTTTATTGTACTGCTGCCCAAAATTATTCTTAAAAGACCTCCTCCTCTCTAAACTGAAACATCTTACCTACAGTATTTTCCATATGGTAGCATTTGCTTTTTCACAGATAATTCATGACAGGGTTCTTGTGCTGGGCTGTGGCGGTTTAATCCTATCCTAGGATGTCCTGGTATGTGGCACTGTGTTCCGTCCTAAAGATGAAAGAGAGCCTAAAGAGATGACCTATAAAACCTAACAGTGTGAGGCACACACTGACAACCCCAGCCATTCCTTGGTGAGAGCTGTCTTGTCTCTTTGCCGGATTACATTATCAGTGATTGGCAAGGGACACATGACATATTACTCCATCATCGCTCCCTCTGCATCTATTGCCTATACATTAAGATGATGGAGATGGGCCATGTGTGACTACCACGCTGTAACCTTCATTCTCTTTCTCATTTTCATATATATACACCTAATTTTTTGTGACTCACATCCTACTCTATTTAGAATCAATAACCATTTAAAATTAAAATTAGAGCCAAACTATAAACCATAAAAGCCCCTGATTATTTCATTAGTAATTTGCTAATTGGCATTAGATATTTAATTACACATTCCAAATATTTGATGAATTATTTCAGCTCTGCATGGAAAACCAATGAAGGGGACTATATGTCTCAGTGAGCTTTGAGGACTGGGTGAGGACATACTTAGACTGTTTGAGTATCTCATGTTGTCTCAAGCCCTGGACTGCTGGTGCAGGGAGAGAGTGGCTATTTCTTTGAGGGTCTCTAAATAGGAAAATGAATTATGCACTTCAGGGGCTTTAGCTCAACTAGGGGGCTGTTCACCTAGGCTTTCCATTAACAGTGTTTTTGTCTCATCCTTTCCTCTAGAAACAACATTGTCCCCCTGTTTTCTTTCTATAAGATGTAAGTTCCCCTTAAACTCAACCTCCATGGACTGTTTTTCCTATTGAGGGAAAAAGTGGCATCTTCCCTTGAGAGGTGGGTCTGAATTGCTCCTTGCTTTCATTCTGTCCTTTTTTCTCTCAAATTCATCTCTCAGAGCGACCTGTCTGAGTCTGACACCAGATGGCCCCCACAACCTTCTCAGAATTGATTCCCATCAAACACCACTATAGGTTCTGGAAAGAAAGGCATTCCAAGGTGTGGAAGTACAGCTTTGCAGAGAATGGGAAAGCATTGGTTCAGGATGCAGCCTATTTCAAACATACACAAAAAGGCAAAAACAACCATGAAATCTTCCTTTTCCTTATTTTTCCACATATCGTCCTATCTGAAAAAGGGTGGGTCAAACAAATTTAGGTCCTTTGCAGAGATTTTATGTCATAGGAGCAATACTGCTTTTTCAATCTGATTTAACTGGACACTGACCTTCCAGAGATGCTCTAGACAAAGGACTGAATGTTCATTCGGGTCCTGCTTGGACCACTCCTCCAGACATTAGTTTATGTAACAGTAGGAGGCATGCAGGGAAACTGAGCATAGAGCTTGGTCTGGAAAACCAAAAAAAAAAAAGTTGTCCAGCTGGCAGAAAGCACTCACAGGGTGTTAATGACTGGGCCGGGGGCGCACATCCATTTCTCACTAATCCACATTCCAAATCCCGTTGTATCCTCACGACAGATTGCAGGAGCCCATGGATGTGATGGCTGCTCCATATGTGGAACTTCCAGTGACCACAGTGGAGGTTCCCAGGACAGATAAATAGATAATATGTAGGAACAGAGCTGCAGTCCCCAACCCAGCCCAGCAATCCAGTCCAGAGTGGAGAACTTTGCTCTTTAAAGTGCCAGATGTGCAGGAATATGACTCTAGTTGGATAGGGGGAAATAGCAGTGTTCTCCACTTCCCACAGATACATTATTGGGGAAGGCAGAAAGATGCATGATGGGAGGCTAGGAGTATGATCAGAAAAGTCCTTGGGTCAAAGCTGAAAAACGATCATTTCTTCATAGGGTCAACCTGCACCAAATGTATTTGCAGCTATTTTCGAATGTCAGCTCTGGAAGGTTTGATTAAGATATACATATTAAGGATTGAATTAGTTGTGATCTTATTTGACTTATTGCCTAAAGACAATGGGCATTTATGAGGTTATTTAAGGTTTGCAAAGCACCTTAGAATACTTGAGCATTACTGCCAATGTACTGTTTGCTGAAGCATAGGTTTGACTGCATTGTTCCTCTTCTCAAACTCTAGTGGCACCTTATTCATCCCTCAAATGAAATAGAAACTCCTATTTGGCATTTCAAGTCCTTCCCCACCTGGGTCCAGCCTACCTTTACTTCCCTTTCCTACTTCAATGATCCAGCCTAATTGGCCTAATTAATGTTCCTAAAACCTCATGTCTTGTCTTCATGCCTTCACAAAGGCAGTTCCCCCATGCCTGGAACACACTCCAATCTCACTCCTGCCTTCCGGAATTTCCTGTTTTCCTGTAAAACTTATCTCAAGCACCACCATTTATATGAAGTCTTAACTGATCTTTCCAGATGCTGGTGACCTCTTCCCCCTTGTGATAATATACATGCATATATACACATACATGGATATATATATGTACATTTACATACATATATCCTCCTAGCTGTTAGTGTCTTCTCCCTAAAATTACCCTGTTACATACATAAACACACATTACATCACACACATGAACATTTACTAATATGCTGCAGAGATCTGCGCATGTGCATATATATGAAGGTTTGTGCAGATGCAGGTGGAGGAATTGGAGGATACATAACAATATCCCTATGTTAATGTACACATACGTACATGTCTATATATAATTCAACCAGCTTTTATATGCATATATACTTTTATGCAGACATATGCAGATATATACATACATGCACAAACGTATATAATTCAGCAAGCATTGCTGTATACCAAATACATTTACATATACATATGTGCATTGTATATCTCTGTATAGAAATGGATGTGTAAGTGCAGAAATGCTTATTGAATTATACATATAAAATACATGTATCTATATATGTATATATAAGTATGCATAACAATATTCACATATATCCTTATATGTATATATGTGTACATAAGTATGCACATCAATATGCATATATATATATGTATCTTCATATGTATATAGTTCACATTTCTTCCAGTCATCCATTCTAACCATTCACTCTTCTATTGCTGTTCCCAGTGGACCACAGGATGCTCTGGACACATTCTTGTCCTGATTGGTAAGACAGACGCCACACACAGTCATGGCCCAATACCTACCTATAGGCCAGCACGAGACCCACAACTGGGGTTGACATCCTCTTCGATGTTCAACCCCACCATCTCCTTGACACCTGCTCCTCTGACAGGCACTTGCCTTCCTTCCCCCTCTTCCACCTCTTGGGGGGCAACAGAATCAAGCAAATCCTGCTATCAGATGTGGAAAGGCCATGCTGTTTGACTCTCTGATGGCTCTATTCATCATCCCCTTGACTTCCCCCAAACCCAATACCTTTCCCTGGACATCCTTCCCTTAAATTGCTTTCCTCCTACTAGAATATAATCTCCTTGAGGTCAGGGACTGTTACATTTTCCTCTTTATGTGCCTTGTGCCTAGCACAGGGAATGGCTCCAGGGGCAGTTAATAAATCCTTGTTAATTGATTTTCTCATCGAAATCTCATGACCACCCTTTGAGGCAGTTACTGCAGGTATCATGGCCTCCATTTTACAAACGAGGAAACGTAAATTCAGAGAAATGAAGTAAATCGCCTATAACACAAGTGGCAAGCGTCAGAGGCAGGATTGGAGCCCAGGTCTGTCCTCATTCCAGATCTAGTGCTCTTTCCACAACTCCTCCACACTGCCTTTTTGCTATATACAGCATGTTTCATCCTTCCTTCCAGGAGCAATGGCACTGAGAATGCCCCGTTCTCTTCCTGATTGCATCTTATGCCTCCTTGCTTTTACATAAGCTGGCTTCCACACCTGGAATTCTCTCCCTCCTCACCATAACTCTTAGAATTCCTGGTTCAGGTTCTCCCCTGGAAAAAATAGTTTTGTATTTTTCTGTGGGTTCTCATTCCTTTGGTATAAGAATTCAAGAGTGGGAGAACTTCCCTCAATGATGAACTGTTCTTAGTCTTAGAGGATTATCTGGCAGCCCTAAATTTGAGTGACTTACCCAGTGTCACATGACCAATACCTGTCAGCAGTGTGATTTGAACCTGGGTCTTTCTGACTCCTGAGTATAGGTTCTTTAATCTATTACTCCATACTGTTTCTCATATCTTGTATTTACTTCTTTATTTTGTATCCCCCTTATATAATGTAAGCTTCTCAAGGGCATGTAGGATTACAATGTTGTGTTTATAATCCCAGTACCTATAGTGAATTGAAGTTAGTAGGTATTTAAAAAGTTCTTGTTGTTTAAATTGAATTCCAGAGTATCCTTTCCCAGGGATCTCAACTCTACACCAAGGGGGAAAGGCCTGGGAACTGGTATTTCTGAACATTCAGTTCTGTGCCTAATTTGCCATCTAACCACAAGCCTGTAACTTTTCTGGTCCTTAATCAACTCATCTAGAAAAGTGGGAAATACATCCAATACAATCTAACACATAGAGTCATTCTGGGGATCAAGTAAGCTAATAAGCAAGAAAATCTGCATGCAGGGGATGATGCTGATCATGTCAATGGCGACGATTGAGTTGAAATCAAATCCCACAGACACCTGAACCAGCTGAGGGGGGGCAAAACTGGTTTCATCCAATGTGATCATGACTCCCGACTAGTCTCCTGACTCCCATCCATAGATTTTTAAATTTATCCTCAATATCTCTGGCAAATGGTCTTTGCAAGGTATGGCTTGCTATTTCACTCATATCACTCCCCTAGCCCAAACTTTGATTAGTCCACCAAACAGGGTATGAACTCGTGATTCTGGCATTCCAGGTCCTCCACAAATGACTGGGAACCTCTTATTCAACCTTTTTATAACTGAGCACAGTATAACTGAATTATTGTACCAGTCACTCTTCTGCCCTCTTTAGTCTTCATGATTTTGCTCACAAAGTCCTTCATGCCTGGAACAGACTCTTTCCTCTGTTTACATCTGTTGAAGTCCTACCCTTACTACAAGGTTCAGTTAGATACCATACCCTCCATAAAATATTTCCTAACATCCCCCGTCACACCCTCCTATTTCTAAATGGAAATAATCTCTCTTATCATAGTTCTCATAATATTTTATCTGGATATCTCTAACATACTTACTTCACCCTTGTGTATACAGTGTAATTTAGTAAATTATATATTCATCCATAGTTATGTACTCATGTTTTCCACCATTAGATTGTAAGATCCTTGAGAGAAGGGTTTGGATCATATCTGTAGTTGTATTCCCATCCCCATAGCATGCACCATGCTATGTATCTTTTGGGGGAGGAACAAATGCAGATCTGATTTCAGGGGTATGGAGAATTCTTGGTATGAAAATTATCTCCCTTGTGGCTAAACCTCTCATAACATGGTACAGCAGAGGGAATGTTGACTCTTGAAGTCAGGGGACCAGGGTTCAGATCCTCTGCCTAATTTTTATTACCCCTGTAACCTTGGGTAAGTCATAACCTCCCTGACCCTCAATTCCCTCATATTTAAAATGACAGGATTCAGGGGTGGGGAACCTGAGGCCTCAGGCCATGTATGGCTCTCTAGGTATTCAGGTCAGGCCCTTTGACTGAATCCAAACATCACAGAACAAATCCCCTTAATAAAAGGATTTGTTCTGTAAAACTTGGACTCAGTCAAGGGGCCACAACCAAGGACCTAGAGGCCATAGGTTCCCCACCCCTGTTTCACTAGATGGCCTCAGAGGTCCAGCTCCAGATATAAGATCTGAACTTTATGAGAGAGAGAGAGAGAGAGAGAGAGAGAGAGAGAGAGAGAGAGAGAGAGAGAGAGAGAGAGAGAGAGAAGGTTCTTTAGGGCACTGAGACATTGAGTGACTTGCCCAAAGTTGCCCAATTAATGAGTGCTGAGGCATGAATCCACCATATCATGTGCTTCTCATCTTGCACATAGTAAGAAATTAATGTTTGTTAAATCTGAATCCTTGTGATAAATTCCCATACTCAATTCTGACACATCCTGCAGAGATGATCCCACCTAGATAGAGTGCTGGGCCTGGAGTCAAGAAGACTCCTCTTCCTGGGTTCAAATCCAGCCTCAGACACTAGCTGTGTGACCCTGGGCAAGTCTATTAACCCTATTTGCCTCAGTTTCTTCATCTGTAAAGTGAGCTGGAGAAGGAAATGGCAATATCTTAGCCAAGAAAATCCCAAAGGATCATGAAGTGGCAGACAAGACTGAAAAGGACTGGACAATTACAACAACAAAGAAAAACAAATTTGCCCTTCATATTTCTTATCATCCTCTTCTTCTACGCCCAAGCCAGGCCACTGTCCTGAGGAGCAGAACAACTACACATTCTTCCTACCTCAGTTGGAATAGTTTCACTTTCTTCCTTGGTTCAACCCCAGACACTTAGAATAATTTGCTTTTACTGGCTCTAGATCAACATTTCATAACTGTCTGAATAAGAATGAAAGAAAAAGAAAGACTGGGCAGCTTAATTGGAAATAAAGAGCAGACGGTTGGAGGATCTTTGTCATCTTGGTAAACGACCAAAATCAAGGTGTGACACTTCTTATGCTGCATCTGATTAACTGAAATGGCAGACACAAGGGTGGGAGAAAAGATTCCACTGAAAATCTGGTCGACATAGAATCTATTTATTCTAACATCCAGGGACATTGAGGCCTGTTCTACCTTCACTGTGTTTCCAAACTAATTATTTGTTGTGGTTTAGTCAGGTCCCGTTCTTTGTGACCCTATGGACATTACTATCCATAGAGTTTTCTTGGCAAAGATACTGGAGTGCCTTGCCATTTCCTTCTCCAGTAAACTAATAATAATATCTACCAATTATATAGCGCTTACTAAGTGCCAAGCACTGAGCTAAGAGCTTTACAAATATCTCATTTGCAACCCTGGGAAGTAGGCGCTATTATTATCCTCACTTTACAGATCAGGAAACTGAGGCCAACAGATATTAAGTGACTTGCCCAAGGTCACACAGCCAGTGTCTGAGGCTGGATTTGAGCTCAGGTCTTCCTGACTCTAGGCTCAGTGCTCCATTTACTGTGCCACACAGCTGCCTAACTGTATTTCATTAAGTCCCACTCATGATGGTTATAATGAACAGAGGAGTGTGGTTGTTTTTTAAAAAAGTTTTCTTGATGCCTTTTCATTTTTTACAGTCACTTTTCAACACACACACACTCTTCCCTCATGGATCTTTCTCTTTTAACAAAGAAAAAGTGAAACATAATGACTGTGCTTGCTATGCAACATTCCCTATCATGCCTCTACTCTTCCACCTATCCATTAAGAGGAGGGAAGAGTATTCCATCAAAAATATTTTGGGAGTGTGTGTGTATTATTACAATTATTTTGAGTCCAGCTGCCAGAACTCAAGTTTTATGTTCGTTTGCATTATTGTAGTAATTATAATTGTTGATCTCCTGCTTTTACCTATGTCACTCTGTATCAGTTAATGTAGATCTTCCTATATTTCTCATTTTACCCATTGTTATTGCACAAAAGAACTTAAAGGTTTTGAAAGAGGAAGGTACAAAATTAAATAGCTGAGCAAATGCCATCTCTCCCCCAAACCTAACCCCAGAGGGGCGATATTCTAATTTCGGAATGAAAAAAGCTAAACATAGAAAGGCTTTGTAGGATAACCACCATGCGGTTTGGTAGTATTCCAAAGAGGAAGGAGAAGGGTGTGCTTCAAGAGTTGCAGACAATTGTGCCTACCAAGAATATCTCCCTCATCAGTTTATTGGGGATGAATTTCCATCTTTTCATAGAAGATCTCTCTACTCCAGCAACCCCTTCCTCTGATTAGCTGTTTCCTCCAGGAAACTCCATGTTAAGGAAGAGTTCCCAGGCCAGCCATATTCATTCCTGAATTTCAAGCTTATATTCTTCTCTTGGTCAAGATCTGGACTCTCTGGACTTTGTTCTTTTATACGCCTTGTTGGTACCTCTAACCCATCCCTTTTTTGCTTCCTGTTATATATTATCTTCCACTCTTGGAATGTGAGGTCCTTAAAGGCAGAGACCATCATTCTTTTTGCTTCTATTTCTAACCCCAGACCTTAGTTGAGTCCCCGGAATTTTGTAAGTGCTTAAATGCTTGTAGCCTTGACTTAACAGAATGCAAATACTTCTGAGAAGGTTCAAATATTCAGCTGCATATATGTAGTGGGGGGCGGGGAACAGGATAGCATTGGTAGAGAGAATTAACAGAGAAGAGCTAGAATCAGGAAGCCAAAGGAAGAAAAGGAAAAGAACATCAAAAGGGGATTGTGGGTAGCATCAAGGACCAACTTCACAGTTTGGCTGAGTTCTGGCCCTCTAATCACCTCCTACCAGCTACTCCAATTTAAACTCTTAGGCAACGAGTCTTTTTCTTCCAGGTAGGTAAAATAAGCATCATTTCTCTTCTTGGAATTCCTCAGTTTCCAAATCCTTACAAATGCCACCTATTACAGTGATTAATTCGATCCAAGTCATCAGATATGGAGTGAGTACTTCATAAAGTCTGAACAGTGATAGGGTCTGTGAATGATTCAAAGGAAGTATGAGACAGTATTTCTGCCCTCAGAGAAGCTTACTTCCTTTCTTAAGACTATGTTTAAAATGAAGAATGTAGGCAGGGAATTATATAGTAAAACTTCCATACTGCGCACTGCCAAAGGTTATGACCAGTCTGAATTTACGAATTGCGAATTCTGGGATTAAAAGAAAGAGGTCTGTTTTGTTTTAATTTGGCAGTGGGGATGGAAAGAAAGGGTTTTGTTGTTATTGTTACTGCTGCTGCTCATTTTTAATCATGCCTGTGGTTTGTCTGGTATGGGAAACTCCAGGTGAGGGACTCGCTCTACCAACGCAGGTAGGCACCTGCTCTGCCATTTAAATCTAAGAGAGTTGCTCGTGGCCCTGAGGAGCTAAGAGACTTTTTTTCTTCTGTTATTATATATTTCTCTCTTGAATTACATTTTAGTTTTTCAATTAACAATCATTTATTTTTTCTGCTTCCATTTTCATTCCCAACCCCCCCCCCCAAAATAGAGAAAAAAAAGAAAAACAAAACCCTTATACCAAACATGCATAGCCAAGTGACTTGTTTAAACTTTCTTGACTCAGAGGACAGCTCTTACTTCAAAAAACCAAGGTGTTTTTGGAAGTTGTATTACTTTAATTATTAAATATTTTATAAATATAATTTAATTATTAAATAAAATAATGAGATGGTGGCAAGAAAGGGTTGACAAGTTGAGGTGAATTCAACTTAATAGGCATTTACTTATTAAGCACCTACTATGTTCACTGTGTTTAGCATTAGAGATAATGATGGAAAATGAAATAAATCCTATTCTGAAGAACTTTACAATTTTGTGACCTGGATATGTTCTAATGAATAAGTCAGGATTCCTTGCAATAAGCATTTTAAGAATTCTGTATCCAAAGGAATAATGGTAATTACTGAAAAAATATCTGGTTGGTTCTCCTCTCCCTCCACCCCCCACTTCTCTTAAGTGAATTCAACAGTGCCCACAGAGCTTACTATACTAGAGACCAGATGTCCTGTGGTCTATTTCCACACTGGCTCCAGAATCAGCTTCGTCTCTCCATCTGTAAGTTGGCAAGGTTTGGGGGATACACTTAAGCTAAAAAGCATTCATGGATTCACAGCTCTCTTCCTTTTCCAGTGCACCTGGACACAGAGTCTTGAAGGAGACAAGGTAGAGTCAGTGAAGGATCCAGGAATCCTCAAACCAAAGAAACATTGGAAGGAAGAGTTCTAATGCATTACTTTACTAGACTATAAGCTCAATGAAGGCAAAGACTGCCTTATCCACATTTTCTATGTCCCATTGCACCTAGCACATTGCTCTGCATACAGAATGTATTTTAATAAATGTTTTTGAGTGGATAGCGAAAGAACGAATGAATGAATGAGTGAATGAATGAATCGTCTTTAGCCACCCTTATCTCCTCTCCCACTTTTAATTTCAATGGGTCATCTCTGCTCTTTTTCTTTCCTATGAACTCTATTTCTGAGGCCCCAAGTGAGGCATTTTAGTCATTAAGGCGTCTTAATTCCCATATGAATTATTGCTGGAAGGGTCTGAAGGCCCAATGCTTCTTCTTATTACACCTGTAGTTATGATCACTTCTGAAGCAGGGATGTTCTATAACTATTGCCTTTATTACCTCATACAGTAAGGAGCCCATTAAATCCAGGACATACAAGTGATTATTCCCCCCCAAATCCACTTACCACTGGCATTTTTCCATACATGTTCTCATACCAAACTGATCCGCTAGAGCGCTCATATTTCAGGTCATCCTACGTGCTAAAGCCTCTCAGCAGTGACATAGATCTTTATGGAGACTATTCTTCAATCATTCTTAATTACTATTCATAGAGTCCAATTTCAAGGTTTCCTTAGCTGTTGGTATTAGCTAATATTTCAATAAATACAGCAAGAGACAGTGCCCTTAGTCTTTTCCTTTTCAACCAAGAATCTGTCTTTTCCCCACAGAATGGCAGTAGGGCTAAAACCTAACATGTTTAGCTTGGGGCTAAACACACCCTACACCAGACAGAAAAATAACCTAATTTTTTCAATGAAAGCCAATGTCCGTCAAAGAGATTCTTGCATACTCACACTTAAGAGACATCAAAAATGTACAAATATTGAAATCCTCAGCCTCGACAGGCAAGTTATCATGTACAAGAGTATGAAAGGGAGCCAAATTAAGAGAGAATCTGCAGACTGCCTTTGAAATATTGAAGAAACCATGAGGACTGCTTCATTTTAATGTTTTTGATTTCACCGATAATGAGGAAATTGTCCTCATTTTCATTGGTAGAGGTTCTTAAAGGTTTTTAAATCTGAATATTAATGCTGCTCAATTGTGTCGTTTATAAATAACTTCTGACAAATCCAAGTGGCTTCCATTTTTGTTTCACACTTCAAAATATCCAGCAAGTGGTGAATTAGAAGTGAGCCCTGGTGTGGGGAATAGGATCTCAGAAGAGGGAGAGAAAAAAAGAGAGAAAAAGGAGGGGGGAGAGAGAGAGAAAGAGAGAGAGAGAGAGAGAGAGAGAGAGAGAGAGAGAGAGGGAGGGAGAGTTCTTACATACAACCTTCATCTCCTAGGAAAGAGTTAACAGAAAGAAATAAAATCAGATATGTGTAGCCTCCAGACGTCCATTAAAGTGCAGAATGCTGTTTTCTATCACAGATTATATGCCAGATGTTCAAACTATCTCTAATCATTGCAGATGTAATGGAGTAGAATGTTGCAGTTTGTGAGTTTACTGGCATTAATTCTATATACTGCACAAGGGAAAAGATTTTAAATATATAATTATATCTCATTAATACTCAGGTTTTATTTCCTTTCAATGGAACAGGACTTATTAAAGCAACCATTTACCGCATGTTTTCTTTCAGTATTTGGCCCTAGCATAATCCTGTGTGCATTCTACGCGTAAATATGTACCAACCTGAGTCTATAGAAGCACCCAGTACTGTATACGATTCCGCTGATACAAAAACTCACTTTTATATGCATGAGATGTTTTTATATTGTAAATTGGTAAAAGAGACTTAACCACATACTTTCTGAGTTGCTCCTTGGATTTTCTTCCTCACAGAAATATTTGTTTTTTCTTAATTTGAAGGAAAATTGCCTGAGAACTCTGTTTCATTATTGGGTTTGTCACAGTAAGGGCTGCATCTGAAGGCTTTAATGTAGGAGCTAGCAGATGTGCATGAGGGCATGCACGAGCACGTTTACACCCCGTGCTCTTGGGCATCAGAATCTGCTCCTTTCTCCCACCCAGGTTGAAGGTATACCATGTTCTGAGGATTAGAGTCTGTCAGAAAAATAGATAATCCTCCCCAGCACCTCTCATTCCCCTAAAAAAATCTTGTTAACAAAACAGTCAAGTGATATATAAACAAATGCAGGTGGATTAAGCAGGGAATGGTTCCAGGTGAGCCATAGCCTCCTTTTGAACACTCCACGGCCTTTTTCCCAGAAGTCCTTCCTTCATTTCAACAAAGGCCAGCTCCCAGTCCTCAATGTTCTGGTAGCAGAAAAAATCATAGACTCGTTTAATGTTAAAACCAAATAGGAGTCTTAGGGAATCACCTAGTCCAGTTTTCTGATTTTACATAAGCAGAAACTGAGACTCAAAGAGGAGGACAGCTTTGCTCAATGCCTCTTCCTACATGAGGCTTTCCAGGTTCCGATGCATAGTGACTATGTGACCCTACTCAGGTCCCTTCAACTGTCATCTGTAGAAATGTCAGCCTGTATTGGTAGAGGGAATTCTTCATCTGGGAGTTATGGACACCAAACCAATGAAATGGCTTGTCCAATGGCCCTTATCTCTAGGATCAAAGAACTGGGAGGGACCTTTTGGGTCATCCAGTCCAACCCCTTCACCTTACAATGGAGGCAGCTGAGACCTAGAGAGCTTAAGTAAGTTGCTCAAAGTTAGAATTTGATTGCGCAAGACTTGAACTCAGGCCCATGTGCCCCAAACTCCACCCTCTTTTATTGGTACTATGATAATTCTACCTTATATATCGTTTATGTCTGCATATATGTGTACATGTTTTCTCCAAGTGAATATAAGCATCTGGAATTCAGGGGCTATTTCATCTTTGTCTCTCTAACTTCAGCAGCTAGTGTAGTGCCTGGCATACAGTAGGTGCTTAATAAATGCTTGCTGATTGATGGATAGTGATATAGTTGAGAGATTGCATAGTGCTCTAACCACCCTTCACTAATTGTCTCCTCTGGCGCTTCCTGCCTGGGAAAACAATTCAATTCCGTGGCATCCATTCATTTGGCAAACACTTATGGAGCAGGCATTTCTCTGCTTTTAGCAGCACACATAAGTGAATGAGAAGATATGGCTCTTGTCCCTATGGAGTCCACAGTCTAGTATGGATGGAGAAGACACGTACTCAAAAAAAAAATGGTATCAGTTATGATGTGGTAAGTTCATGGATCAAACAAAGGGTTATCATCCTTCACTTCAGAGATATGGGAGAATGATCCTGGGCAAGTCATGTAGCTTCTCTGAGTCTCAGTTTCCTGATTTTTGAAATAAGTTCAATAATATTTACAATACAAAAGGCAGCACCCATCTCACAGGGTTTGTAGGATCAGAGATCTAGAGCTGGAAAGTACCTTAGAAGTCATCTAGTACCACCCTCTCATTTTTGAGAGGAGAAAATGAAGACCCAGAGAGATACAGTGCCTTACTAGGTATCACCACAGCTAGCAAATATCTGAGGCTGAATTTGATTCCAGATCTTCCTGACTCCAAGTCCAATATTTTACCCACCATATCATGGATGCTGTGTAGAAAGTGATTTATGAACCTTAAAGCTCTATACAAATGTGAGCTGTCAACCACATCATCATCATCTTCTTCTCCTTCATCATCATTACCATCACCATCATCAACCTCTAATAGATTTAGAGATGGGAGAAACCTTGGGGATCATTTAGTCTAGTTTTCTCATTTTAATGTTGAGGAAACTGATGCCCATGGAATTTAGAAATGGTCTTTGAACTAGGCTTTGAAGGATAGGGAGGATTTCCAACTGTGGAGATGAAGGGAGAATTAAGTCCTTGAAGTAGGGCACAACATAAGGTTGTTTGGGGAGTAGCTAGTGGTCCAATTTGGCTAGTGGGGAGGGCATGGGCAAAGGAGTAATTGGAGAGGTTACAAAAATATCTTTTGGTGGGTGCTCAGCTTTCTGGAAAGAATGCACACCCTGTGACGTAGGAGAATATTAAGAAGCAGCCAATTTGAAATGGCCAAACAGCATATTCCTCTTCTCTACCCATGTACCCGAGGTTCAAATTCCAAGGCTAAGTCACAAAGAGAACCTAGGATCCAGTGATTGTTTCTGATATAGTGCTTCTCATTTGTTTCCTAAACAACTCTGCAGAATAATGAACCCGGGGCTGGCGGGGAGGGCTGTGTAAGCAGAACAGGCTCCGTGGGATCAGCGATTACTCACCCACAGTGTAGTTCATTACAAGATGAAATGCTGGCCACTGCCCTCAGACTGTTTGCTAATTGAGGCTGCCAAATCCTGTAGGAGGGCCAGGGGCTCTCATCGTAATAGTACCACAGACCTGAGAGGTCTTCAGTTACCCCTTCATACCTCAGTTGCTCCACCAGTAAAATGCAGAAATAGTGTCTCCTTTCTTCAATCTTCGTTGAGATACAGATAAAAACCCAATATGATAGAGTGGAAAGTTCACTGGACCTGTAACCAGGAGATGTGGATTCAAGTAAGCCCTGGCTCCTCTGACCCTTGCTCAAGTTACTGCATGAAATCACTTGGCCTGCCCTGAGCCTTTTTGTAATCTGTAAAATGAGGGAATGACATTTTCCTACCTCCTCACAATGTATTTTACTAACTATTATCATCTGAATCTGCTTCTGATAGCATGTCATCCCCCACTGTTTAAGCCTGAGTAAGTGACTTTCTTCCTCTGGGCCTCAGTTTATCCATCTGTGAAATGAGAGGATTAAGGGACCAACTGATGTTTATGATCTCCTCTAGCTCACGATTCTATGATTCTGCTCCATTATCATAATCATTACAATCGCAAGGAGAATGAATGAAAGTCATAAGCCCTTACTACAGACCAGTCATCATGCTCATCGCCAAGAATAAAAATATGATAAGCAAGATGAGTGCCTGTCCTCAAGCAGCTTACATCACAATGGGAAAGACGATAGATACCTTAGGGGGAGACAGAAGGAGAGGTGATGCGTGAGCATAGGTATGGTTTAGAAATGATTGAGAAGACACGTGGAGTCCTGGATCCAGTCAAGATTAGGCCAATCTCACCAATGTGAGCCTAAGATTTTAAGGACAGAGTCTAAGTTCTGATGGTAGGGGAATGAGGAAGATGAATGGAGTGCAAGTTGTACAAGTTGAGGTGGGTAGGTGGCACAATGAATGGAATCCTGGGCCCTGGAGTCGGGAAGACCTGAATTCAAATGTGACCTCGGTCACTTACTAGTTGTATGACCCTTAGCAGGTCACTTAATCCATTTGCCTCAATTTTCTTATCTGTAAAATTGGGACAATAATAGTATCTACCTCCCTCCTGGGGTTGTGGTAAGGATCATATGAAGTGATATTTGTAAAGTGCTTACTGCAGTGACTAGCACATAGGAAGTGCTATATTGTGGTTGCTGTTGTTAAAATGACCAGGAAGTGAAGCGGAAACGTGGTTCTGAACAAGATAAAGTGAAAGGAGAGGAAGAGAAAAACACCTAATGTGAGAAAAAGATTCACTAGGGGAGAGAGAGACACAGAGAGAGACAGAGAGACAGAGAGAGACAGAGAGAGGGAGAGAGAGATAGATAGATAGATAGATAGATAGATAGATAGATAGAGAGAGAGAGAGAGAGAGAGAGAGGGAGAGAGAGAGAGAGAGAGAGAGAGACTCAGTGATAGAGAACAGATGGAGGAATGAAACCCAAATGAGGTGGTGGGAAGAAGGAAGGCAATTTCTAAGAACCAGGAAGGATTCATTATCTTCCTCCCAAACCTCCCCCTTCTCTCTCTCCACCTCTATGCAGCCCTAATGAATTGCACAGGGCAGGACAAGTTTGAGTACAGAAATTAGACCATGATATGAAGACTGCTACTGAAATCAGGGTGAAATCTCTTGGATTAAATAGAAAGCATCTTTATTCCTGGCAAACAAAAGCCAAATATCCTGGCAAATGTAAGTATAAAAACCCTTTTTTAAAACTTTTTTTTGGAGGGGGGAAAGCAAGGCAATTGGGATTAAATGACTTGCCCAAGGTCACACAGTTAGTAAGTGTCAAATGTCTGAGGCTGGATTTGAATTCAGGTCCTTCTGACTCCAGGGCTGACGTTCTTTTCACTGCACCACCTAGCTGCTCCTGTTTTTTCAATAAGTATTTAAGGGCCCAAGCACACTCAAGTGATTAATAAATGATTTCTGAATGACAGGGTCTCCCCAGGCGGAGTACAGCAGGCTCACCACCTCCCTAGACCAAGGCACCAGAAAGAAATCCCTTCCTGAAGCTCAAGATCATGGAAGTACTTTGTGGCTGCCACATCAATTATTAACTCTTCTAGATCCAGCAGTCCCTTAATATTATATTCCATCTTTTAAGATCCTAGGTAACCTGGGTAGACATTGTCAGGAGGCTGACCTCAGCCCTACATAAAGTAAAGTTCAGAACCAGAGCTCCAAGGGTATGGGCCTCATCGGGAGGTAGTAAGCTTCTCCTGAGGGATCTCCTCAGGTGTAGGCTGGATGGACCCTTGTAGGGTATGGAGGGAAACACCTGCTCAGTCAGGTAGAGTGGAATGACCTGGGGGTTTAGAAAATCAGCTAATTTGGGTTTGAATGCTGCCTTTGCCAACTTTCTGTGACCCAGGGCAAGGCACCTTAATGGATCTCATTCCTTCCTAAGTGCAAAATGAAGGGGCTGGCCTAGATAACTTCTAAAGTTCCCTCCAGGCCTTCAACCTATGATCTGGGGATTCTCTTCTGGCCTGCATTTTATAGAGGAGGAACAGGTCCAGAGGGGCCGTACTTTGCCCAAGATCATCTCGTAGCATAGTGCCAGGTTTCAAACCCAGGCCTGCATGTTTTCATGCCCAGCCTGCCTTTCTGGGGCTTCTGCAGCAGGCAGAGACAAAGATGGCATACCAGCTTACTCCAGAGTCATGTGGAGGGGCCTACAGTACCATTAATGAGTACTTCTTATTTCTCACCTCAAAGTACCATACAGAACCAGCCTCCCAGTGTCCTCACAGAGAACAGAATGCCAGCTAAGTGTTTATTGCATATCTTACCTTTCCCAACACAGCTCTCCTTCCATCTTTGAGAGGAAGTAGGCATTTCAATAGAGAGGATACTGAACTGGGAGATAGCATGAGACCCTGTGCAAGTCCCTTCTCTCCTCTGGTGCTCAGTTTCCCCAACTGGAAAATGAAGTTTCCATTAGATGCCTTTTGATACCCTTTGCATATCTAATGTTCTATGATAGGATGAAGCAAATGGAATTCATAGCCAGAAGCCCACAGATTCTTAATGTGTTCATATTAAATATAGGGGGTCAGCATAGCTGGGAGAGGAGCTGGTTGAGAAAGGTATTTAAAGAGAATGTGGCAAGTGGTAGGAGGAGTTAGGGGTAGAGGAAGGGATTGATGTTTGAGAAGGGAAGAAAGTACCTTTGAAGGCCAAGTGAGAATTTAACATTTGGATCTTATTTCTCCCAATAAATTGTTCTTGTTTGTTTGTTTTTGTTTTTTCACTGGTTGGAAATGTTTAAGAGTTAGAAAAATCCATGGATGAGAGATACATAGTGAGTTAGTTTGGGGAAATGGAATATTGGGGGGGTCTTGAACTTGAGGGTGACAACTTTGCTTTCCCCCAAATTGGGCCAAAACACTGAGGTAAAGGGATCACAGGGTTGGCCTGGCTAACATCAGTATGGCCAATTTTAACTTGGGAGCTGATTTCAAGCAGAGATGGAACAATCTCTTGTCAGGGTATGTTGTAGTCAGGGTTCTTCCTTGGGCATGGTGGGTTTGACTACATGGCTTGTTAATTTGTTTCCAGCTCTGAGACTAATTTTGTGATTCATTGTGTTTTTTAAATAATTCCTATAAGAGAGAAGCAATCTGAGAGAGGAGGAAGAGTCACAGAAACATTCGTTGAATCAGAACATTTTGGAGCTAGAAGTGGCATCAGAAATTGCCTCATTTCCCAAGCCTTTCATTTTAGAAATGAAGAAATGGAAGCCCAAAGTAAAAAAGATACTTGCCCATGGTTAAATAGTGAGTTAGGGATAGGTCATTGGTGATGAATTCCTTAGGGTCTAACTAAATGTCCACATAGAGTCTTTGCAAGTGGGAGCCTCAATGACTGATAGCCTAGGATCAATGCCCAGGTGGGTCTTGTCTATGACTCAAAGCTCTGGCCAGATTGGGAATTTGCTAACTTCTCTTATAATGAGATGGAAGAACCGGACAATCATTACAATGAATTTGGCATCCTAAGGCAACCTAGGATAAAAGTTGGCAACTTCTTTATTGATTGAAGTGTGATAGGAGTCAACATAATGGTCTGCTACATATCCCTTCAATCCTAAACCCTCTGAGCTGGTTTAGAACCTAAAGACAAAGGAAAATGTCTTTAACTATCCCACTTACGGGTCACATCTGCATTTCCTCATGGAGCGCATAAGTGTCTGGGTGACCTATACTGTACCCACGGGGCATATTTTAGATGATATGATGATTCAACCTGGAATAGGAGAAAGAGATTGGAAGAAGTTGAGAAGAAATTAAAAACCACAGAATATATGGAGGCTGTCTCTGTAACAGAGTCCAGCTCATCAAACTGTTCTTAATTCCGTTTTTTTATACATGTTATTTCTGGATACTGCCAACTGGATACACAATCTTCCTCTCTCTCTCTCTCTCTCTCTCTCTTTTTTTATTGCCTTATGGAATAGTTAGACCAATAGAATTGAAAAACAGCTAGAGTATTTGCCTCCCAGTGATGGGGGCTGGGAAGGGCAAACTCAGAGCACAGTTTGGAGTGATGGTTTTATGTTATAATTTTATTAAGGAAGGGGAGTGAGAGTTGAGAGGGGGGAGAGAAATCGGAGGTTTCATCTTCCACACTTGGAATCCTGGTGGGAGGGGTCATTACCCTTAGAAAAGAATAACAAGATGTCTCTAGGAGAGTAAGAGAGAGCTTGAGAAGAGCAAAGTACCAGGATGTCACAAGCTAAACCAGCTGGTGCAGTGATAAGGAGGGAGTGGCTTATGCCCAGCGCTGAATCTGAAGGACAATGATGGGGGAAGGAGGTGAAAGCCTTCTGAGCTTTCCAGAATAAGAAATGTCTGAGAAGGTGGGCTTCCACCTGCTAGGTTTGCTTAACAGGGGAAAAGACTACCTGAAGACAATGCTCATTTCCACAGTGTTAAGGTAGAGAAGAAGAAGATACATATGGAAAATAAAAATTTTATATATATATATATGCATGTATATATATATACACACACACATACACATACATATATACATGCATATATACATATATACAAAAGACATATATACGTACATATATATATATATATATACACATACACATACACACACATACAAAACTCCCCTTGACACAGAGAGAAGTTAAGAATAAATATGAATTTTCCAGAAATTTTTGAGACTCAGGATGGAGGATGAGGGGTGAATGGTGTTGGACTTTGAGAAAAGAGGAAGTAGGAGAGCAATAGGGTAGCCTGGGAATTAAACGTGTAGGACATCTGCAGAGGAGGCCTGCTTTAGAAATAGTATTGAGGCAATAAAGGAATCAGCTGGAAGGGTAAAATATGGAACTGTGATGATTAAGGGAAGAGAGCATGTACCCCTCTCTGAGGGGTATTGGGATATGAGCCAGAAAAACTGAACAAGAGAGTGACTAAGACAACCAGCATTCAGAGTAATCATGCCGTTTTGAAACGTGATGTTTAAAGGAGGGTAGAAAACTGATGCAAATGGATGTGCACTAAGAATGGCAATTTGGGCACATAAGAATAGAACTTGAATGGATTTTAAGTGTTTTAAAGATGCTTCTTCATAAACCTCCTGAGAAAAAGCTGGTAGAAGTGGTTGAGGGCACTTGGGGTCAGGCACGGAGGGCAGTGAGCAGATATCTCCTTGGATATCCTCATACTGGGGATAGGCACTTGCCGCAGACGCCTACATCTGGGTCAAGCAGGGAACCGGGACGGGTGGCCCAGGGCTAGATGTCAAAGAAGGAAGCTGTGAAGGAACAATGTAGCCAGAGCCAAGCCTGTTAGTTGCTTGGGAAGTCATGATATGAAGACTGCTGCTGAAATCAGGGTGAAATCTCTTGGATTAAATAGGAAGCATCTCTATTCCTGGCAAACAAAAGCCAAATATCCTGGCAAATGTAAGTCAAAAAACAGATCCCACCACGATATTACTCTAGCATTTAAATAACCTGTGAAATTGCTTTCATTGTCAATAATCTGATTTGCACACATGGAAGACAAGTTAGATGTTTTCGAATTGCCTGAAATACGTCAATATGTAACAAGAAGATAAGGAAGTGAATTAAGTTCGGCCCTGATGTTGGTGTTTTACTACATCTTTCAATTTCCTGGTTAGATTTCTAAATAGTTTTATACTGAACCAGAAATTGCTGCCTAATGCTAATTTGCAAATGATACAATCAGTGCTGAGGTAAATGATGTACGGAATTGATACGGGAATAAATTGGAACTTGCCCCCTTTAAATAGCAAAATCGGCAAGGGTTTGGTATAAGCAGCAGGGGGCCCCCACGAAAGATGATTCTGTTCCATCTACTGACATCCTATTGGGATTTCTTGTCTGCTACTGCCTTCCCTTGTCTGCCGCCCTGGCTGTGGCATTAGGCTATCTGACGCCCTGACAGTTGCCCACAGGTAAGGGTGGCTGAGTAAATCAATCAAATCACCTACTCCATATAAATAAATGTTGGGCCCTGATATAGTAATCAGATTAAAAACACATTTCCATTGTTTTTTACATGCGAATGAGACGTAGACACCTCCTTGCTTTCCATAGGATGTCTGTTCAGAATGGACAAGGGAATTGGTCATACCCTCTGAAGCCTGTATTTAAGAAAAAAAGTTGTGCTAGTTAGAATAAAAGTCCCACTCTCAATAATCTCTTGAGCGCATTGCAAAGTCCAGGATTACTACTGGACAAAGCTGATCTGATCCATAGGCTTAGTCAGAACTTGGTCCTTCAAATCCTCCCCAAACTATTAGATAAAAAGTAGAGATAACTCTTCTTTCCTCTTAGCCAAGCACTCTAACCTTGGGAGGAGTCCACTGAACAGCTAGTATCTTCCCCACTTGCAATTTTATGACACAATTTCAGTCCTTTTTAATTCCAAAAGTTTTCCCTGATCACTCCAGTCCTTAGTGGTCTAATATCTGTACTCAAGTTTCTTTCTTTTCTGACATTGCTTGTATGACTTTCAATTGGTATTTCAATCTACTATGTGTTATCTAACTTTTCATATTTATGCCTCATACTGATCGAGGGCATGGAATTTGAATCCTTTTTCCTCTATCATCTACAGTGCCTGCTACAGGGCTGGGCATGTAGGATCTCTCAGTAAATGTTTATTAATTTGTTAGTTATTTATACCTTAGAGGGAATGGAAGTGTTGAGATTATCTTTTATTGTAGGATGGAGGCAGAACATGTAGAGAAGAGAAAGGGAAGAAAGAGAGGAAGGAAATAAGCATTTATCAAGCACTCACTTCATGCACTTACACAGCACTTATAGGCACTGTGCTAAGTTCAGAAAATACAAATACAGCCAAAAAGATAGACAGTCTCTGCCTTCAAACAGCTTACACTCCAATGAAAGAAGATAACATACTAAAGGAAGATGAAAAGGGCATGGGAGAAGGTCCCTGGGCAGGGCAAGGCTTGGAAGTCCCAAAGCCAGAAACAGGATCAAGAGAAGGGTGGAAGAGGAAGAAAGACAGTCCTTGAAGCTCACGAAGGAGAGTCACCTGATTGGAGTTCAGCCTGAGGGACCTCACAAAGCTGGAGCTTCAGCTCTGCTTCTGGGTCAGACTTTGCCTGATTCTCTATTAGCATCTGCTCCTTTGGACATCAGGTAATACAAACCACAATTGGGTCTGAATGTTTGCCAGATGAGCTATCATTTAGTACCTGCCAGAATGAGCTTCTGTTCTCTCAATAATACCAATAATACCTTTGGACTGATTTCACCTCTGCTAGTCTGCAGAAGTAGCTGTATGGACTTTTTTCTTGGGTACCAGGAATAATTATAATAATGGCAATAATTGGATATCTAGTTATATTATTGGACAACCTTCCTCCTCCCTCCATCCCTTGAACATAGGGTGCTTGAGACTACTATTAAGTTTCTTCCCCTCTTTGGATATCACTTACTCCATATAAGAATGAGAATGTTGGAATAAATAGTACCTGAGGTCCCGTCCAGCACCACATTATATGAGTTGGACCATTCTGGCTGGTCAGAAAGTGAAAAATATAGTCAAACTCATTATTGGAGAGCATGTAAAAAACCCGCCAGTTATTTGACCGAATTCAATTGTCTTTTTTAAACTGGAATCAGTCTTGTGTGTTAGTTGCTGACAGTCATTTTAATATATTGACATATTATTTCTAAAATAAAGTCATTCAACACAGCCTGTCAGGAAGTTCTTTCTTGGAGGAAAAATGGAAAAATAGCACGGCAGTATTTTGGGAATGCTATTGATATTCAGGCCAGCAAACTCACCCATCACTAAATAATAATAATTCTTCATAAATCTCCTATCCTTCTACTCGCCTCTTCCTTGCCTGAGTGACATCACTTAGGTTTTAGTTGGCAAGTGTTTATTAAGCAACTGTAATATACCTACTGGCCTGTATCAGGTGCCCGGTGCCCCAAGTGTTCGTTTTAACCATTCACATCAACCAACTTGGGGAATGAGAAAGAGTCCTGACCTAAAAATGAAAAGACTTGAGCTTGGCTACTCACCACCTCTGTGAACTTAGGTAACATTTTGAAGCTTATTTCCTCCTTTGTAAAATGGGAGAATAATCCCTACCCTACTTAATTCATAGAGTTGTTGTGAAGATAAAATGAGATCATTATGAGAAAGAAAGTCCTTGTTAAGCTATAAAGTACCATGTAGTTTCAGAATTTTGTAATTCACTTTATGACTGTGTGGTGTGGTAGATAAAGTGCCAACTTTTGTTGTTGTCATTCATCCTTCATTATAGAAGAGGACAAGTGACATCAGGAGGGTGATGTCTTGACTTGCAAGTGGATTATATTTAAGTGAGGCAGAGCTGTGCAAAGTTATCAACCTCACTGTCTTCTCTAGAGTCGTCAGAGTCCAGTGGCCAGGCATAGGTCAGGATGACTGGTGATGGCCTGGATATGGTGGGATACCTCGGCCTTTTGAAGCTAAAGTGTTTCCCATGTCCCAGGTGGTCTGAGGCAACACCCATTCAGTGATTAAAGGCTAGATAAGAATTGAGGCAAAAGATGTCTTAGTTAGCCTTCACAAAAGAATCAATCTGGGTCCCAGCCCAAACCTCACTCGCTCATGGTTTAGGTTTTGGTGGCTCAGAGTGAGTGTAAATAGCAACTGTTTCTGTTCTGGCCAGAAACTCTGAAGGTTTCCCCTCCCAGATTGAAAGTGCTGAGTTGGGGAGTCAAGATTACCTGGACTTAAGTCCTCCCTCTGAGGCTGGATACCCATGTGGCTGTACAAGATACTCTATACAATTTGGCAGTGTGTGCCTCAGGTGCCTCTGTAGGATTTATTTACCAAGTCCTAGGGAATTAGATTGGCAAAGGGAATTCCCTACATTGAGGAATTTGTTGTTGTTGTTTAGTTGTTTTCAGTAGTGTTAGATTCTTCATGACCCCTTCTGGGGTTTTCTTGACAAAGACACCGGAGTGGGTTTGCCATTCCCTTCTTCAGCTCATTTTACACATGAGGAAACTGAGGCAGAGTTAAATGACTTGGGCACGGCCACACAGCTAGTAAGTCTGAGACTAGATTTTGAATTCAGGCCTTCCTGACTCTAGGCCCAGTGCTCTATTTACTGTGCCACCTAAGCGGTCCTGTGTGAGATGTAGCTGTTTAATTACTGGATCACGGACAGTAGATCTAAAGTGCAATGCTAAGAATTGGTCAAAGTTGATCACTGCCCAAAGCAGACACTGTACCTCTAAGAGATGAGTCTTTCAATCAATCAACCAACAAATATTTATTAAGTGTCTTCTATGTGTGCTGGGCCCTAGGGATACAAGCACATGTAAAACAAGCCTGACTTATAATGAGCTTACATTTTAATGGGAAAGGGAGGAAGGAAAGAAGGAAAGAGGGAAGGAGAGAGGGAGAAAAGGAGGGAGGGAGGGAAGGAAGGAAGGAAACAAGCAATTATTAAACCTCTGTTACGTGCCAGACATTGTGCTGAGCTCTTTATGAATGTCCCATTTGATCCTTAGAACAGACCTGGGGGGTAGGTGCTGTTATCGTCTCCATTTTACAGATGAAGAGAATGAGGCAGACAGAAGTCAAGTGACTTGCCTCTGAGGTCACACAGCTGTCTGAGGCTGGATTTGAGGTCTATCCACTGTACCACCTAGTGCATATTTAAATATATATATAGAATATAGACTGAATATATATATATATATATGTATATACATATATATATATATGTATAACTGTTGAAAAGGAAAATAAGGCTTGTTCTTGCAGATGCAGCCATAGATTTGCCAGTAACATCAGTGCTTCCCATGGTGCCTGACAGGCAGTAAGTCCTTGATAGATACTTGGTATTGATTAATACATTTTCCCTCATGCTTTGTTTTTTTTTAAATATATTTCCCATTCAGTTCTCTCTTGAAAGACAGCGATCTAAGATGGAAAACCAAAAAACATATATGGAGGCTGAGAATACTTGGGAAGGTTTATAGAACCATAGGTTTAGAGTCTTAGAGGCCATCTGGCCTAATCTCATTTTACACCTGAGGAAATGGAGACCCAGACTTAAGTGACTTGCCAATGATGTTAAGTTGCAGAGCTAGGATTCAATGCGGGTGCTTTGACCCAAAATTTAGTGCTTTTTCCACTGCCAATTGCTGCCCAAAGCAGACACTGTACTTCCAAGAGATGAGTCTTTCAGTCAATCAACAAATTTTTTAAGTGCCTACTTTGTACGCTAGGCTCTAGGGATACATATGAAGCAATATGAAACAATCCCAACTTATAATGAGCTTACATTCTAATGGAAAAGGAAGGAAGGAAGGGAGGGAGGAAGGGAGGAAGGAAGGAAGGAAGGGAAGAAGGGAGGAAGGAAGGAAGGGAGGGAGGAAGGAAGGAAGGAAAGAGGGAAAGAAGAAAGGAAACAACCATTCAAGTACGCACATTGCCTTGAAAAGTTTGAACTTCAGTAATGAGACTCTAAAATCAGAGTCTTCCTTAGAATCAGAAGTGCTTTCTATCAGCTCAAGGCCATAAAAATGGGACTGCTTAAGCAGGGTGGTCACCAGTGCCCGTCAGGCTACAAAGCACCAGCATAAGGTACTTCCCCTAATAAAACTAATCAACAGAGGAGCCACCACTGGAGCTCATAACCCAAACACTAAATTCATTAAGCAGTAAAAGCTAAATCAGAAAGGTACGTTTTTGAGAGAGGTTTAAAAACCGTGACCGATTGAGTGCCACAGACTGCAGTGGGAGACAGTTCTAGAGATTCTGTGCATGTTGAGGAGGGAGGGCACAGGCCTGACTCCTAAAGAGGCAGAGGGGCATGTGAGGGAGTTCACCAAATTCATTTGTTTCCTACCTGACAAAAACCGGTCTTGTAGGCAGGGTGAAAGGTCAAAGAGGTTCCACAGTCCAAACCCCTGCAATGCCTGATAAGTAGTAGGTCAATTAAAAAAAAATCAATAGAATTTTTACTAGTGAAATGAGTATCAACCTCAAAATATTGTAAAGGTGCTTCTCAGTTATTGATACATGATTAATAGAGCATGTATTGATACATGATATACGCTCAACCTTCTGCATTGGTCTTTTAGACACTCTAGAAAGACAGGACACAGCAAGGGGGGGGATGTCCCCCCATATCAGTAGCCAATATGATAGACTGCACCTCCAACTGACATTTTCATTAGCAGTAAATTTATGTTCCTATTTCTGTCTGTAATAATGACCATTCATAGCCATAGCATGGTGGCTGCTAATGGACAGGAATTGAAAAAAAATTCTTTAATTAATGCAGAATTCAGGCATTTTCTCTCTACATTTGGAGCAGCCCAGTGTTTCACAGCAGTTCTTGGCACTGGAGTGCAGGTATAATAATTATACACAATTTTTAGTGATTAAAAGATTGTAAAATAATTTTAGTTACATCTCAAAATTATTTATCTTGTAAATGAGTAAAGAGTGAATAAGATGGAAATCATAAGCTCTGTGGTTCATAGCCAAGCCTGCTCAAAAGCTCGTAATAGCCTGTTCCCAGCCATCAGCTGTCGTGCAGTAAACTGATACGTAGGCCATTGTTTCTTCATTGCCGTTGTCTTCCTCCCTCGGAAAAGTCTTTCTGCACTCTGTGGGTCTAGTGCTGCTGCTAAGAGAGTCACTGGTAACTCCACTCTTCAGTTCGCCCCACGCAGGGACTTCCTTACTTTGACAATTCTCCCTGTGTTGTCTGATGGGCCAACCCAAATCTGAGAACTCTGTGGGTCCCGGTGGACAGAAGGTGAGCATGTCACTAGTCCTTCAGCTAGAGCAGATGCTTTTTGGTGAACAGCACCCTTGTCTGTAGAGAGGATTCTTTTTTGTTCAGCACCAGATATATTGGAAAAGCTGATTAAGGTCCAAGGTTAGAGTAGCCTAGAGTTGTGGAAGGTGTGAATAGCTCACCTAAAAGAATAGGTGAGTGCCTCATTCATGGAACCATCCTCAGTATTCCTATAAATGCTTGATTGTATGAATATTTCTTTCAATTTGAGAAAGCTTTGTTGCATCAAATGTAACAACAAAATCAAAGCTCCTTTTTGGCAGATTCATGACCTTCCTCTTCTTCACCCTCCCTCACCTTAATAAAATAGTCTATGTTTGTGAAATATATCTGCAAAGCCTTCAGTTTGCTGAGCAATATCCTTGACATATTCCAAAAGGACCTCATTCTATATAAGATCAAATATTTTGCCAAGGCCAGACAAGCCTCTATGCCAAGTGACTTTCCCCACCCCGTAAGCAAAGTCATGACGAAGAAGTGGGAAATGAGGAAAAACACCTCATCTTGCCAGTTGGAATGCCTGGAAAGTCCAAAGTGAATGAGAAGCACAGACCAGGGACAGCATCCCCAATTGGGAATAAAAGATGGCTAATTGTACTCTTTTCACTTCTGTTGGTGGACGTAATGCCATTTGTCAAAATGTACCTCCATTGCCTGGTAGATATTTGCCACCTGGCACACCTGGTACTGAACTTGGTGTCCAGATGAACTGGGTTAAAATCTCACCTCAAATACTGACTAGTTGCCTGAGTCTGAACAAGTCACTTCACCTCTCTGTGTCTCAGTTTATTCATTTGTGAAATGGAGAGAAGGCCCTTATTGGTCTCTAAGGTCTTTTCCAGCTCCAAATCTATGATCCTCTGAAATTATGATTTTGGAGGGGGGGGGCGGAGCCAAGATGGCGGCAGGAAAGCAGGGACTAACGTGAGCTCCCCACCAAGTCCCTCCAAAAACCTATAAAAAATGGCTCTGAACCAATTCTAAAACTGCAGAACCCAAAAAATAGTGGAGGGAAGCAGGGCTCCAGCCCAGGACAGCCTGGATGGTCTCTGGGTGAGGTCTATTCCACACGGAGCTGAGAGCGGAGCGGAGCAGAGCCCAGCATGGGTGGTGCAGACCAACCAGACCAGGAGCCGGGTGGAGCGGGCCCTAGCCCCCTGAATCAGTGAGCTGCCTCAGTTACCAGATTTCTCAACCCACAAACACCAAAGACAACAGAGAACGTTAGTGGGAAAAGCTGTGGGAGTGGAAGGAGCTCGAGGTTCGGCCACCGCCCTGAGGGCAGCGGAGGTGGGGCAGCTACAGAAGTACAGCTGCAGTTGCTTCCGGCCCCAGGCCCGCCTGGTGGGAGGAATTAAGTGGCAGATCAGAGCAGGAGTGCACAGCCTGCTGAAGATCTAAGTCAAGTCCAGGTTGGGGGTTCTTGGGGAAGGAAGGAGGAGTGCTGGTGTGGCAGAGCTGGTGCACCCCCCCAAGCTTGGAACATAGTTCTCTTAACTCTACAAGCAGTCATACCCTGCTGAAAAACTCAAGGATCAAGTTAGTTGGCTGGGAACATGACCAGGCAACGAAAACGCACCCAGATTCAGTCTCAGACTTTGGAATCTTACTTTGGTGACAAAGAAGACCAAAGCATACAGCCAGAAGAAGTCAACAAAGTCAAAGAGCCTACAAGAAAAGCCTCCAAGAAAAACATGAACTGGTCCCAGGCCATGGAAGAGCTCAAAAAGGATTTGGAAAAGCAAGTTAGAGAAGTAGAGGAAAAATTGGGAAGAGAAATGAGAAGGATGCAAGAAAACCATGAAAAAACAAGTCAATGACTTGCTAAAGGAGACCCAAAAAATACTGAAAAATACACTGAACAAGACAACACTTTAAAAAATAGACTAACTCAAATGGCAAAAGAGCTCCAAAAAGCCAATGAGGAGAAGAATGCTTGAAAGGCAGAATTAGCCAAATGGAAAAGGAGGTCCAAAAGACCACTGAAGAAAATACTACCTTAAAAATTAGATTGGAGCATGTGGAAGCTAGTGACCTGATGAGAAATCAAGATATTATAAAACAGAACCAAAGAAATGAAAAAATGGAAGACAATGTGAAATATCTCATTGGAAAAACCACTGACCTGGAAAATAGATCCAGGAGAGATAATTTAAAAATTATTGGACTACCCTGAAAGTCATGATCAAAAAAAGAGCCTAGATATCATCTTTCAAGAAATTATCAAGGAGAACTGCCCTGATATTCTAGAGCCACAGGGCAAAATAGAAATTGAAAGAATCCATCGATTGCTTCCTCAAATAGATCCCCAAAAGAAAACTCCTAGGAATATTGTCGCCAAATTCCAGAATTCCCAGATCAAGGAGAAAATATTGCTAGCAGCCAGAAAGAAACAATTTGAGTATTGTGGAAACACAATCAGAATGACCTAAGATCTGGCAGCTTCTACATTAAGAGATTGAAGAGCTTGGAATACGATATGCTGGAGGTCAATGGAGCTAGGATTAAAACCAAGAATCACCTACCCAGCAAAACTGAGTATCATGCTCCAAGGCAAAATATGGATTTTCAATAAAATAGAGGACTTTCAAGCTTTCTCAGTGAAAAGACCAGAGCTGAATAGAAAATTTGACTTTCAAACACAAGAATCAAGAGAAGCATGAAAAGGTAATCAAGAAAAAGAACAAGAAAAAGAAATTGCAAGGGACTTACTAAAGTTGAACTGTTTTGTTTACGTTCCCACATGGAAAGATGACATGTATGATTCATGAGACCTCAGTATTAGGGTAGCTGAAGAGAATATGCATATATATATGTTTATGTGTATATATGTATATGTGAGTATGTATGTATGTGTATATGTATGTGTATATATATATATATATATATATATATAGAGAGAGAGAGAGAGAGAGAGAGAGAGAGAGAGAGAAAGAGAGAGAGAGAGAGAGAGAGATCGAGAGCAAGCGGGCACAGGGTGAGTTGAAGATGAAGGGAAGATATCTAAAAGAAATAAAATAAAAAAAAAATTCTAAAAAAAATAATAAAAAAAGAAATTATGACTTTGAATTGGAGGATTAAGAGCAGCCACATCTGACTCTTAATAGAACAGGCTGACTGTGGAGAATGTTATCCTTGTGATTATCAATGGATATTCACTCAAAAGGTGAGCCAAGGGCATGAAAGTGCATATATAGCTTTATTTCTGTCCTAAGGGGAGGGTACTATTTCACCATTGAACAAATCTTGAAAGCGAATTGGACTGATCACAAGGTTCACCTTGGAGGATTTTGACATAATGCTAGCCATGAACTTGACTGTTGCCACTCTGAGTAAAGACTTTACTTTCAGGAACCGGGGATTGTAATCCTGGGTTGTTGTACTTCCTTGAAAAAGTAATTTTAAAAATGATGTCTTGCACTTGGATGGATAGCAATTCATTCTGTTTCAAAGGCCTTTTTTACTTTTTTAAACACATTTTCTCAGTCTTCTCAACATTTTTGCACTATTTGCAGGGCAAGAATTTTATCTCCTTTTGACAAATGGGGAAACTAAGGCATAGTCAGTCAAAGAAATTTCTCCAAAGTCATCATCATTCTGTGAACTAGTGGGAGAAGGATCTTCACTTCTGTAGCAAGGGGCTTAGTTCCAAGTGACTTCCTAGAATGGCCATGTGGGCTGATGAAAAGAAAGATTTTTCTAAAATGTAAAGTGTTAAATAGATGCTGAAAAATATTAACACCTAATTAACAAATTCATGCAATAAACAGCTAATAATAATAATAATGATAATAATAAAACAACAATACTAGCTTGTCTCTGTATAGCGCTTTGAGGTCTGTGCAGTAATTTTCATGGATTGTTTCATCTGAGCCAACTGTTGAGGGCACCGCCATTCTTGCAGTTAACACACACCACCTAGCTGCCAGCCTCAGCTCCACGTGGTCACTTATTCCATATATCCAATCAGTGGCCAATTTTGTTGCTTCTACCTCCAGAACATTCCTTCTACATGTTGTCTTCTCTCTGCTTACTCAGCCACTGCCCTAGTTCAGACCTTATCACCTGTTGCCTGGACTATTGTAATGGTCTCATATTTGGTTTCCTGGCTTCGACTTTATCTCCCCTCCAATCCATACTCCACAAAGCAACCAACATATTTTCTCTAAATCACAGGTGCGACCCATGTCGCTTCTCCATTTAGTAACATCCCTTTAGCAAAAGAATCAATGAATCCATGAAGGCAGCTAGGTCATTCAGGGGATAGAGCGCAGGACTTGGAATCTGGAAAGCCCAAGTCAAAATCCTGCCTCAGGCACTTACCAGCTGTATGACCCTGGGAAAGTCATTTAACCTCTGTCTGCCTCAATTTTCTCATCTGTAAAATGGGGATAATAACAGCACCCACCTCCCAGGATGATTATGAGGATCAAATGAGAAAATATTTGTAAAGTACTTGGCTAACCTTGAAGGGCTATAAAAGTGCTAGCTATTATTAGTGGGAAGCATTTATTAAGCTATTACTTATTAAGCTATTATTAGTGTGAACCATTTATTAAGCTCTTACTATGTTGCTGGCATTGTGCTAAACTCTAAAGATATATAACAAACAAGGAAGGAAAATACCTCTAGGAAAAGTAGCAACTCCTTTGTCTGGCATTTCAGGCTCTTCACAACCTGTGCCCTCCTGCCTTAGCCTTTTCCTTGTAGTCACTTCTTATGGTCCAGATGTACCAGCCTTCTTGTGGTTCCTCAAATATCACGTTCTGTCTCCTGTTTTAGCACAATCTCACTTATTGTCCCCCATCCCTAGAATGCTCCCTCCTCATCTTCACCTCTTAGAACCCCTACTTTTCTTCAAAATTCAACTCCAGCTTCTCCTTCTATATGAAACCTTTCCTGATGACTACCCCCTCTCCAAGCCACAAGTCTCTTAAATCGCCTATTTATTAATTTTGTATATATCCTGAATATACTTAGATATGTATATGTTGTCTGCTTTAAAATGTGAGCTCCTTGAGAGGAGACGCTGGTATGCCTTTGTCTTTGGAACCCTAGTGTTCAGCATAATGTTTAGCACTTAATATTTATTTTGATTTTTTTTTGAGCCTCACTATATTTGACAGAATCGGAAACTGAGGTGCAGAGGGATTAAGTGACCTATCCATGGTTGATCATACCTGTCATATCTAGCTAAGACTTGCTAATATTAGCTAGTTAAGTGTCAGATGGGTAGTTAGATCCATCTCCTTGTTCATAATGTTTTGTACCACATTCAGATCCAAGGAACTATGGTTAGGGCGAGACTTCTCCAATGCTCTCCCTTTTTGAAGGAAAAAAAGAAGGGGAGGAAAGAATTTGGTTCAGATTTCCCAAAATAATACCAAGTTTTCTTCTCAAAAGGACATCCTATGAAAAAAGTAGACACACGGGCACAAGTGAAGATGAAAGCCTCTTGGACCATTCATTTATTCATTCTTCCAACGATTAAACATCTATTGTGAGCAGAACTTTGCTACATATTTGGAAATATATCAAATTTGGCTGACACTTCCCCTACCCTCTCAGAACTAATAGTTTAGTAGGCAGATAAGATGAACATATTGACAACTGTAATATGCCATATTACATGATAATTTCATTAAGTACAAAAAAAGGTGTCATGTGAAGACTGATGGAGAAGGCCATTAGCAACATGGGGTATCAGGAAATAAAAGGAATCCTGACTATAGGAAATATTACACTGATATGAATCACAACTCCTAGGAAACCTGATTTCCTTTCTCCCTCCTTCCATCATGCACAGGTAAACCAAAAAAGTCCGAACAAGGTGGAGAAAAAGATGAACAGAGAAAACAAAAAATCATTTCACATTTTATCTAACTCTGACACTTCATTCTTTCTATCCTAGAGAAGCTAGAATGTGTGTGCAAACCTTTCTACTATACAATTGCAATGATTCTACCCAAGCCACGTGCACAGTTCACCTGGATGGGTCATGTTAAGAAATAGCTTCTGGCAACACTTTTTTTAGTGGGTCACACCTTAAAATGCTTTGAACAAAATTCAGTTCAATTTAGTAAGCATTTTAAAGCACTTTCCATGTACACAACCCACAGACTACTTGGCTACAGAATGAATGGGCAGGCACATCTAAAGCATGGGAATATTTTCATGTAGGGGGACAGGGCCGTGGCATAGGGGCAAAAATATAGGACAAAAGTTGTCAGGTCTGCACCTACCCCTTTTATTTTTATTGTTCTTTCTTCAGGTTTATTGAAGTTTCGTGGGAATTTGCAAGGTTCTGATGCTAGTTTCTAGATATGAAAGAAATTTACTTGTCCCACCTATAATTTACATCACCAACACCTCCCCATGCCAAATTGGAGGACTTGTTATTGAAAGAAAGGGGGGCGTGAAATGTGGATAGGGGAAAAATATCTTGACAGCTTCCTGAATGCTCTTTTGTATGCTGGCTGGTCATGATTGTGGCCATGATTAACAAAACAACTAAAATTTTATTGTTAGCTACATATGCTGGATGGTCTCTCTCTCTCTCTCTCTCTCTCTCTCCCTCCCTCTCTCTCTCTCTCTCTCTCTCTCTCTCTCTCTCTCTCTCTCCCTCTCTCTCTCCCTCTCTCTCTCTCTCTCTCTCTCTCTCTCTCTCTCACACACACACACACACACACACACACAGCTATAATACTTTCTTTGAGGAGGAACTCTAAACAACTGAAGAACACTCAAAGAGATGGCAGTAAACTCAATGAAGAAGCATCAAATGGCAGCTGTGGAGGCAGAATGGAACACCCACAAAGCATTCTTGTTTTCTGGGAGATAATGGAGCTATGATAGATGCTCTAACCAGGATACAACCTGAGTCTGAGTGGTCAGGTAAAGGTACCCTTTTCTATTGGTAGTATGAGAATCTGTGAGAAATTATACTCCTTTATGTAAGGAATTTCCTGTTAACTTTGTTATTGCATCCTCATGAAAAGTTTTGCTATTGATTTATGGTTCCTTGATTGTTGGTAGAGAATTCGCTGGTTAGAGACTTGAGACTTTTTGTATAAACATGGATACCAAAAGCATTCTACACTGAACTTGAGCTAGAGAGATGGTCCAGAGTTATATGGGACCCATTCTTAAGTTGTGAAGATTTATACTGGATTTCATAAATAATATGTTGAATGTTTTGGTTCAAGTGAAAGCTACATACACTATTTTGTATGGAATTTTTTCCTGAGGGGCCTATTTTATGCAGTTTCCACACCCTTCTCTACCCTTTCTCCCAGGTAGGCCCCATCAGATGTGCAGGTATCTTGATTCAAGGAATCAGTGTATAATCACGTTAAAATTACAATTTTTTTGTCTACAAAAAAATGACATTGCCACACTGACTATCCAGGTGTAGAACTGGTCCTTAGTGGTAGAATCAGACCCTGATTGAGGTATTTTAGTTGTAGGGGTAATGAAGACATTGAAGAGATTTTATGGCATTGCTATGGACCCTTTGGAAGGATATAAAGTACTGAGCAAACAATTCAAGAAGAAAGATGATTCAGTTGCTACATTTTTATAAGCTTCTTGTGTCTTTGGGGCATTCCAAGATTCCCAAAGAGATAAGTAATGGGAAAGGGACTTAGAAACTGATTTCCAAACATCCCCATGGCTTATCAGGTGAGTGAGTTTAAAACCTTTATATTGAGAGCAACATGGATTAAAAATGATATAAAAGGATTTCTGAAGGGAAAAGCTCCCTCCTTAGTAGCCAATGACCCAATGCCAATGCTCTTCTCCTTGGACAGTGAATTGCTAGTGGTATAGGCATTGGTTTGATCTATGGGACAGGCTGTTATTCAAGCATTACTATGCATATCAGTGCAGCTAGTGGGGGGATATTATGGACATTTCAAACAATTCTAGGGGTAGAGGGATTATAACCTGATATCTGGAGAGGGTTTGACAATAGGAGTATGGATGAGAGAATATTCCTACTTTGCCCCCAGACCTTGTATGTTAGGAGACATGAATGAAAGAATAGCCAGCCTTGGAGAGAGTATCAAGAATTATGATTTTTTTCAGGATGAAGATAGATTTCAGCGAGTACCAGTGGGTAGAAGAAATATGAAAAGAATAGACCTGGGATGTATGGAGTTGTTAACAATAGAAGTTTCCAGTGAGAGGATTCTGGGAAGATGGTGGAAGAGGTCAGAAAATTCCAAACTCTCAAGATTTCCCCCTTCAAAAAAGATAAAATAGCACCTCAGGGAGAATAAAGAGAGTGGGGTGGGGTGTAAAAACAAATAAGAATAGAGCCACAACAGGGGCCCTCCTGGGAGAAAATCTGAAGAAAAATGCCAGGACAGAGTTTGGTCCCTGTGAAGAGTGAACACCTCCAGGCTAGGGTCTACTTTCACAACAAGCAGCAAGCCCTAGGGTTAGCTAGGTTGGGAGGCGGCCTTGGTCCCAGCCACAGGGACTTTTACCCCTGGGACAGTGAGGGGAGTTGGCATCTGAGCTGGGGAAGATGGAGGGAACTTCTGGTAACAAGGAACACCAAAGCCAGCTGTGCTGAGGAGAGCAGGAGTGGGGTGGGGGGAGAGGAGAAGCCCCTGGCTATGGTCAGTTACAGGAGGCTGGAGTGTTGGCTTTGGTTCTAGACTAGAGGGGAGAACTGAAGATCTGGGACAAGAGGCACTATTTCCTGTATCTCATGACTAGAGGTGATTACAAAAATTAAGCTATCACTACAAAAAAAATGCACAGGCAAAGGAGAAAGAACCCGACCATAAAAAGTAATAACGGGAATAGAGAAGACCAGGATTTCTCTTCAGAGGAGGATATTGAAGCAAGGAAACCCTCTTCTACCCCAAAGAGCAATGCCAAATGATCACTTGTCTGAAAAGAATTTATAAAAGAACTTAAAAAAGACTTTAAAAATCAAATGAGGGAGATTTAGGAAAAACTAAAAAAAAATGAGAACAATTCAAGAAAAACAAGAAGACTATGAAAAGAAAGTCAACCAATTAGAAAAGGAGATCCAGAATCTCAAAGAAGAAAATGACACTTTGAAAATTAGAATTGAGCAAGGCAAAGCCATTGAAGTTATAAGAGATCAAGAAATAATTAAACAAAATATAAAGAATGAAAAAAATAGAAAAGAAAGTAAAACATCTTATAAGAAGAATAACTGATCTGGAGAACAGATCAAGAAGAGAAAACATAAAGATAATTGGACTACCTGAAAACTATGATCAACAAAAGAATCTTGATACAATAGTACAAGAAATAATTAAAGAAAATTGTGCTGAAGCATTAGAACAAGGGGGGAAAGTAGAAATAGAAAAATATCTATCACCACTTGAAAGAGATCCTATGAGGAAAACTCACAGGATTATTATAGTTAAATTCGAAAACCCCCAGCTCAAGGATAAAATATTAAGAGCAATAAAAAATAAACAATTTAAATATGATGGTGCCACAACTAGAGTCACACAAGATCTTGCAGCAGAGACACTACAGGACCACAGGTCTTGGAACACAATATATTGGAGAGCAAAAGAACTGGGGTTCTGGCCAAAAATATCATACCCAGAAAAGTTAAGCATAATCCTGAATGAAAAAAATGGACATTTGATCAATGGTCAGATAAAAATCTGGACTTTGTTAAAAAAAAAAGACAAACCTGAACTTAATAGAAGATTTGACATATACGAGCCAAGAGAAACATAAGGTACATACCCAAAGACTGATCACAAGGGATTCAGTAAGCGCAGATAGTTTACTGTTCATGTAGGTAAAGTATGAGATGTATGTTTAAGATTGTCATTAGTAATTGGGTAATTTGTAAGAAAGATTGGCGTAGACCTGAGTGTGATATGACTTTTAAAAGTAAATCCATTTAGGAACAGCCAAAAGGAGTAATTATTTTATAAAATGAAGTGCAAGAGGAAGAATCGACATAGAGGAAGTAAATGGGGGAGGAGGGCTGGTAGTTCCGGTAACCCACTTTCATCAGGTATGGGTTTAAGAGGGAACAATATTTATATATCTAGATGAATATAAAAGTCTTCTAAATTCAGAAGAAATAAAACAGCAAGGGGATAGGGCGGGGGGAGAGGATAAGGGAGGGATCTCTAGAGGGGAGGCTGAGGGAATATGGGGTTATAGAAAGGTATTTAGATTTATGGGGATGGGAGGATAGGGAAAAGATCCTTTGAGATGGGGGTAGGCTAAGCAATAGGAAGGCAAGGTAGTGGGAAGAAGTAAAGTAAAGGAGTCAGGAAGGATAGGAAATAAGAGATACGCACAAACATAAAAACAAAGATCAGGAGTGGAATTTGTTAGGGAAAGTATATTTCTATATATATATGCATATATATATGCATATATATATACTATATATGTACATATATAGTATATATCTATATATAAATATATTCGTACTTAATTGTAGCCTTCAGGAGGGAGGGAGGGACAGGGACAAAGTGGGTAAAAAGAACAAAATAAAAAGTGAACAGCAGAGAACAAAAGAAAACTTATAAAGAAACAAAGATGGACAGCTCTCAATTCAAAGTATAGTATTTATCATACAGGCTTTCTTGAAATGAAAATTTATTGCTATATATTTTGAATCATCTCTTATGTCCTGCTATGCACATGACATGCTTTTTTTCCTTTTCTTACTTTGCATTTAAGTTTCAATATTTAAGTTTATGATGTTCTAAAAAAAAAGAGAGAAGTTTCCAGAGGGCACAGTGAAATGCAGGGCAAATGACGATAGGAACTAGGGAGAGATAGGGCTGAACTGGATGGGATCTTTGAGATACACACACACACACACACATACACACACGTGTGTGTGTACGTGTGTGTGTGTGTGTGTGTGTGTGTGTGTGTGCATGTTGGGAAGTATAGCAGGGGAGAAGATTTTCAAAGCTGGAACCGCAGGGGAGAGAATACAACTGTGGCTGCAGTCATAAAAGCAGGAGTAGTCCATCTCTACTTCTCCTCCCTCCTACCTGCCAGCCTCTGTCTCTGCTGATCTCCCTCCCTTGTCCTCTCCCAGCGCTGCTTCTCCCTCACTCATGCTAGGGGATAGGGAGGTGGAAGACCATGAAGCTCAGGGATAGCAATTTCTATGCCACAGAAAAGAAGAAAAGCTATTTCCTCCCCAAATGTCAGCATTAGTGGTATAGCACAGGTCATGGTTCTGGTCCGTGGCATTGTCACTTTCGTTGTTCCGACACCTCACCCATAGTGGTGATACAGAAGGAGGCCTGAAAACTTAGGTGTCATTTGGGGTTACCTAGAACAGGAAATGTGGGTAAGTTTTCAAGTGCTTGCATAATTGCCTCACACATGTACCAGTATAGGCTTTGGTAGGTCCAAGCAAGTCCTTTGTGTTATTAGATAGCTACTGTAAGTTGTGTAGTGGATAGAGCACTAGATCTGGAGTCAGAGAGAACTGGGTTAAAGTCCTGTCTCAGACACTTAATAGCTGTGGGGGCCAGGTCAAGTAACTTAAACTCAGCCTCACTTTCTTAATCTGAAAAATGGATAGCTATCTCATGAAGCTATTGCAAGGATAAAATTAGACAACATATGCAAGACACTTTAGCTATTATATAAATGTTAGACGATGAGGACAGTGGGAATTATACATTAAAGAGAAACTAGAGGGCTTATGAGAAGTTTTATACAAGGAGATGGTCACTAGAAGCCCACTGCCTTTGTCAACAGAGGATTCACTAACAACGAGGTTATTTATTCTATAAATTTTTTTTACTTCAAAATGGGATATAACTGGTAACTTCTGAGACAATATATAAAAAATGAGTTCTAAATATGGAATGGTCAGCAGCACTGACTTTATATTTTGAGCAGCACTAAGTTGGTTACTGCCAGAGAGGGATGGGTAGTGCTGCTAGGCAACTATGTGTTCAGGATACAGTACCAGCCAGGGAAGACCAATGTGAATTGAGGTGCTAATGAGGGAGATGCTAGTCATGGAAGGAAGCAAGAAGTCTAAACCTGTGCTGCACGGAGCTCAAGCAAATCCACTCTAGAACACTTCAATCCCATGCTATTAAACATGATACATCTCCCAGGTTAGCATACAACATTTCTAGTCCATGCCTAGAACCCAACCAATCAATTATTAAATAAATCAACAAGCATTTTAAAGTGTTACCTGTGTGCCAGGAGATGCAGCACGGTAATGGAGGACCACCACAGGCTTTACCCCACTCATTGATTTGGGGGCAAAAACCATGTTTTCCTTTCGATCTGTTGCTTTAGTATCATCACAAGATGGAAATAATGTAGACATTTCACAACCATAATATCAGTTGACTGAGAGACTGGTTGAAGGAGGCCAGTTGCCTTTCTATAACTTCTGCTCAGAGAAGTTCAAGGAGGTACAAGAAGATTATGTTATTTGTTTCACTGCCATATTTCTAGTTAGTGGATAGAATCCAGGGAAAACATGAGGTATTGGAAAGAATGGGCAATCTGCTAGGCCATAACATAATCCTGAAGAATGATCAGGAGCCCATAAAGACCATATGTCATTGGGGAGTTCATGGAACTCTGGCAGCCAGGGGGACAGGAGTGGTGGAGAGGGAAAAGATTGGCTTTTTAGGAGGTATTGCCCACCAATTGCAGCAGACAACTGGGACCAGATGATGTTCCATATGGGGAATGTATGGATCAAGATTGGAATGAAGTAGAAACTGTATGCTGGTACTTTCTTGATGGCTAGGGAAACCTCCCATGGCTGCCATGACCTAACAAAGACCTCTGCCAAGAAATAGGAGGAGAGCTGAATCTAGAGGTCACACATTCCTTCTATGGGTTCTCCAAAGGAACTGTGTCTACCTGGAGAGATTGACTCAATAGGTGCTGGAGACAACAGCATTCAGTTTGGGCCATCATCAGGGCCTGGATTAGCCAGTGGGTCTGAGGATACTGAAGGTAGAAAACTGGCAAGAAGTCTGCATGTGCCAGGATTAACTTGTCAATGATGATATACACTATATGAATAACGGGTGAAGAAGTGATATATGTCTCTGCATGCTATGTGCCAGTGAAGTATGACTAATGTCTCTTTTTATATATAACCCCAAACTTTAATTTTATGTATTGCATTTGATCTCTGTGCTACTACATGCAACCTTTTTCTGTAATGCATGTTCTAATGTACTTACATGTGGGCCTCTGTATCTGGGGTAGTGTGCTTACAGAAGTGTGCTGGGGTCAGCTCAAACTGGCTCACAAGGGCCAATTGTTAAATTTTTAGTGTTGAGTGTTTACATGCTGGAAACTGCAATGCCATAAATCAGAACTTATTGTTTTGTTGCTTGTCTAGAGTCTCCAGACTTACGAAAGTGATGGAGAAAATGTTAATAATTCAGATTAAGCTTAAAAAGTACTTCACGGGCACATTGTTTTTTTCAGAGAGCTTACCAGCACACCACTGGGTGCATGTAACCCTTCAGGCAATAGAGAGTAAGGGGACAGAGAACTAGGTATAGTAACAGGAATGCAGGGAAATTTTAACCGATTCTGCTCTACCTCAGCTCTATGTGCTTCCTTGAGGCGAACTGAGGCTTGAGGGCAATTTGTGCTCTGGTTCTAGTTGTTATAGGCATTATTATGGGCATGATTTAAGTGGACATACTTACCCCAACCAAAATTAGGGGAATTTGGAGGATTTCTCATCTGAACATATATTTGTTGGGGGATGAGTTTGAGGCAGGGAGAGTGGTTGAAGAAAAGGTTTTAAAACCTTCCAGGGTGTGTGTGTATGTACATTTGTGTGTGTGTGTGTTTGTGTGTGTGTGTATGTGTGTGCTGTTCTTCAAAGAAGACATCTCTCAGCTCTGAGCACATTCTCTAGCTGTCCTTAATGCCCAGAATTTTCTCTCTCTTCATCTCTGCCTGTTGGCTTCCCTGGCTTCCTTCGAGTCTCAAGTAAAATTTCATCTTCTACAGGAACTCTTTCCTAATTCCTCTTAATTCTAGTGCTTCTGTCTTTAATTATTTCCTATTTTTCCTGTGTATAGTTTGCTTGTACATATTCATTTGCTTGTTGTTTCTCTCAATTGTGAGCTCCTTGAGGACAGGGGCCATTTTTTTGCCCTCTTTTTTACCCCAGTGCTTAGCACAGTGCCCAGCACATAGTAGGTGCATATTTTTTTGACTGACCGACTTGGGGTTCCCACAATTTTGGTTCCATGGACATTGTGGTATTCCATGAATGGCAGTAATATAAGATGAAATGCTCTCTCTCTCTCTCTCTCTCTCTCTCTCTCTCTTTCTCTCTGATAGAAAGTAGTTTGCTAAATAAAATGTGACCTATTTTCTCCCTCCTGTTTAATACTGGGATCAGCTAAGGCTTGTCTAAGATGTATGAACTGATGGATTAATTCAATAGATTGCCCATCCAACTGCCTGTCAT
This sequence comes from Trichosurus vulpecula, assembly GCF_011100635.1. Taxonomy (NCBI): domain Eukaryota; kingdom Metazoa; phylum Chordata; class Mammalia; order Diprotodontia; family Phalangeridae; genus Trichosurus; species Trichosurus vulpecula. The sequence continues at coordinate 139,802,339 of NC_050575.1, read as the reverse complement.
ATATTTGTGTGTCTCCTATCACTATCCTCAGACAAAATAAGGGAGGAAGGACACAAATTGAATCTCTAGGCAAGGCCAAAGAGCACTGAATTTGTTGTCAAAAGATTGGGTTCAAATCCTAGCTCTGACACTTGGTAATTGTACAAATTTAGGCAAGTCACTTCCCATCTCTGGGGCTTACTTTCCTCTTATGTAAAATTAAGATAATTGGACTATGGAATTTATAAACTGATCTCCGTCTCTAAATCCAAGGGAGACAGCATGGCATGCTAAAGAGTGAGCTGATCTCCAGGGCTCGAGTCCTGCTTGTGACATATACTGGCTGTGTGAGTGAGCAAGTCACTTAACCTCTTACTGTTTTAGACAGCTCTCTAATACTAGGTTACAGAGAAGATGTCAGTCTGCCTTAGTGGAGGGAATTTCCTCATCCAGGAACTCTTCATCCCAATGGAATCACAAGTCACTCGCTATCCTTAGCCCTTCAAATTCACGATCCTATGATCCATTTTTAGGGGTCCAGGAAAATTCTCAAACACTACGGAGACTTGGACTTCTACTGACACCTTTAAAACCCTGAGAAAGTAGAAGATGTGCAAGTTGTGATTTCCTGAGGTACAGGTCATACAACCTTCAAGGAGCTGAAAGGGGTAAGTCTAAATTTAGTCAGGATCTGACCAAAGGTCTTCTTGGTGGTGTGGTGGGTGAAGCTCTGGGTCCAGAGTCAGGAATTTTTGAGTTCAAATCCAGCCTCAGATACTTATTAGCTTTGTGACCCCAAACAAGTCAACAAATTGCTATCTGCCTCAGTTTACTCAACTGTAAAACAAGTCTAAAAATAGCACCTACCTCCTAGAGATGTTGTGAGGATAAAACAAGAAGAAATCTGAAAAGTGCTTAGCACAGTACCTGGCATATAGTAGGTGCATTATAAATGCTTATTTCCTTCTGAATTCTCATCTAGAGTTCTTTCCACAACTCTATTGATAGTATTCACTTGTACAATGAGTGGCCGAGGAGGCAGATCTCTTTTTATAATCTAATGACTCTGAGCATCAGAGCCTTATTTTCCTGGAATCAAAATTCAGCTATTACAGGTTTTCCTAAAACAAAGAGAGCATAGTAAATGAAAATAGACTGAGGTAGTAAAAACAACCCTTGACTAAGCATTAGCTTCTGGTTTGGGCTTTGCTACTTACACTGCATAAAGTCTTAGGAAATAGTTTCACTTTCTCTGGATCTCAGAGATTACATCATTCAAACTCCTCAGTTTCTAGATGAGTTACCTGAGTCTCAGAGAGATGAAGTGAGGTCTTTCGGCCATAGCAGACACAGAGGTCTCCTCTACAATGCAGGAGACACTTTCTGAAACTTTACTGTTGACAATTACCTACAACTAAAGGGCTGAATTAGGTCAGAGGCCTTGGGTTCAAATACTGACTCTGAGACTTACTCCCTGTTTGACCTTGGGGAAGGTATTCAAAGGTTCTTGGACTATTTCCACAACTGAAAAAAGAAGGGGCTGCATTTGAAGATGTTGAAGATCTCTCGCAAATCTAAATCTATGATTCTGTGAACTTTCTCTAACCCAGGGTGGAAAAATTGGTTCCATCATTAGATTGTAAGCTCCTTGAGGGAAGAAACTGTCTTTTGCCCTTCTTTGTATCACCAGTGCTTAGCATAGTGCCTGGCACAAAGTAAGTACTTGATAAATGTGTATTGATTGACTGTTGACTGCCAGATTAATGAGATTTTAAGAACTTCAGCCCCTCCCAAGCAGGAAGTTTATAATCCATAGAATGCAGAGCATTTCTGATTAAGTATTCTGCTTAGTATTAGCTAATGATTTAAGGAATTTGGGGTGTGTGATTTCAACACAGGTTGGCTGTTATTTAGGACTGATTTGGATTCTATTAAACAGAGCCCTTCCCCTCCTCCCTCCTGCCTCCCATCCTCTGCCCGTCTGGTTCATAAAATCCAAACACATTGTCCTGCATAAGCAATAATGAAGAAATCGACAAGAAAAGATTCTTAAAACTTGCTAATCAGTTTAATAATGGCGGTATCTCTGGCGCATTATACAGAGACAAATTAAAAGGGCAATGAGAGCTTCCAGAAATCATCTGTTCATGTTCACAAAGTGAATATTAATGAAAAACAAAATTGAGTTCCTCTTGTGGCTGATTTTCATCAAATTGTGCAGGTATTAAAAAATAGCTATAGAAATCCTATCCATTAGTAGTTAATTCAAAATAACTTTGGCCTCTGCTCCATTCCTGACTAATACCTCTCCTCTCTGCAGAAGCAACATGTCTCATAGGGTCCTGCCATGCCACAAGACCAGCGAGTGGGCTAATTTAGTTCTCTTTATGCACTAAATTTCTAGAAGGGAGAAATGGGCATTAAGTTAATGAAATGTACTGATGGAAGGAGGGGAGAATAGAGAACATCAGGGAGTAGCTGAATTTGCTTTCTTCATCCAGAAACTTGAGTTTAAGTCTCCCAAGGGACAGAATAGGTTTACTTCTATCTGCCAAACTCCAGGACAGATCACTAAGCACCTTTTTATGTAATATAATCATATTATATATTATATTGTATAATATAATCATAGTCATAGATTTCGAGCTGGAAGGGACTTTAGAAACCATCAAGTCCAACTTCCTCACTATTCACATGAGGAAACTGGGGTCTGGGAAAGTTAAGTCACTTGCACAGGCTTTCTGACTGAGCCAAGGGCTCTCTTCAGTAGACCATGCTGTCTCATATGGAGTATTACTTCTCAGTATCTTTGTTTTGTTTTGTATATAGAAAATGTGTGACCTTAGGCAAGTCATTTAACTTCATATTCCCCACATTTTTGTATTCACATAAATTTATATATTTAATATTCATAGCTCTGTATTCCCTATATTTTCTAGCTTTAAATCTAAATCTATAAATGTCATTGCCACCTGATAGCAGGATTGATGGAATATCGATGTATATGCTATGAAAAAGCAGTGTGGGGCAGTAGCAATAATAACAGATCACATTTACATAGCATGTAGTCACAGAGCATTTGTTTCACACCCATTGTCTTATTTCATGAGGTAGTCAGTTTAAGCGTTCTTATCCTAATTTTACTGATAAGTAAACAGAAATTTTGGTAGGTGGAATGCAAATTCATCGAGCCAGTTCATGGCGCAGTTGTCACTGGCCAACCCAAATCTCTAGACTCTCAGGCCAGGGCCTTTTCTGGTACATTAACCTCCGAGTCAAAGTTTCCATAAAACATTCTACTTTTCAACATCTCCAGCTGCAGAACTGGGCCCCCAAGTAAGCCTTTCAGAAGAGATGGGCTAGACTGGAGGTCACCAGGGGATTGGGTCAGTCAAGGAGTGTTGTGATTGCTAGCAAGGCATGGCTGGTGGGTTTAAGCAGATACCTTGAATCCTGAGAGCAAAGTTTAAGTCCAAGTCAGGGATGTCAGATAAAAATGGACAATGTATAGCCATTTATGGAGCCAGAGTAGAAGAGCCAGTTCAGACTTTGACTCTGGGGATTGGCAGGGAATGGGATGGGTCCATTTCCAGGGGTCCATTTTAGACAGGAGTCATAGGTAGGAGGAAAGTCTGAGCATTTAGGCATTGTCTGGGGCCTGATTAGGGTTAAAGTTAGGAGGGAAGAACTGCCAGGGTACATGTTCTTACTAGAAGATCAGGAAAAGTATCTAAAATAATAATACTAGCTAACATTTATACAGCACTTTGAGGTTCACAATGCATTTTTAACATTTTTGATCTTCACGACAACCCTGGATGGGTGGGGCTGTTATTATCCCCATTTGACAGAGGCAGAAGAAGGTTAAGTGATTTGCCCAGGGTCACATGTCTGAGTGTAAGTGTCTGAGATAGATTCAAACTGGGCTTCCCGGCTCCAGATCAGACCCTCTATTCAATGAGCTCCCTAAAGGCTGCTAAGTCTATGTCACTGCAAAGAAAACGAAGTCGTGACTTGATCCCAAGATAGAAGCTTTTTGTCCTGTGCTCTGGTTTTAAGCAACCCTCCTGCTTCATGGGCAGATAAAGCCTGGCAGGTATGTGTTGTTCCCTTGAGTGAGGCAGGGGCCCACAGGTGCTGGCGTTTATGGCAAAAGCAGAGTATCAGGTCCTCTGGGGAGTTCTCACAGCTCTAACAAGGGGTTTCCTTGTCCTTTGTTCTGACAGATCACCCCTGGAGCTCCCTTTCTAGCCCTCTTGGCAGTGTTCACACCCACAGCTCCTCCTCTTGCCCTATCAGTTAGTCTGATTCTCCTCCCTTTTGTCCTGAAGAGGCATCTTGCTTTCCTGGAGACTTGTAAATTGGTTTGAGCTAGGAATAGAAACATCGTGAAATATATGCTAGAAGGGTAGAAATTTTCTTTCCAGAGACTAGGGATTAAGTTAGACCAGTTCCTCAAAAGCTTATTCAAATGATTCTATTTCTCTCTCTTTGCATTCTCTAAGTCTGAATCGTGTGCTTTGTGGCTGTACTATCACAGGACCTGTTCAAAAGCCACCTCTCACATGAGGACTTTCCTGATCCTCCTTCTCTCTCCTCTCCCCACAAAAACTGCCTTATATTTACTTTGTACATATTTTGTATCTGATCGGCAGCTGGGTGGTGCAGGGGATAGAGTGGGAGACCTGGAATCAGGGTGTCCTGAGTACAAATCCAGCCCAGACTCTTTTTTATTCTTCCTAGTTGTGTTATCCTTTAGAAAAAAATTTAACTTCTGTCAGCCTCAATTTCTTCATCTGCAAAATAGGGATAATAATAGCACCTAACTTCCAGGGTTGTTCTGAAGATAAAATGAGATATTTGTTATTTGTTAACTGCTTCGCAAAACTTAAAATGCTATATAAATACCATTTACTCAAATCTATTCATCCACTTATTTATTTTCTACTTGTTCATTTATTTATTTTCTACTTGTTCATTTATCTATGTATTTATCTTTCTGTTTCTGTATCTGTTTATTTTAAGTGTACATAGAGCTTGCCTTGATATAATGTAAGCTCCTTGAGAGTAGGTTTATTTCTTTTTTGTCTTTTTGTCTGTACAATTCTTGAGACACAGTTGGTGTTAAATGTTTATTGATTAATTGACTGACTGGTTGATTACCTTATTTCCAGGTTGGGTTTACTTACTGGTATTGCTGTTGAGGGTACAGTCTCTGGGAACCCCCTTGAACCTGATGGGATACAGTCTCTGGGAACCCCCTTGAGCTCTCCTTGAATCTTCCCACTAGATCTGGCCTTTTCCTAAGGCCATAAGCCTTTCATTATCTAGGCCCAAATCTCTACCTAGCCTAGCTCTCTATTGTCCAGCTGCTTCTCACCCTTGATCCCATCAAAATCCTATTCTCTTGTTTCCTGGAGTCTTTACCTCTAGTCACCCCAGTCTCATCAAGATCCTCCTTAGATTCCTCCCCAAGACCCTCCCTAAACCCCTCCTCTAGTCATCCCAGACTACTTGACCACCCCTCAATCCCTCCCACAATCTTTCTGTATATAAGCTCCATCTTGCCTCCATGAAGGTGCTCAGATTCAATCTAGCTCAGTAGCTTGAATCTGGCGCACTTGTGAAAAGACAACTCATTATGGCGAATCCTTAATAGACTTTGTTTTTTCCCTTGGCTGAGAAGGTTTGAGTCGTATTCATTCAGCAGGACTCGGCATGTCAGTATTTTGGGGTCTCAAGCACCCCTAAAAACACATAGTTCCCTACCATCATCATTTTTCTTTAACCTCATCATTTTCACTTTCTGTAACAACAATGTTCCTAGAAGCTGCTGTGGAAGTGAAAGACCTAACAAGACCAACAACAAGAACATACAGAAAGGCTGCTAGCGCAGGTTCTTTGACCTGCTTTTCTAAGGAAAGTAGCTTTAAGGGGTCAGCAATCTTACTTCTATTAAACATACATATATCATTCACTTAGTTCAGAGGGAAAAGCCAGTACCCTTCAGAGCAAATACAAACAGAAACTACAAACAGAGACAATATAAACAGACCAAATCACAATACATAGTTACCAGAGAAGCACCAACATCTGGATTTTTTAAAATGGTGGGGAGGAGGGGGAGTGGAGGGGAGTGGGGCACTGCTTCAACAGCTTACCCAGAGTCTCATTGCCAACACTCTTTCAAAGAGTGTGATCCCAAAGGCAAAATGCTAACCTCAGAGCTCTTATACCCTGTTCTGGGCCCTGAGGCCTACTTAGCAAAAAAGGTATGGGGCCTGGGGCTTTCTTGTTTCTTAAGGAGATCAAAGACTCTTGATTCAATCAAAGACTCCCAAATGAAACAAAGGCAAAACTCAATCAAAGGCACCTGATGGCCTTAGCATTCCAAAAGAGAAAACAAAAAAGTCCCACCCTAATTATCATAACACTTTCTCCAGTCAATGAGCTAAGAGAATGTACATAGATTTTAACAATAAAGTAAGAGAAACAAAAGTAAGCAATTATGAGAGTGGGCATAGAGCAGTAGAAACATTGATGGACTTTGATTCAGGAGTGAGTTCAAATGCAGGCTCTGCCATTTAGTAACTATTGGACTATGAGCAAACAAAGCCCTTGTTAAAGCCTATTTCCTGTTCTAAAAGGAGGGATTGACTATGTGATTTCTATGTTTCCTTCCAGCTCAAGATTTAAGACAAAATGGGGATATCTAATAAGATGGTCAAGATACACAAAGGCTTTTGACAGGCTCAAGTGATGGAACAAATCCAATGTAATGACATTTAATAGGAATAAGATTCCAGCATTTGGATGAGGAAAAAAAAAACCTATCGCCTGCACAAGGACAAGATAGCAGTGGTACAGCTAGACAATAGTTATCGTGAAAAAGAGCTGAAGGCATTAGTGGACTGGAAGCTCAGTATGAATCAATGCTGTGAATAATGGACAAGAAAAGCTAACTTGAACTAGGCTGCATTGAGAGACGCACGTTACTCAGAGCCTATATCAAGTCCTCCTCTGAAGATTCATCTTAGTGGAGAGGGGAGCCTGGATTCTCAAAGGCCATCACAATCATATGCTATGATTTGTTCATTCCCCAATCGATTAGTGTCCCCCTCAATTTCCAATTCTCAGCCACTACAAGGAGCTGCTACAAATATTTTTGTACATATAGGTCATTTTTCTTTTTCTTTGATCTCTTTGGCATACAGACCTCTTAGTGGTATTGCTTGGTCGAAGAGTATGCACAGTTTTATAGCCCTTTGAGAATAATTCCAAATTATTCTCCAGAATTATTGGACCAGTTCACAACTCCACCAACAGTTTCTTAGTGTACCTATTTTTCCTCATCCATGGTCTTATTGGGAAGGCTTTTAGCTTGTCTCCATCACAGATAATGCTTGCTGATGGTATTAGATAGAGACTACTTATCATCTTAAGGAAAGCTCCATTTATTCCTATGCTTTCTTGTGTTTTTAATGGGAATAAGTGTTGTATTTTTTCTAAAGCTTTTTCTGCATCTATTGAGATAATCATACAATTATTGTTTTTGTTATTGATATGGTCAGTTATGCTGACAGTTTTCTTAATATTAAATCACCCTTGTATTTCTGGTATAAATTCTTCCTGATCATAGTATATGATCTCTGTTACATATTGCTCTAATCTCCTTGCTAGTATTTTATTTATCATTTTTACATCAATATTCATTAGAATTCATCATTGCTCATGGGTAGGCCAAGCTAACACAATAAAAATGACAATTTATCTAAATTAATTTACTTATTCAGTGCCATACCAATTAAAGTACCAAAAGTTATTTTATAGAAATAGAAAAAAACAATAACAAAATTCATCTGGAAGAACAAAAAGTCCAGAGTATCAAGGGAATTATTGAAAAGAAATGCAAGAGAAGGTGGCCTAGTCCTACCAGATCTTAAATTGTATTATAAAGCAGCAATCATCAAAATTACTTGGTACTGGCTAAGAAATAGAGTGGTGGATCAGTGGGATAGGTTTGGTACACAAGACACAGTAGTCAATGACTTTAGTAATCTACTGTTTCATAAACTCAAAGATTCCAGCTTCTGGGATAAGAACTCACTATTTGACAAAAAGTGCTGGGAAAACTGGAAAATAGTATGGCAGAAACTAGGCATAGATCAATTTCTTACACTGTACACCAAAATGAAGTCAAAATGGGTACATGATTTAGCTATAAAGGCAGCTACTATAAGCAAACTGGGAGAACAAAGACTAATTTCCCTGTCAGATTTATGGAGAGTGGAAGAATTTATGACCAAACAAGAGATAGAGAACATTATCAAATGCAAAATGGATGATTTTGATTACACTAAATTGAAAAGTTTTTGCACAAATAAAGCCAATGAGACCAAGATTAGGAGGGAAGCAGAAAACTGGGAAAGAATTTTTATGACCAGTGTCTCTGATAAAGGCCTCATTTCTAAACTATATAGAGAACTAAGTCAAATTTATAAGAATACAAGTCATGCCCCAATTGATAAATGGTCAAAGGACATGAACAGGCAGTTTTCAGATGAAGAAATTAAGGCTATCAATAGTCATATGAAAAAAATGCTCTAAATCACTATTGATTAGAGAAATGCAAATCAAAACAGCTCTGAGGTACCATATCACAACTAGCAGATTGGCTAACATGACAAAACAGGAAAATGATAAATGCTAGAGAAGATGTGGGAAAATTGGAACACTAATGCATTGTTGGTGGAGTTGTGAACTGATCCGACCCTTCTGGAGAGCAATTTGGAACTATGCCCAAAGGGCTATAAAAATGTGCATACTCAGGGCGGAGCCAAGATGGTGGCTGGTAAGCAGGGAATAGCGTGAGCTCTGTACTGAGTCCCTCCAAAAACCTAAAAAATTGGCTCTGAACCAATTCTAGAACGGCAGAACCCACAAAACAGCAGAGGGAAGCAGGGCTCCAACCCAGGACAGCCTGGATGGTCTCTGGGTGAGGTCTATCCCACATGGAGCTGGGAGCTGGGAGCTGGGAGCTGGGAGCTGGGAACGGAGTGGAGTAGAGCCCAGCCTGAGCGGCGTAGACCAACAAGACCAGCAACCAGGCAGAGCATGCCGTAGCGCCCTGAATCAGTGAGCTGCGGCAGTTACGAGACTTCTCAACCCACAAACACCAAAGACTGCTGAGAAGGTTAGTGGGAAAAACTGTGGGAGTGGAAGGAGTTCGAGGTTCGGCTTCCAGTCCCGGGGGCAGTGGAGGTGGGGCAGCTACGGCTGTTGTTGCTTCCGGCTTCAGGCCCACCTGGTGGGAGGAATTAAGTGGCAGATCAGAGCAGGGGTGCACAGCCTGCTGAAGATCTAAGCCCAGTTCGGGTTGGGGGTTTTTGGGGAAGGAGCAGTGCTGGTGTGGTAGAGCTGGCACCTCCCCCCCAAACGTGGAACATAGAACTCTGTAGTCTACAAGCAGTCATACCCCACTGAAAAACTCAAAGGTCAAGTTAGTTGGCTGGGAATATGGCCAGGCAGTGAAAACGCACCGAGATTCAGTCTCAGACTTTGCATTCTTTCTTTGCTGACAAAGAAGACCAAAACATACAGACAGAAGAAATTAATAAAATCAAAGAGCCTACAACAGAAACCTCCAAGAAAAACATGAACTGGTCCCAGGCCATGGAAGAGCTCAAAAAGGATTTGGAAAAGCAAGTTAGAGAAGTAGAGGAAAAATTGGGAAGAGAAATGAGAAGGATGCGAGAAAACCATGAAAAACAAGTCAATGACTTGCTAAAGGAGACCCAAAAAAATACTGAAAAATACACTGAAGAAAACAACACCTTAAAAAACAGACTAACTCAAATGGCAAAAGAGCTCCAAAAAGCCAATGAGGAGAAGAATGCCTTGAAAGGCAGAATTAGCCAAATGGAAAAGGAGGTCCAAAAGACCACTGAAGAAAATACTACTTTAAAAATTAGATTGGAGCAAGTGGAAGCTAGTGACTTTATGAGAAATCAAGATATTATAAAACAGAAACAAAGGAATGAGAAAATGGAAGACAATGTGAAATATCTCCTTGGAAAAACCACTGACCTGGAAAATAGATCCAGGAGAGATAATTTAAAAATTATTGGACTACCTGAAAGCCATGATAAAAAAAAGAGCCTAGATATCATCTTTCAAGAAATTATCAAGGAGAACTGCCCTGATATTCTACAGTCACAGGGCAAAATAGAAATTGAAAGAATCCATCGATCACCTCCTCAAATAGATCCCAGAAAGAAATCTCCCAGGAATATTGTCGCCAAATTCCAGAGCTCCCAGATCAAGGAGAAAATATTGCAAGCAGCCAGAAAGAAACAATTTCAGTGTTGTGGAAACCCAATCAGAATGATCCAAGATCTGGCAGCCTCTACATTAAGAGATCGAAGGGCTTGGAATATGATATTCTGGAGGTCAATGGAGCTAGGATTAAAACCTAGAATCACCTACCCAGCAAAACTGAGTATCATGCTCCAAGGCAAAATATGGATTTTCAATAAAATAGAGGACTTTCAAGCTTTCTCAGTGAAAAGACCAGAACTGAATAGAAAATTTGACTTTCAAGCACAAGAATCAAGATAAGCATGAAAAGGTAATCAAGAAAACGAATAAGAAAAAGAAATTTCAAGGAACTTACTAAAGGTGAACTGTTTTGTTGACATTCCTACATGGAAAGATGATGAGTATGATTCATGAGACCTCAGTATTAGGGTAGCTGAAGGGAATATGCATACATATATATGTTTATGTATATATATGAGTGAATGTGTATATATGTATATATCTATGTGTGTGTGTGTGTGTGTGTATATATATATATATATATATATATATATATATATATAGAGAGAGAGAGAGAGAGAGAGAGAGAGAAACAGAGAGAGAGAGAGAGAGAGAGAGAGAGAGAGAGAGAGAGAGAGAGAGAGAGAGAGAGAGGACACAGGGTGAGTTGAAGATGAAGGGAAGATATCTCAAAGAAATAAAATCAAATTAAGGGATGAGAGAGGAACATACTGAGAGAGGGAGATAAGGAGAGATAGAATGGGGTGGATTATCTCGCATAAAGGAGGCAAGAGCAAGCAGTTCTGTGGGAGGAGGGGAGAGGGCGGATGAGGGGGGAAATGAGTGAACATTGCTCACATCAGATTTGGCCTAAGGAGGGAATATCATACATACCCAATTGGGAATCTTACCCCACAGGAAAGAAGAGGGAAGAAGATAAAAATAAATGGGGAGGATGATGGAGGGGAGGGCTGATGGGGGTGGAGGTAGTCAAAAACAAACACTTTCGAAAGGGGACAGGGTCAAGGGAGAAAATTCAATAAAGGGTGATGGGTTGGGAAGGAGCAAAATATAGTTAGTCTTTCACAACATGAGTATTGTGGAAGGGTTATACATAATGATACACATGTGGCCTATGTTGAATTGCTTGACTTCTTAGGGAGGGTGGGTGGGAAGGGAAGAGGGGAGAGAATTTGGAACTCAAAGTTTTAAAAACAGATGTTCAAAAACAACAAAAATGTTTTTGCATGCAACTAGAAAATAAGATACACAGACAATGGGGTGTAGAAATTAATCTTGCCCTACAAGAAAGGAAGGGAAAAGGGGATGGGAGGGGAGTGGGGTTACAGAGGGGAGCGCTGACTGGGGAACAGCGCAACCAGAATATATGCCATCTTGGAGTGGGTGGGGGGGTAGAAATGGGGAGAAAATATGTAATTCAAACTCTTGTGAAAATCAATGCTGAAAACTAAATATGTTAAATAAATTAAAAAAAATAAAAAAAAAATCTTCACAACAACAAAAAAAAAGTTAGGAAGCTTCACTTAAATAAATCAACATTCTGTAAAAAAAAAAAATGTGCATACTCTTTGGCCCAGCAATACCACTTCTAGGTCTGTATCCCAAAGAAATCATACAAATGGGAAAAAGACCCACATGTACAAAAATATTTATGGCAGCTCTTTTTGTGGTGACCAAGAATTGGAAATTGAGGGAATGCCCAAGAGCTGCAGAATGGCTGAACAAATTGTGGTATGTTAATATAATGGAATGCTATTGTGCTACAAGAAATGATGAGCAGGAAGACTTCAGAAAAACCTGTAAAGATTTGCTTGAACTGATGCTGAGTGAAGTGAGCAGAACCAGGAGAACATTGTACGCAGTAAAAGCCACAATGTACAATGACTACCTTTGGTAGACTTATCTCTTCTTAGCAATGCAAGGATCTAAGACAAGTCCAAAGGACTCATGATAGAAAATGTTGTCCACATCCAGAAAAAAGAACTATGGAGCCTGAATGCAGATTGAAGCATATTATTTGCTCTTTTTTTTCTTTTTTTTGTTTGTTCTTCTCTCTTGTGGTTTCTCCCATTGGTTCTAATTATTCTCTACAACATGACTAATGTGAAAATAGGTTCAATATGAATACATATGTGGAGCCTCTATCAAATTACACACTGTCTCGGGTTGGGGGGAGGAGGGAGATGGGGAGAAAATTTTGAACTCAAAATCTTATGGAAATGAATGTTGAAAACTAAAAATAAATAATTTTTTTAAAAAGGCATTAAAATATTCATTAGAGAAATTGACTTATAATTTTCTCTTTTCTATTCTTGCTCTTCCTGGTTTAGTGTCAGCACCACATTTGAGTCATAGGAAGTATTTGGTTGTGTTCTTTCTTTGCATATTTTTTTTGCCAAATAGTTCATATAGTATTGGCATTAATTGTTCTTTAAATCTATGGCACTTTTAAACAAAATGTAGTTTCCCTGATTATCACTTTTAATTAGGTCAGTTTTGCATTGTAGATTCTGTGCCAGCCCTTCATTTTAACTCTGTGTGTGTCTTTCTGTTTCAAGCATGTCTCTCGTAAACAACATATTGTTGGATTCTGGTTTCTAATCCATTTTTCTATCTGCTTATGCTTTATGGGTGAGCTCATCCCATTCCCATTTACAGCTATGATTTCTAACTATTTCCTTCTATCTTATTTTTTCTGTTTATCCTTATCTCTCTTTTTTATCCTGTCCTTCTTCCAAAGTCTGCTTTGCTTCTAAACACTGCCTCCCTTAATCTGCCCTCTCTTTTATCATCCTCCCTCCACCCCGTATCTCTTATCCCTTTCTCTTTCTACTTCCATTTTGGTTAAGATAGATATATATACACGTGTGTGTGTGTGTGTGTGTGTGTGTGTGTGTGTGTTCTTCCCTCTTTGGGTCAATTCTGATGAGTGAGGTTCAAGTATTGCCCATCACCCCCTGCATTTTTCCCTCTACTATAAAAGCTCTTCTTTGTGAACCTCTTTCATGTGAGAAAATTTCCCCCTTTCTATCTCTCCTTTCTCCCTTCACCCAGTGCATTGCTTACATACCTTTTAATTTTTTTTTTTTTGGAGATCATCCCAAAATAGTTAACCCACATTCATACTCTTTAAATACACTCCTCCTAACTTCCTTACTAATTGTAAGTTCTTGGGAGTTCCATGTATCATCTTCCCATGTAGGAATTTAAACAGTTTAACTTTATTGAGTCCTTTATGATTTCTCTTTCATGTTTCCCTTTTTAACCTTCTCTTGAGACTTGTGTTTCAATGTCAAACTTTCTATTCTGCTGTGGTCTTTTCTTCAAGAATGCTTGAATGTCCTCTGTTTCATTCCTCCCGCCCAAAGAATTATACTCAGTTTTGCTGGGCAGGTTATTTTTAGTTATAATCCTAGTTTTTTTGCCTTCTAGAATTTCTTACACATTACAAGCCCTCCACTCCCTTTAGCATGAAAGCCGCTAAATCTTATGTGATGGTGACTATGACTCCATGATATTTAAATTGTTTCTTTCTGATCACTTGCAATATTTTCTCCTTGACATTGGAGCTCTGGAATTTGGTTTATAGCATACATTTTGGGATCTCTTTCAGGAGGTGATATATCATTAAGGCAAGATTCATGACCTCGAGGGTGACCATGAACATGCCTGAATGGTTCAGAATTGCAAAGTATGAAAAATTCTCTATGTAGAAGGCAGAGGAAGTATAACATTTATTTAGACTCCAGAGGATCAAATCTGAGACCCAATACCCCCAATTTGATATAGTAGCAATTATGTTCCAAAACCAGTAAGCCTACCTCAATGCAGTAACAAGGAAATTATAGCACAGTATTATAGCAAGGGACCAAGTCATCCTGTAACCTTCCCCCCTGCTCGGGCCTTCCTGTAAACAGTCACTCATAAATCCTAACTCTCCACTCAGCATTCTCTTCTGCAGCTCTGCCAACCATAGTTCTCTCAATGTCTTTTCTTCAGCACCCTCTTGATGTCTGCTGCCTCAATGTCTTCCTCTCAGTTCTGCTGCTCTTAGTTCTGTTCCTCTTCAATTCTGCTCCTTTTCAATTCTGGGCTCTTCTTTTACACAGTCCTAGCTGGCATCTGATTGGCTAGAACTAGGTTTCTGATTGACTGAATTCATGATTGACTAGAACTCAGTGCACATACCATTGGCTCTGGTCTTAGCAACTCCCTTTAGAGTCCTGAGGGCTTCATGCCCACATTAGCTTAGCACCTAGTAAGTAGGGGCTTTAGGCCTACTTACAGACAAAGATATAATCAAGCTTTCCCACTGAGGCACTCCTGAGGCCTATTGAATGGGTGGGGAAGATCTTTGATCACATTAATACTACAGGTGATCAGTAGATTCTTTCAATTTCTATTTTATCCTCTGAATCTAAGATATCAGGGCAGTTTTCCTTGATAATTTCTTGAAATATGATGTCCAGGCTCTTTTTTTAAATCATAATTTTCTGGTAGGTCAATATTTCTTAAATTATTCTTCCTTGATCTATTTTCCAAGTCAGTTGTTTTCCCAATGATATATTTCATATTTTCTTCCATTTTTTTTCATTCTTTTGATTTTGTTTCATAGTTTCTTGGTATCTCATGGAGTCATTGACTTCCATTTGCCCAATTTGAATTTTTAAGGAATTATTTTCTACAGGGAGCTTTTGTACCTCCTTTTCCATTTGGCCTATTCTGTTTTTTATGGTTTGGTTTTCTTCAGTATTTTTTGTGCCTCTTTTAGCAAGCCATTAATTCTCTTTTCATAATTTTTTTGTATCACTTTCCTTTCTTTTCCCAATTTTTCCTCTACCACTCTTATCTCTTTAACTATTTCAGGAGTTCTTCTGGGGCTTGTGTCCAATTAGATTTTTTTTTCCTTTGAGGCTTTGCTTGTAGCTATTTTCTCATTGTTGTCTTCTTCTGAGTTTCTATCTTGGTCTTCCTTGTCATGATAGTAGCTTTTTATGGTCAGGTTTTGTTGTTGTTTCTTCATTTTTTTCAGCCAATTTCTTGACTTGAACTTTATGTTTAAGTTGGGCTCTGCTCACCTGAGGGTGGGGAGGCACTATCTCAAGCTTTAGGCTTTTTCATGCTTCTGTTTTCAGAGCCAGGTCTGGAAGTCTGCAATTTGGTTCTTCTAAAGTGGCATAGTGTAGGGAGAGGTGTGGCTATTGCTCTTCTGGTCTGAGCTCTGTTCTTTACCCAGGAAAACCTCCTGTTCTCTGCAGTTAAAAGCACTAGTGTTCCTCTTGGCCCTGGAACTGCAACCCAGAATTGCTTGTGCACAATAGAATTGCCGATCGGTGCCAGTTGCAGCCAGTGCCAGCAAAGGATCCCTTATAATCTCTTTCTGACCAGTTGTCTGACCACTTTACTGTTTATGGATTGAGAGCTCCTGAAGCTGGTGCTGCTGCTAATACTGTAGCAGCTGCCTCTGATACCCACAGCTATTGCTGCTTCTTTGCTCTAAGCTGCCTCACCCCAATGTCACTGATCTTTCCTGCTGATGTCCTAAGTTGTATTGGGCTGGAAAAATGCTTCGCTGACTTTTTGTTTGCTCTACCACTTCAAAATTTGATTTAAGGAGTTATTTTAAGTTACTTGGAGGGGAATATTGAGAGGTTCAGCTAAGTTGCTGCCTATACTCTGCTATCTTGGCTCCATTCACCTCTATAGAATCTTTACGAGAATGAGGTACCTAACTACATATGAAGGGTTTCCTTGGCGGAAATATGAGAAAGAAACAGGAAGGATTTAGCAAAGGATTAACTATGGAGATCATATCTTTGCAGTCACATAATTGAATGACAGGTTAGTCATTATTCAGTAATTATACAGAAACTCAGTAGAGCAATATAATTGGGAATGTGGTACAGACTAAACTCACCACAGTAAAATGAAACCTTTAAAGTGCTCTTTCAACATTATGTGTCCTGTTCATACGTAAAATATGATTCCTGAATAGATACAATCACAGATACTACTTTTTCTATAATTCCTTGATTATAAGAATTAAGCAAGGCATAAAATGGGGAAATTTATGCTTACCAATATCATTCCCCACTGGCATGGAGGACATCTTGTGCAAAGTACACATAGAAGAAGGATTTCCTAGATGGTGAGGTCCTCCAAATGCCCTTGCTGATAAATGGTCATCAGAGGTTCCTTGATGATATTAATGACAACTCAAAAAAAGATTAACCTAACAATCCACACAGAAAAGCCAAATGGATGAAGAATTACTATTTGCATGATTCAATCAACAAGATTTTATAAAACACTTCCTATATTCCAGACACTGTGCTGCTGCAGTTGGATAATCAGCCTATTGAATCAATCCACGAGTGTCTGCTGACAAAAACTGAACAGGATGGAAGGAATAGATGGGTTCAGGTTTGTAATATTTAAGGGAGTATCCACTTTTATGAGCTCGCAGATCCATAGAAGCCTTGACATTGTGTCCAGAATGAGGTGATAATCCTACTGTATTCTGCCCTGGTCAGATTAGATCTGGACTGTTGAGTTCAGGTCTTGGTGCCACATTTAAGATATATGTCGACAAAGTAGTCCGTCTGGTGGAGGACTGCTAAGATAGTGAGAGAGGTCTAGAGACCAAGTTACATGAACATCAGCTAAAGGAATTGCATGTGTTTTGTCTGAAGAGTGAAAGAGGAAAACTGTAACTGCCTTAAAGTTCTTGAAGGATTTTCATGTGGGAAAGGGGCTTATTCCTCTTGGCCTCAGGGGCTGCAGCTGGAGATAATACATAGAAATTGCTGAGAAGTTCTCTAGAGAAAGAACAACTCTCTAATAATTAGTGCAGTTTAAAAGTGGAACAGTTTACCTGTGTAGGAAGTGAGTTCTTCATCCCTGGAAATCTCTAGGCGAAGGGTAGGTGACAACTTGTCCAGGATGTGTAAATAGCACTTTTTGTTCAGGTGCAGGTTGGATAGGTGACTACCAAGACTTCTTCCAGCTCAAAGTTTCTGTGATTCTGGGCTGCACAATAAAGCGATGAGGAAAATGTTTTCTAAACCGGGTAAGGTGCTATTGAAATGTGAACTGTTTTAGATTTGATTATGTTTGATTAGATTTGATATGTTATTATATATATATATGCCTATGTGTGCATATAGAATAAAGACAGTGTAATGTAGTGGATAGAGTGTTTGCCTTGGATGGGATTAAGACCTGCCTCTGGCACATGCTGGTTGGGTGACCATCATCAACTCCATGTTTCATTGCCCCCACACAGCTCCCTAAGCTTACTAGTCACCACCTATTTGCTGATTTGTATCTATAGAGAAAGATTTTATATCTATGACCATATCTGTGTGTATTTGAGGGAAGCGATCTCCAGGTAACTCCCCTACCAATGCAAAACAATACCTCCTCTGCAAAAAAAAAAAAAAAATAGTCTTAGAGACTTCCCTGGGAGCATGAAGAGTTTGACTGATGTGGCCTGAGGTACAGTCAGTATGTAACAGAGGCAGTACTTGAACCCTGGTCTGAGACTGTCTCTGAGACTAGTTTTCTCTCCTTGATGCCATGCTGGTTCACCTCTGGCTTCACCTTTTCAGTCTATGTCCCCACCTTTATCTCTATCTCTGTGTACACCAATACAAACTCTATTACTGTGTAATAAGGACAAAAACTGACAGGATGAGAAAGCAGAGATGCATTTAGGGCACTCCCTTTCGAAAGTCCTAACCTTCGTTAAAGCCTTGTTTCCAATGTTGCATCATGGTACGGAGGTGGTCTGGCTTCTCCAGGGCTCTACTTCCACCGTGGCTGGTCCTCTGGCAAGTGCTACTGAGCAGGAAATGTTTTGAATATAGGACTAGCAACAGACCACATGAAAGTTGGCCAAGGACCAATGCAGCCTACCAAGGATCAGAGAGGGTGGTCACCAGAAAGTTGGTCATCAGATGATGGATTTTTGACAGCAGTACCTCATGAGGCCCATTTTCTGAGATATGGAGGAGCTGTGATGGACCACCCACATGAATAGAATCTCAGACCCTTGTAGTAGTCATCAGCAAGCATTTATTAAGCACCTATCATGGATAATATGTTCCATAAAGCAGCATAATATTTCAGATGATCTGGCTTTTCTCAATGTGGAGTCCATTGCTTTCCTCTACTAGTACAGGTTATCTGGAATGTCTACTGTCTTGTCTCTCCCCTCATGTCTCTGTTCAGCTGCTTCTCTCTGTCTCTCCACAATTCCTCTCCATGCCAAAGCAGGGGCTAGGCAGATGAACTTTCTGGCTTCTTTCCATCTGAGAATTGACTGCGCTCCCATGACAAGTATCGTGCATTCAGCTCCAGGCCTACCCAAGGCCTGTGGTCACAAATTTCCAGACACTTTGTGCATTTGATGACCAATGTAAAATATATGGAGACCTTTTTAAACCCTTTGATTACATGCTATTTTTCTCTGTCTGGGTAATTGTTGAGGAGTGAGCCAGAAAAGATGTTCTAATTAATTAGAGCGAGTATTTTAGGAAGCTACTTTCTGGTGTACTCGGGACCAGAATCCAAATTTCCCACTTATCTGCCTTAAACACCCTGACCCTGAAGTGACCTCTACACTTGGTGCATTTGTATTTGTGTTTATACTGGATTCAGAGACAGGAGGCCTTATTAACTGGTCAGAATTTTACTTTTAAATGGGCCATTAACCTGCTATGGAGCCATAGAGCATACTGATAATGTAACACCTCAGAATCCTGTCTGGCCCCGGAAGTTGAACCTGGTCAGAGACCTAATGGATTTCTTTCCACTATTTCAGAGATGTTCGAGAAAATCTCAAGGCATCAGGCAGCAGCAGCTGTTGCTGTTAGGCTGTGAGACACACATATTCTCACCCTGCTAATGAGCACTGGGCTAGAAGCCAGGAGCCCTAGGGCCCCAGCCTTAGCTTCTGCACTAACTCACTCAGTGACCTTGGTCAAGTCATTTACTCTCAGTTTCCTCATTTGTAAGGCAAGGATAGCAAGTCCTGCTCTGACAAACTTGCAGGACTATGGTGAGGATAAAAATAAAGTTGTAGATATGCATGAGTAGAAATAGAGGTATGCATATTCACATATATGTATTATATATGTCCATGTGTAATACTATATACAGAGTAGAACAACTTCTCTTTTATCTAGAATATGTGGTGATCTGGCCGTAGAATCATAAAAGATCAAAGGGACAAGGGATGATAGAATATAAAATGTTAATATTAGAAGAGATCTTAGACATCACCAAGTCTAACTGATATATTTTACAGATGGAGAAACTGAGGGCTGGGGAAGTTGTGATATGCAAGATTGCCCAGCTGGTAAAGAGTTGCTGCCTCTGAGTACAAGCCCTGTGTCCTTCCACTACAGCACGTTGTCGAATAACATAACTGAATGTAACCCTCCACCAGAGGCATAATGAAAAGGGCCTGGGTCTATTCAGGGGGATTTCTTACCTCTCTGACTAACTACACCTTCCAGAAAATCTGGGAACTCCCACTAAATCCCTCGAAAATACAGTTTTCAAAGGTCAGGGAAGAAAAAAAAGTTATTTAAAGGTCAAGAAAATAATTACATCTCATAGAAGAGCTCATGGAAAATGTTGATACCCATCAATGAGCAAGCCTCTCTCCCAGACCTGCATGGCCTCATTCAGTAGGTTAGGATCCTAGCAGGTGCTAAGTTTCTTGTTGCTGTTCATTCATTTCAGTCGTGTGCAACTCTTTGTGACCCTATTTGGGGTTTTCTTGGCAAAGATACTGGAGTGATTTGTCACTTCTTTTTACAGCTCATTTTACAGATGAGGAAACTGAGGCAAATAGGGTTCAGTGACTTGCCCAGGGTCACACAGCTAGCAAGTGTCTGAGGCCAGAATTTTACTCAGGAAGATGACTCTTCCTGACTCCAGGGCCCGCACTTTATCTACTGTGCCACCTAGCTGCCTTTTGGTCATTTAGTTCCTACCTACTAAAATTCTGCGGCTCTCATCAGGTGGTCCCATACCTCACTCCTCCTGCAATTCTCCCTAGCTGCCTGTAGATGGCACTGCAAGGCCCCTTTCCAGAGCACGTGCTAAATGTCTGAGGCCCTTATCTCAATAAGGCAGGGGGTGGAATTTAAGGGTTTACCTGTCACACAGGAGATGCGGGGTCCTTCAGTGTACTGTCCCCCTCCAACCCTCTGCTTTCCATTCCTTACTCAGGGAATAATAATGAAATATTGCCACTATTACTAGAAAGAGGGTAACAATCTATTGCACCAAGCTGCCTCCCCAATCCCTGTGACTGCATAGACCAAAGACCACTTCCCTGGCTACAACTCTATATGTGGTGCATTCCTTAGCAGGATGTGTGATAGAGGACTAGCCAATGAGCTCAGTTGTTATGAGCATATACTGTGCACTGGGCTGCTGCAATTCCCACTTGAGTTTTGGGGCAGGTGAAGATATTTTGTAATTGGTTTTGATCAGCTAACCACCAAGAATGGGAAAATCTTTGGCTGCATCACTGTCACTGAGCATGCATTCAAAAGGCACTAATCTGGCCAGAATGTCTCCTTTCCTTTCAGCTGACTTCTTTCTGCTGCCAGCATTCTGGTGAGAGAAGAGAAACAATGCTATAAAGGAAAAAGCCCCAGCCCCCTCCCCTTATCAAACCTTTCCCCTCTCTCTGAGATGGAGTGAGGTTAATACAGGCTTTGGTTCTTTGCCTCACGATCTGTTCTTTTGTTTAAGAGGAAGGATACCAGAGGTTACAATTCTGAGTTTAAGAAGGTCAGGGGAGCAAGCCACCTAAAGTCCAGGAGAAGGGCTCATGGAAGCTCATGCCAGATTTCACGGGCAATGTAACATTGATGTTCTAAGGAGAGGCCCATGGGTACCTGAGACAAGGACTCATCCAGCAAGGATGCTATATTTGGACATGAGCTTAGTGGGACTAATGCCATGTAGAAACTGTATTGAATCTGAGCTCACTCTCCCCAGAGACTGAGATATTATTGGGGAGATAATGTCCCATAGGTGTTGGGAAGAAATGTTTGCATATCTATTCTTATGACTGTATCTTTTCAGTAACTATCCCTTTGTAAAAGCTAATTGATATTAATTGGTTAAACGAAACTGGAGCATCAGTCAGTAGCAGTTAATAGTGAGTGGTAGGGGGTGGGGCGGCACATACCGGCATGGCAACTTGAGCCAATAGCATTAGAAAAATAATCTATGCCCCTTGAGGGGTACCATTAGAACCCTGAAGGAGAATTGTACCAAGCTTTGCTCTAGGAGAGTAAGGTTGGAGTACTCACTAAAGATAAAAGCTTCTTGAGGACAGGGACTTTGTATCATCAGCATAGTGCCTGGCACATGATATGCACATAACTGCATGTTGATTGATTGATTATGGCTCAAACAACATCTGACCCAGGTGGTTCAGCTCTGATGCCTTCCCTGGCCAATGTCAAGCCTCACAGCAACCCCTGGCCACTGCCCCCCGCCCAAAAATCTCCTCAGCACTAGCTCCAGATAGGGTGTTTTCATAGTCTGATGTCTTTTTTCCCCTACTCTTAGGAATCCCTTGGAGAACTTTCCCCTAGCCTGAATGATTGACAAGGCATCCCAAATTTTCTTCAATTTTCTGTCAGACCCTGCAAATCATTCTGGGTGGGAGGTTATTCAACTCATATTATCCAGAACTGCTTCTCTCTGGTCCTCAGTAGGGGAGGCAAGGCAAACCTAGGACAGTGTGCCAAATGTGATAGCACAGCTTGTCAAGCATTTGCACTGATAATGCTTCTAGGTGCACCTCCCTCTCTTTCCTCCCTTCCCCTTTCCTCCCCTCCTCTCTTCTTCCCTCCCCTCCTTTCCTCTCCCTTCCCCTTTCTCTCTCCTCCCCTTCTCTTCACTCCCATCCTGTTCCCTTCACTCCCCTCCTGTTTCCTTCTCTCCCCTTTACCTCTCATTCTTTTGTCTTCCCTCTCCCTCTTGTCTCCTCCTCTTCCTATCTTTCTTCCAAACTTAAGGTGTAAGGGGTGGGAGAGGTTTCATGGTAGGAAGGTGGGAATGCAGGGTGGAGAGGACCATTATATTATTTATGTTATTATGCTACTGAAAACCTGGGGCAGCTAGGTGGCATGGGTGGATAGGGTGCTGGAGTCCGACGCTTACTAACTATGTGACCCTGGGCAAGTCACTTAGCCTGACTTGACTTAGTTTGCTCATCTGAGGAATGAGCTGGAGAAAGAAACGGCAAAGTATTCCAGTGTTTTAGCCAAGAAAATCCCAAAGGTTTATGAAGAGTCGGACATGACTGAATAGGAACAGCAACAACAAAAACTGAAAATCCCGGTCTGTGCCTCAAGGAACATCAGGAGACAGGGCCATCAATCAGCATGGTCCCTCAGACTTTTCCTTTTTCCTCCTCTTCAACGGACCTCTACACCGCAGGGAATCCTTCCTTTCTGGGTTCACACTCCAAAAGCATCTGCTCCATCTCATCCTCCCACTCATTGTGGAATCTTTAACAGCTGAGGAAGAAGGAACCGAGCCACTCACCCTGGGAGGTTTTTTGGTTATTTTTATTAGTAGCGTGTGCTTCCTTCATCCTGTTGCCTTCTGAGCCTTCAGATTTCTCCAGAGCCTTATGTTGCCCAGCAGATGCCCTGATTGGCGATTGCTGAGGATCCGTACAGAGCAGCAGGGAGGGCATCGAGCAGATTTCTCTCCATCCCACCTGGAATGGAAGCCCTTCTCCCGGGGTCTGAGTAAACCTAGGCTTCCTGAACATTCCCGTTATCAATGTCACTATTCTCCCAGGCTTTCCTACATTGACCTCTCTCTTCTCTGTCTACATTCCCACTTGCTGCCTGGACTGAACAATTAGTCCCTCATTTCATGGCATTCAATTCTTTAATTATTTCCTGTGTGCCATCCTCGTCTGCCCATGTACATTACAAGTTCCTGGTTGGGGGTGGGGGGGTGGGCAGGGATTGTGTGTTAGAGGTAGATGGAGGCTTAGAAGTCATCTAGTTAGATCTATCCATTTTATAGATGAGAAACTAAGGCTGGGGAAGATTAAGTGACTTGGCCTGGGACACCTGTCAGTAAGTATCTGGGGCAGGATTTGAACACAGGTTTTCCTGACTCCAAGTCTGACACTCTAGCCACTAGATAATATTGCCTCTACCACCGCCGGCACCCTAGTCCTTAGCATAGCGCCATAAATTTTTGGAACCCTAAAATTTTAGAGTTTGATTCCTTGACTATTATTCATAAGCTATGAAACAGCAGGCAAATCACTTTAGCTCCCTCAAATTCAATACCTTCACATGCGAAATAGTATAAGTAGTCTAGAACTGCCTATTTATAGAGTTGTTGTTAAGAAGAGACTTTGTAAAGTTTGAATTGCTACAGAACTGTGAGTTATTATTGCTGTTATCATTTACTGTAACTCGTGTCTTAGGAATCAACAAAAAATTGGGGTCACATGAAATGGTTGGATTCTAGGGGCCTGAGCCCAAAGAGACACTTTATCTCATTGGTTTGTTACTCCTGCCCTAGAATTTTGTTCTAAGGAAATATCGCAAGCGATGCTTAGTTATAGCTTGTGTCTAGGATCAGGGGTGGGGAAGCTGCAGCCTGGAGGCCACATGTGGCCCTCTAGGTCCTCAAGTGTGGCCTTTTGACTGAATCCTGGCTTTTATAGATAACCTGAATGAGATTTCAGGCAGCCAAACATCTAGAAAGAGGGTGGCCCAATTTTTAAAATTCATTCAATAACATGACAGTGGGCATGCTTACATCCCGTAAGTAGACACCCATGGCCTCCCTTCAAGGATATCTCATCTCCTTGGCCACAACCTCTTCTGCCCCAGTGGGTGGAAGAACCCACCACCAGGTAGCCAACTTGATGATAAACCTTCCCAGATGTAGAGAGACTGGTCTTTGTAGGTCGGCGCACAGTCAGCCATCAGGCCCATCCTCAAAACCTTTCCAGCTTGTTAGGACCCATCAGAATTTTTGTTGTACTGGCATATGAGATCTTAAAGTCACCTGCATGGATGCAATGAGGTCCTGGAAAAAGATTGTAACATAAAATTATCATCATTATTATTAACAACAATAATGACATGTATTTGAAAACTGATGGATAGTTTTATAGATTTAAAAGATCTTTATTGAGCACCTAGTGAATATGCATTTCTACATTCTGTTATGTTGTAGGGATGGTGAATATGTATGACAGGGTCCTTGCCCACCAGATTCACACACAAAACAATTAAAAATTAGTTTACCACAGCACATAATCAAGGACTCAATGGCATGGTATAGCCATGCGATGGAACGGAGGCCCAGGCATGCTAAGTGAATAACTTAGGATTTAGAGACAGAAGGCCTACGTTGCAATCAGAACTCTACTTTTCACAATGTGATTTTGGTCAAAATCCTTTGCCTTTTCTTGGCCTCAGTTAAGTCTTCTATAGAATGAGGGGTTTGTATTAATCTACCTTTAAAGCCCCTTCTAATAGTAATAGCTGACACATAATGTTTAAGGTTTCAAAAATGTTTTACATATATAACGTCAGTTGATCCTCACTACAACGCTGTGAGGTAAATATTATCTCCATTTTATAGATGGAAGAACTGAGTCCAGAGGTCAAGGGAAATGCCCAGGGTCATACAACTAGTAAGTATCAGAGGCAGGTTTCAAACTCAGACTTACCTGATTCCACATCCAGATCTCTATTCACTCCACTACCTTGCTGCCTTTTCTCATTCTATCTCTTCTTCCTGGCCTGGACCAGCACTGGGCTCAGACCTCCTGGACCCATAGCCATCTGGAATCCATAACCCCTGGACCTGGGGAAGTTAATCTACTCATTTTTTAGCTTCCACCCTAGGACCCAACCCAGTTTTTTGGTGACTGAATATTTAAAAACTAGCCCACTATGGTTATTACCTGACCTTAGATACCAGGCCACTCTTCAGCTTCCTATCCCACCCAGCATCCACCCTTGTCCACCATGGGACTATATGTATTGTCTTTCCCTATTTTAATGTAAGCTCCTTAAGGGCAGCATCTCTATCCCTCTATCTCTCTGTCTTTCTCTGTTTCTCTTTCTATCTCTCTCCTTATCTCTGTTTCTCTGTCTGTCTCTCTCTCCCTGTCTCTCATTTTGTCTCTCTATTTCTCCCTCCCCGCCCCACCCCGACTCCATTCCATACTCTCTCCTCTCTTCAGTTTTAATATTTATATTCTCTTAACAGTGTCTGGCAAAGAGTAAATGCTCAATAAATCCTTTTTTTTTTCATTCCTTTTTTTGTCCTGTTGGATCACAGGATCATCTATCTAGAGCTTTAAGAGACCTTAAAGGCCATTGATTTAAACTATCTCATTTTTCACATTAGGAACCCAAGGCACAGAAAGATTAAATAACTTGTCTAAGGTCACACAGCTAGTAAGTACCCAAGGTAGGATTTGAATCCAGGATTTCAGTTCAGGGCCCTATCTAGTACATTATTACATCTCTGTGTTTGAAATACGCAGCAGACTTCAGAGAAGGGGGAACTGTGGAGGCTTGCCTTGACTTAAACTTTTAGGGGTTGGTAGGATTTGGAAAGAAGGCAAAGAAAAGGGGAGTCTTTTCAGATATGCAGAGCAAAGGCAAAGGGGTGGGAAGGGTTAGAGTACATTCAGGGGTCAATGAAGAGACCAGGCGAACAAGAGTAGAGTCATGTTGGGAAGCCGAGGGAAATGAAGTTGGGACTGTTTCCCTTTTGTCTTTCTGTCCTAGCACAGTACCTGGCACATAATACGTATTTAATAAGTAATTGCTGATTGATAGGAGCTTTAAGGACATTGCAGAATAGCGCCCATAGAAAACTGACAAATGCCTAGTAGAGAAGCATAACCTTGGTACAGTAGTCTCCTGGATGTCATTTAGCTCTGCACGGCAATTTAGATTTTATTGCCCCAAAGTTTACCATCCCAGTGGTGTCCATTGGGACAATCCCTCAGCATCCCCCAAAACTGAGAGATTGTCCATAGTATGGACCATCCAAGTTTGAAAATACTCAAGTCTTCTGGCTATTCTCCCCAGATTCCCCTAGTGTCTCCAATTCCACCCACTCTGAGCGAAGCAGAGCTTCCTGTCTCCAAGGGAGAGGGGCTTATAAGAAGGCATAATAATGAGGCTTCTAAAGTCATCCTGGACGTCAACTAGCTGTTGCAAAATTGCATTTTGATGAGTTCAGTGTAAATGAATCAGAAACATATGGATTCAATTTCCCTTGGAATCCACATGGGTTTCAAAATGAAGAGGAGGGACAAAAACACATTTGGCAAAGTGCATTTTGGGTTTCACCAAACCCCACACGTTTATTTGCAAAGCAGTTTGAAGAGTTTGCTGATCATATCCCAGAGTTCAGCTCCTTCCCTGCTAATGGAATCATAGGATGCCTCCCACTGTCTCATCAAATATGATGGAGGAAACAACGGAACATCACCCTTCCTGGGATTATTTGCATTTGAAAATGTCATAGTGCCTTGACACTGACCCTCCAAGCTGCTTCTGTTTGAAAGTCTATAGGACAAAGCTGTTCTCAAAGAGGCAGCACCAAGCAGGGTAGTGGAATCTGCTTCAAGGAGAGGATGGGAGGGACAACAAAATTCTCGTTGACTTGATTTGACACCTATTGGCCTAATGTGGCTTTAAGATCTGGCCTTGATGCAGAGGACTGGATAAAATGAGCTCTGGACTGCCTTCTACCACACTGTTGGATTATTTTTTGAATAATCCAGTTTAATTCAATAAATAATCCAAAAGAAGGGCAAGCTCTTCCATTTTTCTTTTGGGGATCCGTACCCTATATCCAATTACAAGTACTGGAGATAGGTACTCAATACATATTTGTGGATTAATTCAGCTATTATTCATTTCAAATCAACAAACATTTATTAATCATTTCCTAAGCACAAGGCACTAGTCCAACATATGGTGCTGGGGATGTAGAGACACATAACTAGTGTCTCTGTCTTTAAAAAATTTTCACTCCGTAAAAGGGAGGTATAATGCATACAGAGATAAGGAAACACAACAGAATTTGTGGAGAGAGAGGTTATTAGACTATATCCTTAGCAGAGCTAGGAACTGTGGCAAGTATTCAGCAGAATAAGATGCTCTTCTAGAGGACCTAACAGTTAAGGAGGCTTGTCTAATACTAATAAAAATAATTTGATATTTTCTTGATCTACTGTCTTATTCTCAAAATTGGAAGAGACCTCAGTGGGCATGTAGGACAACCTCTACTTAGAAAGAATCCCTTGTTCAAAATTCTTGACAAGTAATCATCCAACTTTCACTTGAAGACATCCACTGCCAAGAAACTCATTACCTTACAGAGCAGCTTGTTTTGCTTTTGGACAGCTCTAGTAATTAGGGATTTAATTATTTCTCCTTACATGAAACTGAAATCTACCTGCCTTCACTTATTCCCATGGCTCCTATTTCTGCTCCCTGGGGCTTATGGAATGAAACTCCACAAAGAGCTCCAGTTCATTCCCTTCACCCTTACCTGGGCCAGTCTTCCCTTCCCAGCTACCCATGATTCACACCTTTGCCTTCCTGTCTCCCTTGGTCTGAACGGAAATATTTAGCCTGGAGAAAAGAAGGCTTAGGAGAGACATGATCCATCTTCTACGATGTGAAGGGCTGTCATATGGAAGAGGCATCAGACTTGTTCCACTTGACTACAGATCTAGAATAGGTATACAGCTAAGGAGAGGCAGAATTCAATATAAGGAAATGAGAGACTTTTAGATGCTCATTGTGTCATACTGATGATGAGTGCCATAGGATATAGAGAAGGATCATAGGCATCAAGAAAGACATCCTGGAGATAGTGGGACTTGAGTTTGAGTTTCTAGACCAAAAAATAAAGAAAAGGAAAAAAAAATTCGTTTGATATTCTCTCTCTCTCTCTCTCTCTCTCTCTCTCTCTCTCTCTCTCCACAAACTGAGTCAAATGGAATCTGCCAAAGACTTAACCAAATTGAAGTCCTGTGTGTGAGACCAGATCTTCTCCCATCCTCTATTGCAACCCCTCCCCCACCCCTCCAGCCTAGGTCTTGAAAACACCAGCCCAGACAGTTGCATAGAGCACAAACACAGACCCTAGCCAAGGAGCCATCTGATTGTTATTATGTTGTGGGACTTTCTTTATTGGCAAACAATCCATCAACAGTTTAGACTTGCAGAGCATCCCATATGTGCTTACAAAGCATTTTGTGTTCTTCTCTCCTTCTCTTCCACACCCCAACTCCCAATAATTTCTCTCTCTCTCTCTCTGTCTCTCTGTCTCTCTCTCTCTCTCTCTCTCCCTTCCTCTCTCCCTCCCTAGGTTTTGATTCAAGTCAGGCAACCTAGCAGAATAAGGAAGGAGTGCAGTAGGATGTCTCCAGGGTTGGGTTCAGGTGGTCAGTCTCTCTGGGCATCTACCACACCAGCCACCCACTGCCTTCTTTGCATGTGTGAAATTCCTCTGTTCCAGTGGGTGCCCAGAGAAGGCTCTTGGTAAATATTTGCTGATGAGGAGAGTCCAGACCAACCAGATGTATTCCTGCTGTGACTAAGGCACAAGAGCCAGTCAAAATGCCAAGAACCTTTCCATCAGTGTAGACAGGACGCTGTCAGGGAACACAGATGGAGAGCTGGTTGCCCTGTTTCTACGGATCCATGCACACCAAATGGGCAATCTGATATCCCCAAGTTTTACCCTGGTCCAGGGAAATGGAGATAAGGCTCCAAAAGCCTACTGAAAAATATCGGGGCTATGGAAAAATATGGAGCAGGGACAGAAAACTTTAGGAGGTGTTTGCTTCTCTACAAGAAATAGAACAGAACGGCCAAATAACCTCTAGTGGAAAGAAAACTGACCTGGGAGTCAGGATATCTAGATTGGGACTCTGACATCCACATCCTCTGTGACCTTGGGCAGTTTAATCCCCTCTCTGAGTCTCTGTCATCTACTGTAAGGTATCTACTAGATCTGATGTTCTGTGAGTTTAGGGAGCTTGTTGGGGTGTGTGTGTGTGTGTGTGTGTGTGTGTGTTTGTGCTGGGTTTTTTAACTTAATAAGCAAAGGCATAGTTTAGGTTGCTTCCCCCCCTCAGGTATTGTACTTGTTTTTGCTGAAGTAGAATAACATGGATGTACACACAAAAAGTTTTTTTTTTTGGTCTAAAAATAAGTAACTCAGTCCAACATCAGGAAAACCCAGCTCGGCTTTTCCTTTGAAACGATTCTATATTATACATCATGCTGAGGGCTGGCTTTAGGCAAACTAGGGAAGAAGGCGGTTTGTCTTCTCCTCCCCTGACCCTCCTTCAGGGTCTGTGCTTCACCCCTCTCTACCTCCCATCTCTAATTTAGCCAATTCCCCACCCCACCCCCTGCCTACTTTGCTTTTCTGTCTCCCACCCCTGGTCTGACTAGGGTTATTTGGAGAAAACAGATGCATCATCTGTATTCATATATTTGAAGGATTGTCATGTGGAAGAGGGATCAGACTTCTTCCATTTGGCCCCAAAGAGCATATCTTGTATGGGCAGAAAGTTGCAGAGAGATGGAACTTAACTCAATGTAAGCGGGGAAAATAATCCCCCAAACCCCTACCCCCAAACAAAATTTCCAATGATGAGTGCTATCTCAAAGTGAAATGGGCTGACTCAGACTGTAATGAGTTCTTGTCTTTGGAGGAATTTCATAGGAAGCTTGATGGCCACCTGTCAGAGATGCTATGGAAGGGATGGGGTGAATGGCCTCTGAGTTCCCTTCTAATTCTGGGATTCTGTGATGTTATTGCAAACATCAGTACATCTGTCCTATATTCCACTCCCCCATGACCCTGAACTTTGCTTGTCTAGGTGATGGCTAGCTAATCTGTGCTAATGTATTTTTGCATTCTCATGATTTAACCTTCCTAGACAGGATATGTACAGTTTCCCAGGGGCCTTCCAGAGACAGAATACCTTAGACAAATGGAATTACTATAATGGCCTGAATTACAGGATATGGGGAAGTTATTTGGTCAGGTGGGATGTGTGGCTATACTACACTAGAGATACTTTAAAATGTCCGGTGCTTTATCTGTTGGCCATGCCAGGGGGTCATGGTGCAATTGCCTTTCTTCCTCCAGTCTCCTGCACATGTCATATGTCCCGAGTTAAATGCCGGAGTTTTCTTGTGTTTTCTATCTGCTCCGAATCATCTAAAGCCAACACTTGGACCTGAAAAAGCAAGATCTTACTCTAGTTTTGTCTTATTGCCAAATACCAAGCATTTCACCTGCTTTAATCTCTAATCATCCCATTCATTTTCAGCCAATTGAATATTAATTCCAAAAAGGGGACAGACATTTGTTCATTTTGAGCTAGAAAGAGGCCAGACCACCTGGGATCTGGCCATAGTCTTGCTTTTCCTATAGACTCTCTTCTTGGATCTTTCTCCAATCCTCTCTGCCACCCCCCTCAAATTCTAACCAACTTTTGATTCTGAGCCATAGCACCCACCCCCACCCCACCACTCCCACTCCATGAAACCTTTCTTAGCCACTAGAGCTTAGGCTGCCCTCTCTTCTTTCTCTTCTCTCATAGGATTTGATTGGGATTTCCATGCAATATAATTCTGTACATCATAGATGACAGAACTAGAGCTGGAAAGGATCTTAGAGGACATCTAGTCATATCCCTTGATTTTACAGATGAGGAAACTGAGGCCTGCAGATGCAAAACAGCTCAGTCAAAGGCACAAAAGGAACTTCAGAGGCAGTATTTGAGCCCAGGTCTTCTGTCTCTGGAGGCAGCATTGTCTCATATTCTCTGGTTATTTCACACATGAATCTTGTCTTTCCAGCTAATCTTTGAATTCCTGAAAGGAAAAAGTCCTTTTTTCTTTTTTGTTCCTACAGGAGGGTGAAGAGGAAAGAGCACTAGCTCAGGAGTCAGAAGACTTGAGTTCAAATTCTGTCTTTTGCACCTTTGGGAGAGTCACTTAGCATCCGTGGACCTCAGTGTCCTCATATGTAAAATGAATGGTTTGGACTAAGTGGTCTCTGAGGTTCCTTCCTGTTCTAGATCTGTGATCCCGTGATTCAACGATGCCTCCTCTCCTCCTCCCCATCTTTAACATGCATAAGGTGAAACACACAGTAGGTTTTCCATAAAGTCCTGTTGACCTGAGTTGAGTGATTTTGTTAGCACTTTTTATGACTTAGTAAGACCTATCACCTTAATATCCGGATCTCTAATCTCTCTGCCTCTTACCTAATAGTTTAGAGTGCCTGGAAAGCATGTCAGGACCTAGCTCTCTCATTTTATAGAAGAAGGGACTGGCTCCTGGGAAGATTATGGTTTGTCCCAAGTTTGCATAAGTTGCCAGGACTAGAAGCCAGTCTC
The DNA here is from genome assembly GCF_011100635.1 of Trichosurus vulpecula. Classification (NCBI taxonomy): domain Eukaryota; kingdom Metazoa; phylum Chordata; class Mammalia; order Diprotodontia; family Phalangeridae; genus Trichosurus; species Trichosurus vulpecula. Next base: position 139,770,538 of record NC_050575.1, on the reverse strand, counting down.
CTGACCCCAAATTCAGCTTTCGACTATTGCAAAGAGGTTAAGATTGATGAGATCCGAGAAAGGCCATTGACTTGCAATTCCACATGCCCCACCAAGCCATTCAGAGAGCTCGAGAATTCTGAGCCAGAATCCTTCTCCTTACTATATCAAACTGTTCCATTTAATTCCTTTTTAAAAAAGAGAATAAATCTTCCCCCATATTTTCATGTTCCTCAGACTGGCTGGGTATCATCTGTTTCAGCTGCTGTCTGCCTGTCAGGGGTGGCCTGACCCAGCTGTGTTTTGGGCGTATTGCCCCTGGGAGGGTGTGGTGGTGCCTCTGTGGTTAGATTCCAAACAGAACACGAGGCATCCTGCTGAGAGACAGAGAACAGCCTCAAGGTATCCTCCCTCCCCTCACCATGGCTGTGGGAGCTGGAGGCAGGCCTAGTAGAGAGAGTGGTCTTCATTGTGTTTCAAGGGTTTCTCTGAGCTCCTCATATGGTGTCAGATTTGGCAAGCATATGCTTCCCTGCTTTGTGCTTTTCTTGGTATTAATTTTCAAGTGGGTTATCAAAAAAAGTTATCTCTCTTATCTTGTCTTTCAAGGAATCTTGTATGGTTTTGTTGTATGCACAGGAGACACCTCGATAGAGAAGAGCCTGTAAAGACTCCATTTTGCTCTACTGAGCAAACAACAAACAGAGTGGCAGCTTGTATTCTCTACACCTTGCAGTCAATTGTGTGACTGTATGTCCTGCTATATAAGGAAGTTCATTTGCAATGGCCTGCTTTTGTCTTCATTGAACTTTCATCAAGGATGCCCTAGACTCAGGGGAAGATGATTCTCATAAAGATTTTATAGAGAGGGGAAACTAGGCCGTTGGAGGGGTAGTTAATGACATTTTTCTCCATCATGTTGTTGGGGGTGACAATAAGTTCTGGGGTTTTTTCCCCAAAAGGTTTGGTGTTCTTCCCATTTGCAAATATCTTGGGAATCAGTCCCTCTATGCCTTCAAAATTGTGCCACTTTCAGCATATCCCTCCCCTTTACTTGGTCCAGTGCATTTGTTCTTTCCATCTCTTCTTTCTTCAGTGCAATTTCTACTTCCCCATGTACTGTACCACACCAGAGTAAGCGATATTAGAATCTATATATAATAGCTTCACTGTCATTGATAGGGAAATAAATTTACTATGGAAATATTTGTAGGTCTTCTCCCATTTTTCATCAATTCTTGATCCCGCTTCTAATTTAATCCTAAAATGCCTTTGGGATGATTTGGACTAGTTGGATTTTACCCCAAGCTTTCCATAAACTTGTTTCCCCCTAAACTTTTTTTGGTGGTCTTATGAAGTGTTACTGCTCATCATTTCTCATCCTCTTTGTTAAGTTTTACAAACCAATTTATACTTTAAACAAGTCTTGCCCATCGCCTACCATGTATTTCCATTTGACCAGGAGATTGTTTGCTGGTTGAGTTAGTTTCTAGGTGTTTTGAGTCCCTTTATAATGGAAAATGACTTATGCTAGTCAATTTTTTAAATGAAATAGTGATGGTCTGTATTGAGGTTGCCAATGATTTTTTGATCACTAAACCCAATGGCCCTTTTGCATTTCTCCACCCTTCTGTCCTTTTTCAGTAGGGCACCCCCACAGCCTTCTCTTTCCTCCTGTGTACTATATCCTCCCTGGGTTTCCATGATCCTACTCTCTCTTGGTTTTTCTCCCATTTAGCAGACTCTTCCATCTTGGTCTTCTTTATCAAATCATCCTCCATGTTCTAGCCCCACCAAAACTATGCCTAAAAGGAATTAATGGAAGGGAGGGACTAAAGATTTCTGGACTGGGAAAGATTAAAGGAGGTATGATAGTAGTCTCAGAATAACTGAAGAATTTTCATAAGAAAGGAAGGAAAGGAGGAAAAAGAGAGGAAAGAAGGAAGGAAACAAACATTTATTAAATGTTTACTATATTCTAGTAATATTCTATATTACTATAATGCTATATAACTATACTAGCATGGTGCTAAATGTTGGAGATATAAATGTAGGCAAAAAGAAAAACAGTCTCTGCCCTTAAGGAGCTTACATTCTAATGGGGGCAAAAGTGAGTTGAAAAGTAATGGGGGCATGGTTGCGAAATCTGAATTTTTCCTCAGGTTGACCAGAAACCGCCTCCCTGTAACTTCTATTCATTTTTAATACCATCTGGGACAAAACATAAGAACTCTAATCCATTTAATTCCTATCTGGGTCCTATTCATGACTCCTGAACTTCAAATCAAACCTCTATCACTCTTATCCTGTCACTTCTCCCAGTGCCTGTGGCCTCCTCTCCCTGGAACATCCAATCACCCTGGGCTGTCTCAACCTGGAATATCCCTCTGTAAGACCCCCCCCCCCCGCCACCCCCCACCCCACATTGGTGAGTTCTTCTTACCAGTTTTATGGAAGGGGCCCAAGCTGGTCATCATTCCCCTTCCAGCCCTGTTCTTGACTTTCTGAATTTAAAACCATGCCCCACACCAGGTGCCTTCATCCCTTTCATTGATTCTCATTAGGCATGGTTTTGAGTCCTCTCCTAAATATTCTAGAACTCTCTTTTCATGGTATTCCAGTTATACATACAAATTTACTAATTCAATGGACTACCTATCCAACTACATACAATAACCTCATCCATTGGGTACTTACAGAATGAATTGCAAGTCTAGTCTCCTCTGAATGACATTTCCTTGAGGAGGTCCCATAACATTCTTGGACTCACTGAATGCAACATAATACCTAGCAGCAAGCACAGGACCCTGAACACAAGTAGCGTTTAACATGTGTTGAATTGTTTTGTTGAACTTTTTCCTTCTTGGTTAAAACTAGACTCAGATTCAGTCTCATTCAGAGTTATTCATTTCAGTACCTAGTGGGTTTCACCTCCTTACCCTGAGCAAAGTTACCAAAACTAAGGAGTGTTCTTGGGGGCCTCTGACAAAGCAAAGAGAAAAGATTAACAGGAGACAGTGAAGGTAAATGAGAACAAAAGGCCTCCTCCCCCTCTCTCTCCTTCCTTCCTACCCCCATCTTCCTTCCTTTCTAACTTCCTTCTTTCCTCCCTTCCTTCCTTCTCTCCTTCCTTCCTTCTTCATAATGAACCTGGTGATACCCTGGCCTCAGAGGGCATTTACCAGCTTGAGTTCAAACAGTATCTTTCCTCCTTTGTCCGGAACCTGCCATGGACTTCATGAGATCTAATCAAGTCCACCTACACCCACCCCCATCCCCCCAGCCCTTACCACCCTGGATCTTTTCCTTAATTCCTTTTGACCTAGTATCATCTGTGACACAAGATAACATAGCACAATGTAACACAATATAACAAAGCACTTCTCAGAGAAACACAATTTCCCCACTTTCCCTGAATGCCCAACTGTCATTTGGAAACAGATAACTTGTGTCTGATCAAAAGCTCTGTCAGTCCACTCAGGGAGTGGCTTTCCCACTCCCCTCATTGGTCCCTGGGTCACTCACTCTTTCCCCACACAGGGAAGAGGTGTCTTGTAGAATTTATTCCATCACACAAACAGGACAGAGGGAGAGAGAGAAAACAAAACCAAAAGAGACAAAAAGCAAAGAAATTGGATCCACCCCACCAGCCAGGGCTGATGTTCCCTAAAAATGAAGAAAGCCTGCCTAACAAGATACAGACATCCATAATGCAGACAGCAGACCAAACAAAAGCTCATACAGTAAACAAGACGTCTGCCTCCAGATAGGACACTTGCTGCATGTTGGTGGCAGGGAATGCTTTGCTGCAGAAATTGATTGCAATTCTCCTGCAGCTCTTTAGAACTTTATAGAGACTTGCTCCTTAATTGTAAGCACAAAGTACACCAAGGAGGGTTCCTTCCAGGCCATGGCTCAAAGCTTATGGAAATGTCAGAAATAAAATAAAAAATTTAAATAGACCAGGGAGAATATTCTTTTTTTTTCTCCTTAAACATTTTTTTAAAAAATCATTTACATTAAAATGAATGGCAGCTCTGAGAGACTGGGCAGATGTACACCCTGTCTCCACAGAAGGGGGTCTTGGTTTTTTCCCATATTTTAAAATGGAGAAGATTCTCCCCCCTCCCCAGCTGCTCTCAAGGCTTTGATCTGTAAAACTCCCCTAAAGAGTATCAAGCGTACTCAGTCTTTCATTGGGACCAAACTTGGGATGTTTAGCCTAGAAAAGAGGTGACTTAGGGGATATGATAGCTGTCTTCAAGGATTTGAAAGGCTGTCACCTACAAGAGGGAGTGTACTTGTTCTGCTTGGCTCCATTGGGCAGAATTAGGATCAAAGTGGGGGGGGTGAATTTTCAGAGTGACAGATTTCAGCTGGATATAAATGGAATTCTATTATTATTATTATTATTATTTATTATTATTATTATATTTTACAAATGAGGAAACTGAGGCTTATAAATGTCAGCATCTGGGTTCAAATGCCCCAACACAAATGGAATTGGCAGCCTAAGAGGTAATGAGCTTCCTGCCACTGCTGGTCTCTAAACAGAGGGTCATTACATAGTGGGGTCATAGATTTAGAGCTGGAAGAGATATTAGATGACTTACAGATAAGGAAGTTGAGGCCCAAAGAAGCAAAGGGACTTCCCCAAAGTTATATAAGTATTACATGGCAAGGTCAGGATTTGAACCCAGGTCTTCTGTCTCCAAACTCAGGCTTCTTTCCATTGTCCTACACTGTATTCCTACATATGAAGGCTAGATGACCACTTGTCAAAGATGTTATAAAGGAGACACTTGCCCATACATAGGTTGGGTGAGATCCCTTCTGAATACAATTTTAAGATAATCTGAAGTAGCCAAATAACCCCAGTAAGTACTCAAGCAGCTCATTATGAACAAAGGTTCCTGGCTTTTAGGGGCTCTGGTTCTAAGATCCAGGGAGTCACAAACGCTAAGTCTCTCTGGGACTGCAAACCAAGAAGAGCCTCCCACGGACCCTGGTCAGAGGACTTCTGATTCTACCCACGTGGGCTTTTCTGTCTCAACCACACACATAGATTGTGATCCCTGAGAGCAACACCATCTTCTGCCTCTTGACATCTCTATGGCTCCCCTCAATTGCCCTGTGGAGCTGGGCATTCAATCAATTTTGTAGAAGGCAGCCTCTTTTTAGGAGTTAGATCGGTTGTGTGTAGTTTGTCCTTCATTCTCGAAGAGGACCATGACATCAGGGAGGTGATGACATGACTTGCACTGAATTGGATTTGAGTGAGGGAGGGCTGTGCAAAGTCACCAGCCTCACTTTCTCCTCCAGAACCATCTGGGTCCAGTGGCCAGATATCTATCAGGATGACTGGAGATGGCCCAATGGTTATATTGGAAGCAGAAAGCAGAAGAGTTTTGTTTTATTCACGGTCATGGCCAAATTAAGGAAAAATGCCAGCAGGAATCGAGAACAGGAAAAACAACTTAGGATTCCTAGGTAGATTTGGAAGTTGGATTTGGAAGTTATTCTTTCTCAGAACTCCACCAACACGTTGTTTAGACTGTGATCTCCAAAGTGAGGGCAAAGGTTATCTCAGAAGAGACATCATGACATTATAAGAATTGAGGGATTGAAGATGGATCAAATCCCACCCTCTCAGAGACTGGCCTTTGTAACAACAATGTTGCTAGCAGCTGCTGTGGCTGTGTGAGGCCAATAACACCAGCACACAGGAGGACTGCCAGCATAGATTCTTTGATCTGCTCTTCCAAGGAAAGCAACTTTAAGGGGTTAACAATCTCAGCTTAATGAAACATACATTTATCATTCACTTAGTTCAGGGGGAAAAGCTGGCACCCTGGACTTCAGAGAGAATACAAACAGAAATTATAAACAGAAATTATCAACAGATCACATAACACAAACCAGTAGACAGGCTTCTAGCTTTCTGTCCAACATCTCAGCCCACAGTTACCAGGGAAGCACCAACATCTGAGTTTTCAAGGTTGGGGGGGAGGTGTGCTCTTAAAAAAATGGCTGCCCAGAGTCTCCTCTAATCAAATCATACTCTTCCAGTGAGTGAGAGCCCCAAATAAAATGTTAACCTCTGAGTTTATATACCCTTCTTAGGGCCAGAAGGCTTTACACCTAATCAGCAAAAGAGTGTGGGCCTAGGGCTTAGCACCTAGCAAGACTTAATCAAAGACACTTGATTATTTTATCATTCTAAAACAGAAAAAGTAAAAAAAGAAGGCCCATCTTAATTACCAATACAGCCTTGTGGGGGGCTTGCCTGCATCACAGTCATAACTACCCTTCATCCATTATCCCCCAATACTTCTCCATTTCCCCACTCCCTTTCACTGCCATTCACCCATGCAAGGTTCCAGTTTCCTCCTTTCTGCCCTGGCCACTGGCCACTCAAGACAATTATAATTCAAATATTACCTGGGCATTGGGAAAATGCTCCCCACCTGCCACCCAGAATACCCACCACAGCCCTAGAGGCTTTGGTAGACAGCCCTTGAAGGATAAGCCTGCCCTCCAGCGCAACCAACTCCTGGTTCTTACCAGGAGTAAGAACCTCCCACCACCATGCAAAAACAAACAAACAAAAAATGTTAGAAGACAATTACACCAGGATCATAGATCTAGTACTAGAAACCAGCTTGTTTTAAGCCTCCCATTTTACAGATTGGAAAATGAGGCCTTGGAAGGTAAACTGTCTTGCCAAAGGCATTAAACGTCACAGACAAGATTTGAATCCAGGTCTTCTGACACCACAGTCAGTTCTTTCTGCTTTACCGCCACCTTTTTTACTTCAGCTGTGGAATATTACCTCTACAATCACACTGCAAGGACAGAAGTAATGACTTTTCTTCCTTTCTCATCCTGCCTAGCACGGAATTAAGGCACATCGTAAGATTCAGTAAAGAACTGATGCATGGCTTTTGATAAGCGCTTAATTTCACTGCTTCTACTGAGTATAGTAGTTATGTTTTCTAGACTCTTTTCAGGAAGTCTGAGAAATCACAGACTGGACATGGCAGAGAGAGTCCTCACCTGTGTTTCTGCTCAGGTTTTGACACTTAGTTATCATTATTCAGTTGTTTCAGTTGCGTCTGACTCTCCACGACTCCATTTTGGGGTTTTCTTGGCAAAGACACTGGAGTTTGTCGTTTCCTTCCCCAGCTCGTTGTACAGATGAGGAAAATGAGGCCAATAGGGTTAAATGACTTGCCTAGGGTCATGCAGCTAGTACGTATGTGAGGCCATATTTGAATTCAGGAAGACGAGTCTTCCTGATTCCAAGCCCAGCGTTCGTTCTACTGGACCACCTAGCTTCCTAAACTCAGGCAAGCTGCTTTACCTCTCAACCTCAGTTTCCTCATTTTTACAATAGAGAGAATAGTGCTTGGATTAATGAGCTTCCAGGGTTGCTGTAAGGGAAGCACTTTATAAACCTTAGAGTGCTAGAAAATGTAAACTATGACTAGCATAACATGAACTAATATAGTCCTTTGATTTTTCTACATAATCCTGTGGCTGAGCTGGCACTATGTATCCCAGGAGATTCCCTGTGTTTATGAATATCACAATTATATCTCCTAAGGCAGGTACTGGATAGTACCAAACCTCCTCCTGTATGTGCGCTTTTTGTACAAGTACCCATCAAAAGAGGTGCCAGATTTGATGCCTGAAAGAGCCCTGCTTCCAGGATCACAGTACGGTAGGATTTAGAGGTGAGAAGGAACTTACAACTCTAACTTCTTCCCCCATTTTTTTTAAGATGAGGAAACAATCTCAGATTAAGTGACTGGGCTGGGATCTGAACCCAGGACTTCTGGCTCCACACTGTGCCATGTGACATTGAGATATCTCCTACTCTCTCCAAATCACGTCTTCATAGAGTTAATGAACATTATGACAGTAGTTTCAAATGATGGCCCTAGTCAGTGGCTAATCAATTGTTTGCTAATACACATATGGATTTTAAGATAATACTTCCATTTTGGTGAGGAAGGCAATCCAGACGAGAAGAGTGCTAGAAACATGGCAAATTTTAAATCTTCCGTTTAGTGCAATATGATTTTATTGTACTTACAAATAATTAAACCAATCTGTAAAACATGTTTGCATTACATTATTTTACTTCACTTGGCCTTGCAATATGAGGATCATAATTACTTAAATATTTCCCTTTACTATTTTTCAAAACATTTTTCTAAATTGTCAAAAAACATTCTGGAGACATTTGGATAAAAAACATAGTGAACATGTGTCTGATTAATTTTTTAAGACAATCAAGATCAAATGCAGAACATGATTGGAAAATGTTCCATGGCAACAATAAGAGAGGGAATCTCAGAATAGGAAGGGCAGTGAATTATCAGGGGTGGGGCGGGGGGAGAATCATCAGATTTCACAATGTATTTATTGGAACCCAGATGACAGATGACAAATCACTGCAGTGTAATAGACTATGCAATGCATCAAGTACCCAAAGAAGGGCCATGTTCCAATCAGAATGCAGTCTAGCCTGGAGAAAATCCCACAGAGACTGGACTCTAACATGTGGACCTATGAGTTGGGGGAGGGGGGTGGTCCTCCTAATTTCCAGCTTGTAAAACAAGAGATCACTCTAGGCAGCCATTCTTTGTTGGCTGTCATTACAAACAACTCAGGGGCGATCAGCAGCAGTAGTGACAACCTTATTCGTCCCCCATCTGCTAGCTGTCAATCAGGCCACCATCCCGAGGCCATTGATGGAGCTGCCAGCTTGATTGAGAATCACTTGTCAAGGAAGATTTTATGATGTTAACTCACCAGAACTTCCAGGGGAAGAATCAAAATAGGTTCTTTAATTTTACTTTTCTTTTGTTTACGTATTTTTTTAGGTTCTACCAAATGATTGAGAGTACACAGTGTGATTTTGTCTCAGAAATATCCCTAACACTCTTCCCTCTACCTTGTCTCCCACTGTTTCTCAAATGTCATGAAGAGAGCTCTAGGACCCCTTGTCCAGTTTTCTTGTTATTCCAATGAATAAGGGCAAAAGAACTAGGGGGAGTGGACTCTATCACAGGATGATAGAACAATTAACTGAACTGCAGGTAATAAAAACAAACAAAGAAAAAACCATTTCCTTATGAACTCTTACTGCCCTCCGTCAAGGATCAGCTCATTCTCTCTGCCCTAAATTTAAAATGAGAACCCCTTTAGAGAGAAGCCAGTGCATTAAGGACAGTGCATCCATCAATTGCTGTCCCCATCCCCCAGAGCCTCTTCTTTTGAAATGGCAACATATATGGGATTTCTGTCACTTAGCACCTCACAACACTAAAAAAAATTTGTAAAAGAAAGAGAGTGAGAGAGTAATGTGGAGAGACTGAGACAATACAAAGTTTAGTGAAAACCCTAGAAGCAGAACTGGCAATTTAATCTAAGAATCAAAACCTTAATTTCTGGGATCAGTGTACATACATAAGAGAAGACTTCAGTAGGACCTAGGACAAGTAGGTATTAAAGATCCCTCAAGAGGGATTACAGGCCCAATGGCCAGTAAGCCAACAAACATCTATCTGTCTATCTATCTATCTGTCTATCTATCTATCCATTTATTTATTTATTCATTTTGTAAATAGCATTTTATTTTTTCTGGTTACATGTAAAGATAGTTTTCAACATTCATTTTTATAAGATTTTGAGTTCCAAATTTTTCTCCCTCCTCCTTCCTTCCCCGCTCCAAGATGGCAAGCAATCTGATAGAGGTTATACGCATGCAACATTAATCACGTTGAGAAAGAAGAAACAGAACAAAAGGGAAAAGCCACAAAAGCCAAAAAAAGGGTGAAAATAATATTCTTTGATCTGCATTCAGACTCCCTAGTTCTTTCTCTGGATGTGAACAGCATTTGCCATCGTGAGTCTTTTGGAATTGTCTTGGATCATGGTATTGCTGAGAAGAGCTAAGTCAACCATAGTTGATCATCGCACAATGTTTCTGTTATTGTGTACAATGTTCTCCTGGTTCTGCTCACTTCACATCAGTTCATGTAAGTCTTTCCAGGTTTTTCTGAAATCTACCTGCTCATCATTTCTTATGGGACAATACAATTCCATTAAATTCATATACCACAACTTGTTCAGCCACTCCCCAATTGATGGGCATCCCCTCAATTTCCAATTCTTTGCTACCACAAAAAGAGCTGCTATAAATATTTTTGTACATGTGGGTCCTTTTTCTTTTTTATGATGTCTTTGGAATACAGACCTAATAGTGGTATTGCTGGATCAAAAGGTATGCAATGTGTGATTGCCCTTTGGACATAGTTCCAAACTGCTTTCCAGAATGGTTAGATCAGTTCACGACTCCACCAACAATGCATTAGTGTCCCAGTTTTCCCACATCTTCTCCAACATTTATCATTTTCCTTTTCTGCCATATTGGCCAATCTGATAGGTATGATGTGGTACCTCAGAGTTGTTTTAATTTGCATTTCTCTCGTTGATAGAAATTTAGAGCATTTTATATGATTATAGATAGCTTTAATTTCTTCATCTGAAAACTGTCTGTTCATATCCTTTGACCATTTATCAATTGAAGAATGACTTGTATTCTCATAAATTTGACTCAGTTCTCTACATATTTGAGAAATGAGGCCTTTAGCAGAAACATTTACTGTAAAAATTGTTTCCCATCTTTCTACTTTCCTTCTAATCTTGGTTGTGTGGGTTTTGTTTGTATAAAACCTTTTTAATTTAATGTAATCAAAACTATCGATTTTGCATTTCATGATGTTCTCTACTTGTCCCCTTTCCCATTGATCTGACAGGTGAACTATTCCTTGATCTTCTAATTTGCTTATGGCATCACCCCTTATATCTAAATTATTTACCCATTTTGACCTCATCTTGATATATGGTGGGAGATGGTTGTCTATGCCTAGTTTCTGCCACACTACTTTCCAGTTTTCTCAGCCATTTTTGTCAAATAGTGAATTCTTATCCCAGAAGCTGGCAACTCCAGCAAAAATTTATTATGCACCTTTTATGTGCCATGCACTGCAGTAATTGCTTGGGATTCAAAGGAGAAATACAGTTTTTGATCTGAAGGAACTCACAGTCTAATGGTGGAAACCACACAAAGTAGCATGTACAAACAAGATATGTCCAGGATCAATTAGAGATAATCAGGACAGGGGAAGGCATTAGCATTAAGGAGGATCAGGAAAGGCTTCTCACAGAAGATAGGATTTTGGCTGGGACTTGAAGGAAACTCAGAAGAAGAGATGAGTAGACAAAGTGAGTATTCCAGGTATGGCGGCCAGCCATTGACAGTAAGTCAAGAAATAGAGCATCTTATGCTGGGAAGAAGTTGATGTTATCCAATTTAAAAGCAAAAAGGAAAGGTTAAACCAAATGGCCTCTGAGGTCTCTTCCAACTCTGAGATTCCATGATTCCATGGTAATGAACCCACCCCAGAAGCTCACATTGGCCTATTTGTCAGAATTCAACTGTTGGCTTATACCTTTACCTCATAACATAATTGCTTGTCATAGAGAACCTCAATGACTAACGGAAGTGTCCACTCTACTACCTCTAGAACCCAGCCTGACCTGATCATTGTCAATCTGAGATTTTAGAATTGGAGTATCCTTGCTTTGCAAGTTCATCAGTAAGTAATCAAATGGTAAGTCTTTATGGAGCGCTTGTTATATGGTCATACAAAGACTGTTCCTTACCCTTAAAGAGCTTATAGACTTGAGGAATAGAATAACTGCAATAGTGAAAAGGAAAAAAATTACATAGGAGAAGAATTGTAATTTATTCATTTTTTAAAAAAAATTAAATTATATTTTTTCCATTAACAATCTTTTATTTTCTTGCTCCTACCTCATCTTCACTCGGTAAAAGGAAAAGAAAAATAAAACCATTGTAACAAATATGCTCACAAAGACAAGTGTGTGTGTGTGTGTGTGTGTGTGTGAGTGTGTGTGTCTATACACATGCACACACACACACACACACATATATATATATATACACATATGCGTACAATCAAGGAAGATAAATTCTCATATTGGCTATGTCCAAAGTTATGTGTCTCATTTAGTCCATCACAGCTCTTCCAGGAGGTGGAAAGTATTCTTCATTATTGATCTCCTGGAATCATGGTTGGTTGTTGCCTTGATCAAAGTTTTTAAGTCTTTCAAAGTTGTTTGTTTATACAATATTCTTATTATATAAATTGTTTTTTTTCCTGATTCTGCTCACTTCCTTTTGTAGTAGTTCATGCAAGTCTTCTCAGGTTTCTCTGAAACCATCAATTTCAACATTTCTTATGGCACAATATATTCATTCATTCATTCATTCATTGATTCTTTCAACAGATTTCGTTTCTTGGTATATGCCCTTGGGCAGGGTATAGCGCTGGGTGGTATGGAAGATCCAAGGATCAACCACACTAAGAGCTAGCCTTCAAGGATCAGCCTAAAACTACTAACAGGATGAAAATGCCACCATCATATCACATATAATAAATATTGGTACAAGGGGTGCTGTTCAGACAATGAGACCATTGAGCAACTGAGCAAGAGGTGCCATTAGCTTTTTGGTACAGACAATAAGTCCAAAATAAGGTAAATAAGGCAGCAGGTCCTAGCGAGGGTCTGTGGGAAGCATAGGTTACTAATGGATAATGTTTTTGGATTTAGTGTCAGGAAGACCTGCATTCAACTCTCAGCTCAGACACTTTCTAACTATGGGAGAGTCATTTGCCTCTCTGAGTCTCAGTTTCCTCATCTGTAAAATGAAGATGTGGGGAGCTAGGTGGCACAGTGGATAGACCACCAGGCCTGGAGACAGACTGGATTCAAATTCAGCCTCAGACACGCCCTAGCTGCGTGACCCTGGGCAAGTTACTTAACCCTGTTTGCCTCAGTTTCCTCATCTGTAAAATAAGCCGGAGTAGTCATCTTTGCCAATAAAACCCCAAATGGGATCACAAAGAGCCTGGAGTGACTGGAATGACTCAGCAACAACCACCAGACTCAATGACACCTGAGGTCTCTGCCAGCTCTACCTCTATGAACCTATAACTTTCAAGCCTAACAGCATGATCATAGCTCTCTGCAAAATTGGCTTGAGCCCTGGAGGGCTTCTATAGAAAATTCTAACTTCCTTGTATCCAACCAGGGCTTTCCCATCTTTGCTCCTTTACACCTGGTGTTCTCTACATCTGCAATCCCCTTCCTTCAATCGCCATCTCTGTCTCTTGAAATTCTCCCTAACTGTTGAGTCGCATCTTTCCCCTCTCCTCCCCGGCAAACCTTCCCTGGTCCCATCAGTCGAAAATGACCATTCCTTCCTTAGCTGTCCCATAGGGCCGTGCTATTATTTTATTCTATTCAGAACTCGTCATGGCATAGTCATTCTAAATTAATTATGCAGTGTTGCCTATTTGTGCATGTATTCTATGTCTCCACTAGATCTTAAGTGCCAGTAGGGCCAGGCTCTTATCTCAACGACCTTTGTATCTAGCCCAGTGCTTAGAATAGGACTCTGCACACAAGATCATTGGTTTAGACCTGGAAGGGACCTTTGAGTTTGAGTTCAACTTTCTCATTTTTCTGATAAGGAAACTGAGGCACTGAGATATTACGTGACTTGGTTAGGGTCACACAGATTGTAAGGAAGTCTAGGCAGAATTTGAATCCAGGTTCTCTGACTCCTAACCCAATAGCCTTTCCACTCTTCCCAGCTCTGGTTCTAGGTACTTAAAATAGTAATTGAGGCAATGCATTTATTTAACATTGCCCCCCACCAACAACTATTTTTAAGTTATGATGACTGTATATCTTGAGATTTTAAAAGATTCCACTGCTGTGCCTAAAACTATTGGCTATTCTCTGGGAAGTCTAAAACCAGGCCTGAGAAGTAAGTTGCTGCTATACTCAGACCTCCATGGGGCTTAATTCTCTCCTCTTGATGCCTCTGTGCTGATGGAAAGCCATGTTCTGAGTAGTATGGATGTGGTGAATCGCATTTTCAATTACAAAAGTACCAAGGGTTTCTCTTCGTAAGTCTGGATACTTTCAGCATTGTGCTCAACAGAACTCATTTCTTTGGGACATCCTGCCCAACTCCTCCCTCTCCCCGCTCCTCCCCTTAGTAAAATGCAGTCAAATAGGAGCTGACCTTGGGTCTAAGTTTATTTTCCAGCCTAGCTTCAGTCACATGGTACCTTAGTTAGAGAAATCTGAATACCTCCTGAATAATTCAGAAGTGCCAAACAGAATACTTGTTGCTTGGAAGTGTTAATGAAAATATCAAGGGAATTAATTAACAGTCAATTATATCAATTTTAGATTTGGACATTGATTCTGATGCTTAAAGCAAAATCTACATTTCTGCTAGAACATATACATTTTTTCCCTGGCACTTCCACTTGGTTTAGTCATTTCCAATCAAAATTATAAGGGGAAAAATGTTCAAATTATTCCCTTTCCTTCTCTCCATTTCAGTAAGCTCCAGATAAATAAGGAGAAAAGAATTCTTACAGAATCACACATTTTCTCCATCTCCGGGTATGCAGATTCTGCGATCTTGATCTTTGTATTAAACTGCTTGGGGAAAAGGGAATTTGAATCCATGGATAACAAATTATCAACAAAGGAAAAAAGCAAAAATAAACTGCATTTTATTTGCATTTATATTTCTATAGGTTTGTAAGCAGACCTTCACAAAGAGGAGTCTGTAGCGGATCAGGAAACAGGTAAAGGGAGAATTGTAAATTAGGTTTTCTTGGTCAGTTTGTTATAATTGGAACTTGGGGTTTCACAAATGCTGCACAAGTGATGTGTTTGTTAGACCATTGTTAAACTTCACATATGTAAAAAATAGGGAAAAATGCTCTGATCTTTGATATTAAGAGAAGACATTTCATTGAAAACAGTTTTTGCATGATTTGGCACGAATAGTCTAGACTGGTTTATGAAAAATGACAGCTAGTAGGAAAGTAATTAAAAATGTATTTTGCTGAAAGCAAAAGTATTTTTGGAATCAATAACAACCATCTTTAATTCGCCAACCATTTCCACAATTATTTTACATTATCTGGAGGATTAAACATTCTTGAAAACAGAGGTCCCTGACCCCTCTTTGGCCTCATTGAGGAATAGTGTTTTCAGACTTTATTCCAATTCTAAAATGGTGACAACAAAGGACCGGGACCAAAGAGGAGGGATGAGAAGGCTGTGCACACAATAGGCTCTGAAAGCACAGCTGCCCGATGAATGAAGGAATTTTCCACAATGATAAAAATGATTCTGCTGGGCCATGGAAAGCTCATCTGTCTGTCCTCTCCACAATATATGGAAACATTTGAAGGGTACCTGAAAACAAATATGAAAGACTGATCACAGATGATGATGAGCTATCTGCAAGGAGCGAGAAAACCCAGGTTTTCTTTCTTTCTTTCTTTTTAAATCCCAAGGTGTGAAGAATTCTTTGGCCAGAAAATGCTTTAATCCTCTGCCATATATTAGGACTTCCCCTTAACTGGTCACTCCTGCCCCTTTCATTACTTCTTTTCTCCCCGTCACCCTGAAGCAAACATTCCTATCTGTTTGGGAACCATTGTTAGCTAACTACTAAGTGCCCAGGCCCTGAGGAATCTATAAGCAATCACTCTATCAACAAGCTCCATGTGCCACGCACTATCCTAGGCACTGGGGATACAAAAGCAAAAATACAACAGTACCTGACCTCAAAAGTTTTCCACAACAGCCGTAATAACACATTTCTATAGCTATTTCTTATTTACAAAATATTTTAATCACAACTTTGTGCGATGCCTCAGTATTGATATCCCCTTTTGTTTTTCTACAGAAGAGGAAACTAAGTCTCAGAGAGATGAAATTATCTAAGGCAGTGAAGCAGACACAGTAAGGCATACAAAGATATTTTCATTTCTAGAATGGTAAATAGTATATAACTGAATAGGTATTCTATATAGGTAATAGTAAATAGTAATAATAAATAGGTAAATATTAAATAGGTATAATTCCCATAAGCAAAAGCTCTCTGGGGGTTCCCCAATAATTTTAAAGAGTGTAAAGGGGTCTTGAGACGAAAAAGTTTGAGGACCACTGGACATACAGCTAGCAATTATATCCTAATTCTGCAACCAGCACAGGATAGCACCCCTGCCTTCAAGAAAGTTACAGTCTAGCTGAGGAAACAGAACCAGTATACAAATAACTCATTTCCCCAATTTAACAGCTGTTCTTTTGCTATTTCCCTAAGAAAACAAAATTCACAAAGGGGATAACTGTCTGATCGTCCTTGCTCTTGGCACGTTGCCAAGACTCAAATGAGGGTGCCTAGGTAGAAGGGATAGAAACAGGGGGGCAAGAAAAGGGCTTTTTTATCCACTTGGATGACTTGGCTGGAAGTCAGCTCCTCCTAAACCCCTGGCAGTCTAATGGAGAGCCCAGTGCCTTGGTGTGGGCTCCCATGCATATCAATGTGCAAGACTTCCTGTGATTTATGATATTACAGATAGATATGCTATAGGTAATTTTTAATGAATTTGGAGGAGACTTTAAAAATTATTTTCCAATAAAACCAGCATAGCATAAGGAACACTTAAAAAAAAGGCTTTCACTCTTAATGTTTCATAAGACTCTTAGAGACACTGATGCCTAATCTGAATTTAGGGCAATTGAAATTAAATTATTAAAATGAAAACAATGGATATTTCTGCCAAGGGAAGGGTGTTCTATGGTCAAATTCAGGACCACAGCTACTTAGTTTATTTATTCATTTCTCCTCTTTTCATGAGTTTACAACTTAAAAAAAATAACTGCTTCAGGCCTGAGCTTTCCCCCATTTCTTTCTGTTGACCTTGCCTTCTGATTAGTTAGTCTTCTATGAGGACTCCCCATTGCTTGGACTCATGCCCCTTCTTGCCCACCCTCCCCTTAACTCCTGACCTCTAGCCTCTGCTCTTACTCCTTCCCCTGCCCAGGCTCCTTGGTTTGGTAGTCTTCAAAAAACCTTCCTTTTGTTGATGAGTGGGAGGGACTGTTTAGCTTAAATTTCCCTCTACTTCATTCATTTAATGAGTAACTGAGATGAAAAATCATTTTTGTTGCTGTTCAGTCATGTCCGAATCTTTGTGTCTCTATTTGGGGTTTTCTTGGCAGATACTGGAGTGGTTTGTCATTTCCTTCTCCAGCTCATTTTACAGAAGAGGAAACTGAGGCAAACAGGTTAAGTGACTTGCCCAGGATCACACAGCTAGGAAGTGTCTGAGGCCAGATTTGAATTCAGGAAGATGAGTCTTCTGACACCAAGCCTTGCTCTGTGTCACCTAGCTGCCCCAAATCTGTATGTATCTCAAGTCAAAAGAAAATGAAGCTGGCCTATTTTTAAAAAACAGAATTATCCAGATAATTATCTTAATTCTACATTGCCAGTGTAGGCAAAGCTAGGAAAAATTATAATCGTTAGATTTAGAGCTGAAAGATATCTTAAATGTCATTAGTTCTCACCCCATCTTTTTACAGAGGGCTCCCATGAAGAGAAGGGGCTTACCCAAGATCAGACAAAGCTGAGATACTAAGAGATTTATACTATCTCCCAACCTGCACCAGCCCCCCTTGGGCCAAAAGCTAAGTGCTTCACTGCTGAGATTTCATTTTACTCCATTAATAGTTGTTCCCCCTTTCCTTCCCTTCTTACTCCAGAGAGTAAATTTCCAGGCTCCCCCTACCATCACTCTACCTCCTTGTGAGGGGTGAGGCATGGAGAAGCCATAGCCAGTTTAGAGCTTGACTTAGTTGTCCTCTACCCACCTTGGGGCAAGATCTCATTGGCCTTGCCCCTAGGGGAAGAAGAAGCACAGGGGGGTTCATGCCAGTTCCTGTTCTAGTTCTATGCATATTTGTGAGTGGCGGTAAGACTAAAATGATGGCTAGCTAGAGAGAGAAGCCACTGCAGCTAAAGTTAGAAACTAAAGGGTGGTGGATGTCTGTCTTCACTTAGCTGCCGGTAGTTTTTAAGTCGTGTCCAACTCTTCGTGACCCCATTTGGGGTTTCCTTGGCAAAAATACTCAAGTGGCTTGTCATTTCTTTCTCTAGCTCATTTTTACAGAGAAGGAAACCGGGAGAAATAGGGTTAGGTGACTTGGGAGTAATCAGAATACATGACATCTTGGGGTAGGGGGGAGGGTAGAGATGGGGAGAAAATTTGTAACTCAAAGTCTTATGGAAATGAATGTTGATAACTAAAAATAAATTTTAAAAAAATACTGTCTAGTTAAAAAAATAAGTGACTTGCCCAGGGTCACACAGCCTTGGGTCATTTCAAAAGTCTTTCCATTTAGCGGTGGTACTTTCCGTCTTCTCTTCTGGCTGCGATGTTCAATTCTCTATACCTGTTACATTTCTTGTTGTGAGTTTTATGTGTGAATGGGGGGGAATTTGGGAGGGATTAGAGGGCAGAATTGTGCCAAGAACCACTTACTCCACCATCTGCTGGCAGGGTGTATGTCCATCCTTCCCACCACCCCCATCCTCTGCACCCCCAGCAATGGAGGCTATGTGGGCAAAAGCTTAGCCCTCCTGAGCATACAACTTGACCCACGATTCCTTACGCTGCTCCGCCCTCCTTGTTCTTTATTTTTCTCACCAAGTAAGGGACAGTGGCTGGATAGAGCTGTGGATTTGGAGTTAGGAGAACTAAATATTGTTTTTTTGTATTTCATTTTAATTAATTTTTTTAAATCAACAGAAATCCATTTTCTCCCCCTTTCCTCTCTTCTTCCAATTGAAAACAAAAATAAGAACAAAAATAAAACTTGTAAGAAGTATGCATAGTCAAACAAAACACATCCCTGTACTAGATGTATCCAAAAAATATCTTGATCTGCAGTCTGAATTCATCACCTGTCTGTCAGGAAGTGGGTGGCCCTTTCCATCATCAATCCTCTGGAGTTGTGGTTGATAAACTGTGATTCAAAGATGTTTTGTTTTGTTTTTCGCAAAGCTGTTCTTGTTTGAATTGTTCTCTTGGTTCAGCTCATTTTACTCTGTGTCAGGTCAATTTTCTCTGAAACTATCTTTTTCCTAATTTTCTTCTTTCCTCATGATAGAATCTTATCACATTCCTAAACCAGAATTTGTTCAACCATCGTCCAATTGATGGGCATGGAGACTTGGGTTGTGCGTGAGCACTAGCTCTATGTTACCTTGAATGAGCCCCTTCTTCTCACTGGGCCTCGTCTCTAAAGTGAGGATGAGCTCTAATGTCCTTTCTAGTTTCAAATCCAATGACAATCACTTTTTCCAGCTACATTTATACTTGCATTGGAGCATTAAGGTAGGTAGTAATTATAATGCTAAGGTAAAGGTAACCAAAATCAACGCATATAATTCTGTTTTTGAGAAAAAATAGATTAAGAGCTATCTTTTTTGTTGTTGTTATTTTAGTTTGAAATAAATATAGGTCAGCTATTTGAAGTAATAAATGTACCAAACATTTTCTCATCTTATTTTTCATTCATCCCTTTATTAGGTATAAACACATTAATACCTGCACTATAACTTGAATATTGGTAGAGAATTATAGTGACTAAAAGCATTCTGGAGTCAGAAGGCCAGGGTTCCAATTCTGCCCCCGATGCTTTATCCCTGTGTGGCACTGGACAAGTCCCTTACTCTTTCCAGTTTCCTCCTCTGTAGAGTGAGGGGGGTGTTAGACTAGGTAGCCTTCTAGTCTGACTGTCAAGTGATTCAATGGAACTGGGATGTAGGGGACCATGCTACAGTTGGAGGAACAACATCAGTGAGGTCTAGAGACAGTGGCAGACAGCCTGTATGCTCCCAAATCTCCCTAAGGGTACCGGAGAAAGCTAGGGTAGCGGTGAAATGGAACACATCTGGTCTCTAGGTGGTGGGAACCAGAATAGTCACTGTTACATGGAAAGAATTACAAAAATGTTTTTAATGACAAATTTATAACAGAGTGAAGTGAAATTAGGATGTTCCGAGGGATGTCTTTTAACTTGGAGGAGAATAACCACAAACCACCTTTTGGTACCTTGGTCAAAGAAAAAATCTTGGACCAGGTCAAATTTGGAACTGACCTGCCGGACACTTCTGGTGCTCTCATGTTGAACAAAATAAAAATTGATACTGAGCATTTAAATTGCTTCTATGTGTTCTGGTCCCCAAAACAGTAGAGGCTTTGAAGTGAGAGTGAGTATTGTTCCTTATTGCCACAGTACGTACCATAGACAGCCAAGAGGTGGATCAAGGGTTGGTCTCTGGAATAAACAAGGCATGTGCTGTAATCCCTCCTTGGGTCCTGGGCAAATCCCTTTTCTTAGTTTCTTCATCTATAAAGTGGGGATAATAATAACTAACTCACAGGGTTGCAGTGAGAATTAATTGCAGGGAGCTTTGCTGACCTTAAAGCACATGCTCCCAATCACACAAATAGTTTCATTAAAGAAAATAAGCAATCCTCATTTGTTTTCGCCCCATTTTCAGACCTGAGATTCTATGGACTCCATCTTAGTGGATTTTTGTCGCAGTCTGACCTTAAAGCAGCATTAACTTAATTGATATGCACGGTTAGACTTAGTTAATCCATGCTTATCCTAGACATCTGATCAGCCAACATCCCAAAGATTAAAGAAACCTCGATAACCAATCCCCTAGAAGCAGTAGCCAACTTGAAACGACAGGACTTGAGTGAAACATCTTGGAAATGTTCAGAGCTGTTTGGAACCAGCAGTTTCAGGGTAAGGCTGAGGAAATACCTCAGACCAAATACTTTTGCTGTGACTATCCTTTCTAACACTGAGAAGGCAGGGCTTGATACCACATGAGTTTCTCATGCAGCCTCTATCTAGCATCTTTATGCCATGCATTGTAACTATATGGAAAGGTAATAGAATAACAGGACATCTGAGCTGGAAGGTTATCTAATCCAAGCTCCCACCCCAGGCAGGAATCCCTTCTACCGTCTTCCTGATGGATCATCATCACCTGCCTGTTTGCACACCTCCAGTAACAGACAATTTACTTCTCCCAGAGGCAGCTCATCACACTGTCAATCAGCCAGTCAGTCAACAAGCATTTTAATAAATGTGACTTCTATGTTGCCAGGCACTGTTTAATAAGATCTAATGCTTAGAAAATATGTCTTAATATTGAGCCAAATCTGATGTCTCATCGTAGTTTGGAAATTGGTGGGAATGGTTAAAAGAGTTTAAGTTCTGGAAGTTCCTACCAAGCTGGAAAGTTTTCAAGGAAAGGTCCAGGGATGGATTGGAGAATCTTTGTCCCAAGGAAGAGAGGCTCATCAAGTAAAGTTCAGAGAGGCTCATCACCAAGGAGATAAATATTTTAGTCACAGCAACTTCTGAAGACTTACTCCCAAGTTACAAAAGGGTTGTGATCTGCTTCCTTACCCACACCAAGAAATCATGGGTCCTTGATATATTGAACCCTGTCACTCTCAACAACTGGCCAAGACCATTGATTTAGAATTGGAAACAACTCTCCTTTTATTTGGCCTAAAAGTGCCTTTTTAAAATGTCCTTGATTGTGCTTAGTGTTCATAACATGAAATTTGGTGAAAAAGTTTTATATTTACCCTGTTATTTTATGATTTTATGTAATTTAATCATTGTTCATGGCAAATGTTGATTAGTGATTATGTATTATCTAGGTAAACAACATAGGAATGGGACAAAGAAAGGAAGCACAGAGCCCACCAGGATCTTAACCTGTGGTCCTTGGACCTATCTTTGCATAGATTTTGGAGGGGGTGTCGATATATTTGGATGGGGAAAATGCATCTTTATTTTTACAAAGCTCTAATTGAAATTTAGCATTTTCTTGAATTATTTAAAAGTGTTATTCTGAGAAGGGGTCCTTAGGCTTTCCCAGACTGCCAATATGGTCCATGACATTAAAAAAGTTAATAATCTTTGTTACAGTGGAAGAACACTAGACAGAGTTTAAGTGAAAGCTGGATTTTAATCCTGCTTTGGCACAGTCTAGTTGTGTGACCATAGGTAAGTCACTTAAAATCACTGAGCCTCCGTTTTCTTAGCCATAAAATAAGACTAATGATACCTATAGGACCTGTTTTAGATTATTATGAGGATCAAGTGAGATAACATTTAAGAGGTTAGGGATTAGACTTGAGGAAACTTTCTCTACCAGTGAAAGTCAGCACCTCTTCTGTGTATACACAGCACCCTTCTCCCCCTACCTACTTTGGAGAATGTACAGATATTCTCTGTTTGTCCCAGAAGACCTTGCAGAACCTGGAGCATGAACAGATAAGCTCCTCCATTAGATTGTAAGCTACTTGAGGCAGGGACTTTTTTGCCCTCTTTTTGTATCCCGAGCACTTAGCACAGTTCCTGGCACATAGTAGGTGATTCATAAATATTTTGGTAGAATAAGAGGTAGCTTCTAGCAGGCAGGACTCTTGAAGGTGGTTTTGGAAAAGATGAGATGCGTCTCCATTGGGGATAGAGAAAGAAGAATCCTTCCCAGTCATGAAATAATGGTGAAGCCAGGGCCCTCGGGGCCCCAGCTCCCAATACAGAGTAGGGCCTCAACTGAGAGGTATTGTTCTGGAGTCCCCTGCTGCCTCGCCGTTCTTTCCTTTCATCTAGCATTGACTGAACATGAAAAGTCCCTGAAAGGCCACTGAGCACCAGGGGACCAACTACGGAAGTAGGTGCAGTTGTAGCAGCACTAATGGGATCAGAAAACACCAGCATCGTCAAGGGAGGCCCCTCGTAGGAAGACCCAGGTTGGCACCTGACTGCACAATGATAGTGTAAAGGCAAAATGGAAAATGGCTAATTAGCAACATTGCAGACAATCTATTCAAAAGAGCCTGAAATGTTAGTGTCCCAAGTGATGTTATTAGTTTGTAGACTTTGAAAGGTATAGTGGAGGACAGAAAGACCTGGCATGCTATGGTCCATGGGGTCAGGAAGAGTTGGACATGGTTGAACAACTGAACAGCAACAGTGATAAATTACTGGAAGCTACTCTTAACATTCTCTTTATTGCTTGAGAGCCCCTTTTCTAACTATTCTACAATTCATTCATCTTTGTAGTTTGAGTACCCTTCTCCCCCTCCCCCTTTTAAAATTTCTCCCCTTTCTGGGAAATATATTTGCTTTCTGTTACTCACACAAGACAGTGCATTTCATGACTCCTTGACTTTTCACTGGCTGTCACCCATCTCTGAAATGGTCTCCTTCCTCACCTCTGCCTCCTGGCTTCCCTGGCCTTCTTCAAGATTCAGTTCAAATCCTATGTTCTGCAAGAGTATTTCTCTCATAAAAGTGTGGCACTCACGTCCTTCACTCTTGTAGACGTGGGAAAGGCTCCTGACTAGTTTGGTGAAGTTGGCCGGGTGAACTCAATTGTCCTGACTCCACCACTGGCCATCTACCCAATATATCCTGCAGCCTCATGCATGCCTCATCTTAACACTGTCCCATGTTAGAAAGCGCTGCTTTGGGAGGTATACTGAATCTCCACTGAGCATTATCAAGTGCTCAAGAGTCCTTTAGAAGTGTTATTTTCATGGACAAATTTAGGTTTCCTGGTGTGTATTTTTTGCTTTCGGTGTGAGGGTAAGTAGGAGCTTACCTCAAAGAATCCTTTTTACTTGTGGACACAAACAAGTCACTCAGTGGCTGAGCTTTGAATTCTTCATGCACCCAGCTGGAGGATGTGATTGTATTGGCTTCTCTCTCTCTCTCTCTCTCTCTCTCTCTCTCTCTCTCTCTCTCTGTCTCTCTGTCTCTCTCTTTCTCTCTTTCTCTCATTTTGGACCTGCATCTTTTAAATCTATCTGCTCTACTTTGCACAGACAAAAGATGGCTTCTTCTCTTACCCCTTCCCCATCAAGATGAAATATAATATTGTCTGTAGACTTGATGTGAAAATAATCCAGTCCGTCTGTTGATGGAGAGGGTGTCTGAGGGAGGTGTGCTGTGTTACAGAGAAGGCCAGCTCCTGAAGGTCTTCATTACTGCCCAAGTGACATCATTGGGAGTATAGCATCACCCTGTTCTACTGACTAATTGTGTAGCCCAGTGGCCGAAACAGATATTGACAATCCTCACTTTTCCCATCATCCCCACCCAGTGTGAATTTGTCTCTACTCCTCCCCAGTTTCTCTGCTGACTTCTTGGAGACATTAATGAGGGTGTAAGCTCTCCCCGTTCCCCACACAGCCGTCGTACACTTTGGGCGGCTGACCCTAGTCCTTCTCACGTACAGCCTATCTCCTTTCAACTGTTTCATCAGCTGTGGGACTGTCAGCTCACACCTGACAAGTGACAAGTCCCAGGCTCCTGCTGACTAGATAATCAAAGTCTTGTCAGAGCTGTCAATATCCTGCAGATAGGAGAGGACAAAGAGAGGAAAGGTTTCTACAGAAACCGCTGCCTCACAAAAAATACTGTCGATTCGTCTTACCGAAATCACCTGTTTGTTCCCAAACATCATTTATTACTGAGGATATGGATTCAAAGAAACAAGCCCAGAAATGACATAATAACCTCATATTGCTCCTGCGAATTTGTATTTCTCCAAGTCTTAGTTGATGATTTCTTTGGATTTCTATACCAAAAGAAAAAAAAATAAATGGAGGAAAAGGGGGAGGAGGTGAGAAGAGGAGAGAAGGATAAATACTAACACCTCAATACATATATCTCAGATTTGCATTAAATCATGGCAATTTCATGACAGCAAAATGTTTTCAGTGAAATCGTTTCAAAAGCTACCTACTTGGCACAGAAAATTAAGATGGAGTGACGTAAACTTCAGCTACTGCTTTATCACAAAGAATTGGAATGAGTAAAGAGAGCCCAGATTTAAAGGTTTAAGAATACTATGCATATGCAAGTGTTACCGCCTATTACTATTGTTTCCAAACATCACATCAGCAATATGCAGTGTCTGAATGCTGTCAGATGAATAGATGCCTCTTATTCTGTATGTGGACTACAGTTACAGCCCCTGAGCTAGACTGCTATACCACATACCAGTCCCTGGTGTTAAGCTCTGAAAAAATTAGATTATTAGACACCCACCTCCCTTCTGCCTATGTAGTCTGTGATGGGTAACCATATCTCCTAATCAGGTCATTTTAGAAAAAAAATATGAGGAGAGCTATAGTTTTACTATGGTCACTTGACCAAGGTATCACTTGACCTGAGGGACATCCGGCGGGACATCTGCGTCTTTCTCTATTATATGTCTTTTCTTATGGCTCTTTCTTTTCATCAGTCTCATTCAGGTTGTGTGTGTATGTGTGTGGGAGGGGTAGGGTTGGTAATCTAAAATTTGTAGAATCTCAAAGCTGAAGAGGCCTTAGTGCGAGTAAAGAGGCCAGTGCAAGCTGGACCTGAATGAGAATCCTCTCACAGAGATTCTTGAGAAGTGGTCCTACAACACCCATTGAAAACCTCCAATGATGTCTGTCTCTACCTCCCAAGGCAGTCCTTTACACTTTGCATCCTGGACCATCTCCAGTCGTCCTGGTGAATATCAGGCCACAGGACCCAGATGGCTCAGGAGTAGAAAGTGAGGCTGGTGACCTTGCACAGTCCTCCCTCACTCAAATCAAAGTCAACTGCAAATCATGTCATCATTTCCCTGATGTCATGGTCCTCTTTGAGAATGAAGGACAAACACACCAAGATGAGGCATGTGTGAGGCAGCAGGATAGACTGGATGGAGGGCCAGCAGTGGAGTCAGGACGAAGGAGTTTATGTCTTGATGGTTATGGCATTATTCTTTCCACGGAGCCCAAATCTACCTTTCTGTGACCAACATCCATCGCTCCTAGCTCTGCCTCTGGGGTCAAGCAGAATAAATCTAACCCTTCTTCCCATACGACAACCCTTCAAATACCTTAATGCAGTTATTGGTCCAAGTCTTCTTTTCTTCATTCTAAACCTGGTAAAAGCTAGTTTCTCCCTGGATGCTTTGAATGATCTTCATATGATACGGATTCCAGGCTCTTACCTATCCTGATTGTTTTCCTCTGGCCACTCCTCCAGCTTATCAACATCCTTCTTAAACTGTAGTGTTCAGAAATGATCATAATACCTCAGACCCAGGGCAGATGAGGACAGTATTATCACCTCTGTATTTCTGGAAGCTTCTAATGTAACCCTCATTTGCTTTTGTCTTCATTTCTCCTAGAGCCTGTTATCTTCAGTGGTATTTGATTCTCAGCCCTGTTTTCTACACACCTTCCTTTCAGAAGCTGGTCAGGGTTTTGCATCCCCCCTCCCCAGTTTTGAAGAACTTGCACTTATCTCCATTTCCTTTCTGTAAGTCTTATCTCCTTAAGTAGACTAGGAGCTCACCAAGGGCAGAGACCGAGACTCCTCTTATCTCCTGGACAATACGTCACAGGAGACTGGACAGCAATGGTGACTTGTTTTCTGCCTCAGGACAAGGTTAGTGAATCAATCAAAAAGGGAAATCAATATCCCAGAGGATCAAGGAGGAAGTAGAAGAGAGAGTGGTCCCTGCCTCAGAAAACGTCAGGGGGCTTCCAAGCTAATTCCTGAAGTGAGACTCATTAAAGGCAGTCAGGACTACCCACCTTTGCAACCGTGAAACTGGCAATGTTTGCCTCAGAGTTCTTAGCTTGCCCTTTCTAAGCTCACCTTCCCTTCTCTGTGTGACCTCATCACCCACTTCCCTACTATCTTCTCTCTGAATGATGTCATGTTCTTCCTCACTTTTCTCTCCCCAGTAGACTCCACCTAGCATAACTCAAATACTAGCCATCTATACCTAAGCGTAAATGAAAACCTGTTCTCTCTCTCCCATTGGGGGCTGCTATTTTCCTCCTTAGTCTTCTTTGTGGAATGAAAAGATTTTTCTCACTGGAAGGTGATCCCAAATATCAGGGGAAAGTGGTATGTGTGTGTGTGTGTGTGTGTGTGTGTGTGTGTGTGTGTGTGTGTGTGGTGTTTTAGTCTTGGCTACCAGAAATCCCCCCTCATGCAGAAGGGCTGCCTCATATTCTGTTAATAGTGAACGAGGAGATAAGTAGTCCAGAAAACCATTTATAGATTTACTTAGAGGGATAACCAAATAGTGTCCTTTTTTCCATGAAGGTGCCAGACACTGCTAGTTGCCCCGATCCTTTTTGTGCCCTCAGTCTGCTGTGTCCTCTACCCATCACAATTTAATCCCTGGCAGCGAGAGGGAAACTTTCTGCCATCCCCACTGGCAATTACTTCGGCCTTGATTTTTACGATGCTTTGGACTGCAGGGATTTCATGTTGAAATATTACTTATCTGCCCCTATACCCATCAAGTCTAAAGAACAGTAATATTTAGATGGGAGCTGGAGGAGGGCAGGGGGCGTGTGTGTGTGTGGAAGCCAATATTCCTTTGCTTAATTTATATTTCACATTTCTTTAAAATCACGCTTAGAGTATTTTGGTAATCTCTGTTGAGATTAAGTATAATGCTGTACATTTAATTGATATAAGTGGTTTCAATTCTCCTTAATATGACAAATCTCCAGTGTGAAATATTCTTAGTTAATGATCAACATAAAATAGAGTTCATTTTTAATGTGAGTACAAGATTTGAATTAATTTGTAGCTAGAGTGAGGTTATTAAATGTTCTGTGTATTACATACACAGGCATACATGCAGTCACACATGTTTGGGGTATGTACACCTTGTGTTTGTATACTGTACCAGAATGTGACATAGAGAGAAAGCAGAATTGAAAATGGCATCTAACAGTTTGAGCTGATTCTGTTCTATTCTATTCTCTGTTTCCTTTTGCTTAGTCCTTAATATAGTCATACAGCTCAGGACCCTTTCTTACCAGAACCTGAACTAGAAACTTTTGAGGCCAAGAACATGTAGCATGAAAAATTAACTTTTTAAAACAAATTCATGCATAAGGTGGAGAAAAATGCGAAGTGACATCCCAGGGCACCATCCATTGTAGGCAGAGATTCTAGGACCCAGAGAAACTGCTGGGGAGTGAAGGAGGGCAGGGTAGATCTGAAATAGGATTCACCTAGAATACGGCCCCAGGATGCAGGGGGTGGGGATTGGGCAGAGACTTCCACATAATAGCTTCCTATTTTAACTATTCATGTTAACTAGGTCTTAATGTCTACACTGCTAAAAGAGTACAAGTGAGGTCAGCACCCTCTAAACTTTGATGCCCTGGGGAGGAGTCCTTGTCACCCCCACCTAGTTATAGCTCTGTGTGTGAAAAGCAATTGCCAAAGAGAAAGAATGGTAAGGTAGGACTTAGATAGACCTAAGATGTGGCTACAGGTAGGGGGGAATCTACCATGTAGTTATTCCCTATTTTAACTATTTATGTTAACTAGATCCTAACGTCAATTGTTTCTATACTACTAAAGCAATATAGATGACGTCAGCCTCTCAACTTTGATGCCCTAGGAGAAAGTCCTAATTATCCCACCCTAGTTATGACTGTGTGGATGACTCTAATGTGGGAGATGCACTAGCACTGAAACATCTGTTTTCAAGGCTTTCTGAAACTCTATGCATTCCTCCCCTTTTCCCCAATCATTCTATTTACTTGCACCGAAAATTAGCATATTGCTTTACATTATATAAACCATATAATCTCTAATATAATCCAGAGGAGTTCAACATGAGGTATCAAATTAAGAAAGTATTAACTAGCCAAGTCTTCAACAAGTTGAGGGACTTAATTATCAGTGTAGGTGCTGGACATGGTGGTTCCTGGGGGGGATGAGGTTAGTGGATTACTTTAATTCAAGAACTCTCAGTTGAAGTAAGAACAATCCTTTTGGGAGTCCATGCTAACTTCTGCACTAATACGGTAACTGTCTTGGTGGGAAATGAACAAGCTAAGGTAGGAAATGGAGCAGGTCAAAGCTTCTGATCAGTAACGGGATCAGACCCACTTCACTTTCAGCGTGGGTGAGATAGCGAGAGCTAGTCTCAAAAAAACCCCAAAAAACAAAAAACCAGCAACAAAGCATATTATGGCCACACAATGGAATCCAGATGTTTTCACAAACAAACAACAACAAAAGAAGTCTTACAGGGAATGAATATTAAAAGATCGTTGACATAACACCATGTAGGTTTATTATAATCTTGCTTCCTTCGATTAATATGATTTTCTACTCTGATATTCTCTACTCTGAGAGTACTGTGGGACATATAGCTGTGATGTGTAAAGGAGGTCAATTCTCCTACAACTGCATTAAGAAGGAAGACAAAACAAGAACAAAGTCCCCACAAGCTTTGGAGGCTAAATAAAAAACTGTATTTGAATATTGTTTGAAATATGTACAGGAAATATCTGCTTCTGCTAGATCCTACCACACTGCTTTCATCCAGAGGAAGGCATTAATAAGATCTCTGAAAGTTTTCTACAGTATCATGATAACCAACCTGAAAATGCTAGATTCCCATATAGCATATTATTTTTTTTCCATTTTGTAATAATTTCTTTCCATGGTGATAGGATTAGAATCCCAGTAGAAGCTGTCTTTACACATAGAAACAGTATGGTAAAATGGACAGGACAATGGACTGTCATCCAGGTAGACCTGGGTTGGAATGTCTCCTTAGACACTTAATAGCTGTGCATCCCTGAGCTAGTCACTTAACCTCTCTATACCTCAATTTCCCCATCTAGAAAATAAAGGGGCTGGACTCAAGGGCCTCTGAAGTTCCTTTCAGCTCTAAATTTGTTACCCAGTGTTGGTTGGTGGTTGTCCTTTGTGCTTGAAGAGGACCAAAATGACGTCTTTGTGTTGGAATCAAGGTACAGTGTGTCCAGCTGTGGCTGATCAGACCCATAAGAGCTCAGAAGGCTCTACCACAGGTCAGAAACAAACAGTCCACATGAACATTTGGAGTGGAGATGTTTCTAAATTTGCGTGTCTCACATTTCTTTTGAGCTACTGCAATTCTGCAGTAATTACCTTGAACATAATCAGGGGTCAAGCCCTATGTGCATAATATTCTCCTTACTAGTTAAGAATAGTTACTGATCCTTCATGCCTGCACAAGGGCCAAAGTTGATAAGAGTATGGGAGAGGGAGAGAGAGTAACAGATTTCATCCCATTTCCAAGGGGAAATTCACCTAAATCTCTAGCCTGTTGAGTTGGGCATAGGGACATGTTCAAGGTGTCAGCTTCTCTACATGTTGGCTTCTTCCCAATTCCCAATTCCTGCTGGTATTTTTCCCTGAATAAATTCTGGAATCATGTGCCTTTTCTCTTGAAGCTAGAAGCCAGAAGACCAGAGTTACAATTCACTTAAACTCTCACCAATTCCATGTCTCATAAAGGCATAGATCATTAAGTAATCATTCTTCACCAGTAAGAAGAGTCTTATGCAAATGGACTTGAGCCCCTGGTTACATTATGATCCTTTCCTCCTATACATAGGGCTGGGCTTTGGGCAGGAGTATTTTAGCTGGTTTTCATTTTTTTTAGAAACCGAAGAAAATATCTTTAATCACATACACAATGTCATCAGGAGCACTGTGCGATTAAAGAACAGAACACTTCATTTTTCTAGGTTTCCTTTTATATTTCAAAATCACTTTTCTTTCAAATTAGTGTAACCTATACATTTTCTTAAAAGGAATTTCTCACTTATCCTTTCCATTTTCCCCTTTGTTAGTTTGCCATTTCTTTTGAAATCACTACCTCACTGAGCTACAGACTTCCCAGCATTTTGCATATGAAATGAAGGAATTGTGTGGATTCTGTTGCAAGTTTCAAGAATGGCATAATTTTAATTAGAAATGTATAGATGAATAAAAATAGCACTGCTGCCCATTACTAATTAGGTATTTTATTACTCATTGATTTAAGGGTGGAAAGTATGCCAGTTTCCAATAAAACAACACCATATTGTTGTTTTGCTTACAAGTTTTTGCTCCAAAACTGGGGGGTTGGCGGAGAACGGAGCTCAAAGAGTGTATTATTGGACAAAATCCAGGGAGGGCAGTAGATAGAGAGGCTTTTTCCTTCTTAGGAAGGCTTAGAGTTGGAGTGAAATTGAATGTTCAGCTAAGGAGTGCTATGGAGATCCTGGTAAGGATAACATTTTCTGAGAAAATTCTCCCTCTTTGATACCGGTCAGAAAAAAAGTAGGAAATGCTTTGGGTTCTAAATATTCCCTTTTCTAGCTGTGTCAATAGGAGACCAGAAGAAGTGAGCCAATCATCTAGATAATTCAATCCCAAAGCAAGTGTTTCCTTGCAATATCTGAATAAATAATGACATCATATCTATGTGTCATTATGGATAGGGACCTGTCCTTGAAACCAGGAGTTCATCTGAGTTCTGATTTCAAGTCCCACCCCTGACACATTTAGACTGTGTGACAGGGACAAGTTACTTAATCTCTCAGTGCCCTCAGGTGACTCTCTAAGACTACAAATTATAATGAGGTGCCAACCCACATTGATAGAGGGAATTTCCTCACATGGAAGTTCTCTATTCCATTGAAATCACTATGTTTCCTCATGTCTCATAGAATCCTACTCAAACAGATCTGAGATTTCACTGATTTCAACATCCTTCCAACAAGGCAGGTCACAGCCTACTCCTGCATTTCCTTTTGTGTGATTTGTGTCCATGTGCTCCTAGAATTTTGTCTCAAGGGACCTATTGAATATGCTGGGGGCCTTCCTCACTTTCTTTGGATATCATAGGGATACCAATGGAATATCCTATTGGTGATGCTCCTCTTCTTCAAAGTTTTGGATTGTTAGAGATGGAAGAGACTTCAGAGGTCATATAGTCCAAACTTTTGTTTTCCAAAAAAGGATGCTGAAGTTTATACGTAACAAGTGGCAAAACTGGGATAAAGACCCATATCTCATGACTCCAAATCCAATGGTTTTTCCATTGCACAATGCTGTTTGGACATTGTGAGAGACCTGAGATGAAAGTAAAGTGCTTGTTCATGTTTAGGAGTACCACAAAGTGCCTCTATTAATCTGGATAATATAATAATTATAATGAATAATTATTTCTTTTGTTTAAGTACTTGTTAGTTTGTGTTTAAAGCAATTATTTTGTGATGGTAGAGGAAATAAATAGCTGTCCTATGCCTGATACTTAGTTGTACTTTAAACAGAACACATATACTACATAGACATTTTCAATTTTTAATATGCAATTTTCCAAGCTCCTTGAAGGCAAGGACCGGTCTTGTAGTATATCACCCACAGAGCCTATCACAGGGTACAAGGGAAGTACCCATTGATTAGTTGGCTGTAGGTAAGAAAAGATTGGGGTTTGCACCGAGCAGGTCTATCTATGTGCTCTCACCAAAACAAGACACATTTGTGAGATGGGTGAGTGGGGTTTGTTGACCAATAACCCTGACAAGAAAACAGAGAGAAGGAATTGGCCTGTTGGGGGATAAATCATTGCCTCATCTTCATTGTGCTCTAAACAGTGGGTGTGGCCCACCCATGTCCACTCATCCCAGCCCGTTTTCTATTTGACCTTTATAGCTTATGATTTGTAGATAAGAGCCCCACCCAAAACAGCACCGAAGTGTATTTCCATGGGTGGGTAAAAGTGAGAGGTGTTTTCAGCTCATGTACATCCTGGAGACTGAAGCAGATGGGTGATCATTAATATGCAGAAGATTTCTTATAACCAGACACCATATCCGCCAATAACAAACATGTTCTATGTTGAAAATGTGCTCCACAGCCCCACTGTAAATGTTTTGTAGTCATCAAAGGGGATTTGGTAAAGGTTCGCTTGCTTTGTGGTACGAACAAGGAATATAATTAAGCTCTTGATTTTATAGATTTAGTGAACTGCTTTCTAATCAAAGCTTCTATTTTTGATATAATTGTAATGAGGGGATATTAATATTTTATAGACAACGCACATGTTTTTGCTTCACTGACCCCAGTGTAGTAAATCTGGGTCCTTATGAAAAGATTGTACCAGGTTAAATTGATTAATGACTTGGCCTCCTTGTTCTCAGTTTCATGCCAATAAATAAAACCAGACTGAACCCCAGACCCCAAACTAGTGGCCAAACATATTGTAGGAATTATGGGGTTAACTGAGGAACTTCCAGGATGTACTCCATGGAGAGGGTGCCTTCTGAGAGAAGGGAAGAGGCTTTCCCCATTAGAAATGGTCTGTGGCCAGAAATTTCTAGATTGTCATATCCAATTATGCACCCTACTAATCAAAAGAGAAGTTGGTAGCGTCCTGACATGGAGAAGTCGGCATCTGTTCTAAATCCTGCCCTTGGAACAGGATTGGTGCCAAACGCCAGGAAGATTGCTTAGCTGGGTACAAAAGATGCTGTAAACAGGCCAGAAAAGGGAAGAAATCCTGGTTTCATTTGAATGAGATTTTTTTTAAAAATTATATGGGGGGGGCAGAAGGTAATTGAATTAGGTCCAATAAAATAAGTAGTCTTCGAGGATAACATAGACAAGTTGCCTGTGCCTAGAAATATAGATGTTGACCTGTGGAGTTTCTGGAGTAACTAGTAAAATCCATGACCCTTTAATCAGTCTCAAATATCCTTTCAGGAGCTGTTTCTTCGAGCTCTTGGCATGGTATATGGTGCATATTTCTCAGGGGACTGGGCTCTAACCCGCCTGTCAAGTTCTCTAATCATTCCTTGTTTTAATTGCAGTTAACCAGGAGGGTTAAATGCCCCATGGGTTTCTGAGAGAAGCTCATTCATCTCTGTCTGTTGGCTTGGTCTACCCTGCAACTTAGTCCAGTAGCCAAGAGAGTGTAAGCCACTTTCTGTACTTGGTGGTATTTCCAGAAATTTGCACGCGACTGTCTTGCTCATTTGGAATTCAACAACAGCAGGAAACATTTCTGGAGCACCTACTATGCACTAGACCCTTTGCTAGGTTGAAAAGATGAGTAATATATAACCCTCATCCATTAAGGGGCTGAAAATAAGAGAGAAACACATGAAACTCCTGATGAGGCAACAATACAAGAGAAAAAGAAAAAGAGGATGCAATAAGACAAATGTCATAGTAAGTCCTAGATGACTAGTAAAGACGATCATTGCTGTAGGACTGTTAGAAAAGAGAGAGATTGATCGCTTTGAGCTGGGCTGTAAAATCAGCAAAGGTTTGACCAAGGAAAAAGATGGGCCCAGAGTTGGGCCCTGAAGGATAAACAATATTTGGGTAGGCAAAGGAGAAGGGAGGGAATTTAAAGGCTCACTATAAACTTTTTACCTCAGAGATCATTCTTTGAGTGCTTATGTGGAAAGGAATTGTTTTATCTGTATAGCTTCCTTCCCATTTTCCTAGTGGGCTAGTATTGACTTTTATGACTTCCCTGGCCTGCCTGTTTTGTACTCAGGTTGAGGATACCAAAGAGCAAAGACACAGTCACAACCTACCCTGAGCAGGGTTAATTGGACAGCAAGCAAACTACCTGTGAAGTTCTTCTTATGTCTTTAATCATTTCCATGAAACAAATAACCATCTTCTGAATATCTTCAAGTCACTGAAAGCTCTGAACCCTGAAGAAATTAAGTCAGGGATCACCCAGAGGGCATCAGGAAGGCACATAGTGAGAATAAGGCCACAGTACATTACATATAAGGAATTGTGAAGGTGATAGGACAGCTAGGTAGTGCAGTGAATAGAGTGCCAACTGCTCTGGGCCTGGAGTCCGGAAGACTCATCTTCCTGAGTTCAAATCCAACCTCAAGCACTTACAAGCTGTGTGAGCCTCGGCAAGTCAAATAACCCTGTTTGTTTTAGTTTCCTCATCTGTAAAGCGAGCTGAAGAAGGAAATGGCAAACCACTTTAATATCTTTGCCAAGAAAACCCCAAATGGGGTCATGACTGAAAATGACTGAACAACAACTAGGGATGCAAAGGGTGTTGTGTAAGAGATGTAATTATGAAAGAGAAGATGGCAAGCGTAAGAAATAAGCAATGAACAGACCACATACTCCATTAGTATCTTTATGATGTCAAGGGAACCCAAGAAAGACTTCCATCATTTAAGATGGCATCCTCTGTGATGAGCCTGTGGGAAGATGTGGACAAGATTTTTTCAAGATGGGCAGGAACAAATAGGGTGATACCAACACCACTGCAGGCAATACATAAATCATTGGGATCACTGCCAAGATAGTTCTGTATTTAAAAAACACACATGTGTTGACTCATTTTGACAGCTGGGTGGCTTGTTGGATGAAACACTGGACCTGAAGTAAGGAAGACCTAAATTTAAATCTTGCCTCAGACATGTATTAGCCGTGTGACCCTGGGCAAGTCACTTAATCTCTGTTTGCCCCAGTTTCCTTCTCTGTAAAATAGCACCTACCTCCCAGGATTGTTGTGAGGGTCAGATAAGATAATCATGAAGTGCTTGGCCCAGTGTCTGACACATAGTAAGCTAAGCGCTACAGAAACATTAGCTGTTGTTATTATCGGCAGAGGTTCCAGAACACAGGCACGTCTATTTCACTGACATCCGATGGCTGTATCTGCAGGAATCATCCCAAACCATGTGATTGAAAGGCTTTTGGATAGGTCAGTCCGCTGCAGATTTGTAGTTGCGTTAGTCCACATTGCTGTTGGATCAGATCACTGTCGATTTTTAGTTGTTTCAGTGAGTCTATTACATTTCATAGAGATTGTCCAGTCAGTGACAGGACTGACATTTTGGGCTTCTCTAAGTCTGGGGAAACTATGAAGATTGGAAACCATCAAATGTTTTAGTCAAGTCAAGCTTCATTCCACTCCGATCAACCAAAAACCACTTAGCACTGTCAAAGGGCCAGACACAGTTCAGCATAGGAAACACAAAGAAAGGCACAAATAGTCCTTGCCTTCAAGGAGCTGACATTCTGATAGAGAAGGCAACATGTAAATAACTAAGTAAGTGGCCAATTCATACATGGTGGTGGGAGGCATTAGCACCTAGGCAGACCAGGAATCCAG
The DNA here is from genome assembly GCF_011100635.1 of Trichosurus vulpecula. Lineage (NCBI taxonomy): Eukaryota > Metazoa > Chordata > Mammalia > Diprotodontia > Phalangeridae > Trichosurus > Trichosurus vulpecula. The sequence goes on along the minus strand of NC_050575.1, from coordinate 139,734,513 downwards.
CATGTTTCCAATTTCTATTTATTTGAAAATTGTTAATTCCTTTTAAAGCTCATCCCAGCTACTCTTTGAGCCCCTAATTATTCAAATATACACCACCCAGATGAATGGTTCTTCTGTATGACAACCTTTCTTCTAAAAGGGACCCAAACTATGGCATAAATAGGAAGACCAATAGGCATTCAACCTAAGGATCTGAGTTCAAATTCTAAATCTACTCCTTACTATCTGTGTTACCTTAGGGAAGTCCTTACTCTCTGGGTCTCAGTTTCCTATCTGGAAAAAGAGAAGGTTGAACTCTAAGACCCCTTCCAACTCTAATTCCTCTGGTCCTTTTGCTTGTGAAAAAGCACACAAACACACACAATTTCAGACCCTTTAAACAAAACGTGCACAGCTGTAAAATAAGATTATACCAATTTCTTAACAAATTCCATTCTTACCTCTGGCATTGTTCCTTTCTCTTCAGTCTTCATTTCTTACATTTTCTGGTTGATTCCCTTTAATCCTCCTCTGACTCATCATGCCATGATTAATGACACATAGCCACTCTTTGAATCTTTTTTAAAGAAAACATTTCTATCCCATTTCTTTCTTCCAAACTTTTCCCAACACTTTAGGGACTAAGAAACTTAGCGATGAATCTATTTTTTAAAAGAAGAATATTATTAGCTTGGGGAGATCCAATTCCCCTAGTTTTAAAACTATTCAGTTCACCAAGTATTTATTAAGTTATCTACTATATGCAAAGCATTGTGCTGGTTGTTGGAGACACAAAGATTTTTAAAATGGCATAGCCCCTGCCTTCAAGAAGCTTCCATCCTAGAGTGATTGGGCCATTGCCAATCATCTTGACTTATGCCTTGCCACTGGACTCAGACGACTCTGGAGGATAGAGTGGGGCTGATGACTTTGCACAGCTCTGCCTCACTTTAATCCACTTGAAGGTCAAGATATCACCCTCACGGTGTCATTGGTCCTCTTTGTTAATGAAAGACCACCACAACAATAATTCTACCTTGAGATAAGGGAAAAAGACGTTACAAATAAAGATAACTGGAGATAAGGTATGATGGAGCTAAGGGAGAACTTCGCAGATGTGTTGAACAGCACCTGATCTCCAATACTGTTAGGGTCTCATATTTGTGAGCCTAAGAATATTATTTTTAACATGCCCTTTCATAGGAAAAATCTTATTTTTTCTATTTGCTATTTTCTATTTAATTTGCTTCATATCTATTGTGCTTTCTGAGTTCTCTTTGACTTTTGTTCATTGAGTTCTTAGTCACTCTAAAGAAACTACCTATCCATGCAGAAAATATGAAATGGAGGAGAGTTCCTATTGTCCAGACTAAGAGGTGCAACTGGCTGGAAAACAAATTGTTGAATAGAGCCTATATATACATACATACACACACACACACACACACACATATATAATGTAAGTATATGTCTATATACATGAATGTGTATATGTGTAGTGCACATGCATACATTATATGCATATATATAATGTGTATGTATCATATATACCTGTATACACATACGTATATGGGAATAAATATATGTGCATGTATATATACACATACATAATGTGATGCATATGTATCTATGTATGTATGTATGTATGTATATAAATATATCTGTGTATAAACACATCTACATAAAGTATATGTTTATCCAACTCATTTTCCATTTGTAGCATCTGATATATCTATGTCTATCTATATCTATATGTTTGTGTGTATATATCTATATTTTTGTATAATGTACATATTTATTTATATGCATGTTGGTATGTTTACACATACATATATATTGTTATGTGTCTATTCACACATAGGTGTATATGTATATAGGATAGACATTGCAAATGGCCAATGAGCCAAGCCTAGAGATGAACAGAATGACTTGCATTGCTTCTGGGCAGTTGCACAGTGATTTTATTTCCCAAACTTCTCCCTAAATTAAAGACCCATCTTTTTTAACTACTATATTTTTCTAGGGGTGGCATAGGGCTATTCCCTAGGAAAAAAAGTTTAGCATTGCCCCACAGGCGATGGAGAGGCTCATGGAGGGCATGAATAAGCTGCCACAAATTAGTCAACAAGAATTATGTGGGAGGAGCAGCACAATGGATGTCAGCAAAGAGATATGTGACTGAAGAAAAAGATCGACTGATCAAGTCATGAGACTGAGAGCATTGATGGGCAGCCTATGTGTTCCACTGTTTAAGCATGCAACTTCCAGACATTTAAAGGAAGACCCTGGGCCTTGAATAGTCATCTTGTGGAAAAGGTATGGCAAGCTAAGTCCAGAAGTAACACAGGATGGGCAATCCTGGATGAGTTGAGATTTGCATTGTTGGAGCGGAGCCCTCCATTGATGAGATCACGAAAAATGCAAAGCCATATGTTATGCACACAGAAGGCACTCAATAAATGTTTATTGACTAATTTAAAACCTCAAATCAGAAAATCACAGAGACAAAAAATTATATTACTAATACTTACCTTGCCTATCTCAAAGATGCTTGTGAAACTGAACCAAGGTAATTTCTGAAAAGTACTTGGAAACTTCAAGCAACGTATAAATGTCAGAGATCCTTCTTATTCTAGCTCATCATCCAGTTTCTTAATCAGCTCCCTGGATGCTTCTCTGAGCTTTCATTGGAGGAGAGAGGACTGGATCGAAGATTTCACTGGCATAAGGAACTTGAAATGAAGGTACTCCTACTCATGCAGAGAGATTGTTGATGCTATTTAAAGTCATACAGCACTGCCGGAGGCACTAAGGCATTAAGCGACTTCTCAAAGGTCACACAGCCAAGACATGTTAGTGGTAAGACTGGAATCCAGGTCTCCTAAAATGAAGACAGGTCCTCTATCTATCCCTATCTCTGTCTCCTGAAAGTTTGATTATCGTTAGAAAAACTGCTTGTCTCCAACCTTTTTTCATGCCAATCAGCCAGATTCAGCTCTGTCCTAAGTAGCTAGCCCCGTTCTCAGCCTTGCAGAGGTTACAGAGGCAAGAAGCACCTTTTTCACACCCAGGAGCTGACAGCCCAGTTAGGGAGACAAGCATAATTAATACACATAGAATCAAAGATTTTAAGAGCTCAAAAAGGCATCAGAGATCATCATTCTAGTCCAACCTCCCTACTTCACACAGAAAACTAAAGTCCACCAAGAGAAATAATTATAGTAGAATTTTTGTTCTGTTTTAAGGTTTGCAAAGCACTTTTCAAATATTTTTATTTCATCTACATGACAACTCTAGGAGGCAGGTTAGCCCCATTTTACAAAGGAGAAAACTGAGGCAGAGAAAGGTTGAGTGACTTGCTCAGGGTCACATAACTAGTAAGTATCTGAGACTGAGTTTCAATTCCTATTTTCCTGACTCTAAGACCTAACTTCTGTCCAAGGAGCCACCTAGCTGGAAATACCTTCCCCTAAGATTTTGAGGCTCATTAGTGGCAGCAGGAACCTAGATCTCTTGATTCCCATTCCAATGCTCTTTTCACAATTCCATAGTTGCTTCTCATGAGACAGTAACAAATAATCTAATATATTATGAACTAGCCAGTCTATGAGGTAGCAGTGGGTAGCAGCTCGAGGGCTGGACTTGGAGTCAGGTGAACATCAGATTCAAATTCTACCTTGGACATGTAAAATTGGGTAGTAGGGGGATTCAGACTACTCTTTAAGTCTCAGTTTCTTCATCTTTAAAATGGGAATAGCAAAGCTTGTCATGCCAGTCTCACAGGATTGAGGGAAGGCTCAAACGGTTTAATATCTGTAAAGTACCATGCAAACTGTAAAACACTGTATAAATGTCAATGAGTATTACTACAAGCGGCTTAGGGCTTTCCAAGGAAAGGGAGAACCTATAATGAGAATTGACATTTATATAGTGTTTTAAGGTTGACAAAGGGCCTTGCAGATATTATCTCTCATGGCCATAGGATTTAGAGCACAAACGGATTGTTGAGGTCATCCAGCCCAATCCATTTTTTTTACAGATAAGGAAACCAAGGCCCCACAGGATGTAATAACTTACCCAAAGTTACATAGAGGGTGGAGCTGGGATTTGTACCTGAGGCCTCTGGCTCTAAAACCAATGTTCTACAGCCCTACCCTGACACCACTAGCCTCATTCTACTCTGGTTCCTTGGCCTCAACTTGTACTTTGTCTCAGCACAGAAAGACTTTCTTGTCCTGGTATTATAGAAGCTGTTATTGGCTTGTGTGATGAGGAGTGAGATGTTCCTGGGGGGCGGTGGGGTGGGAGGAGAGGAGGCTATATCACGAATGATTGGTGACTGAGCCAGGAAGAACAGTAGGCTACAAAAAAGAGAGGAGAAAGGCTGAAACTGGCAGTCTACTGAAGTATCTGTGTCTTCTCTAGCCCTCTTTTGAATTTGTCACTTAGGGACTTAGGCAGTTATTCCCTTTGACTTCCCACAAGAGGGTGAGAGATAGGCTCTCCCCGTCCTAGCACAACTACGAACATAGAGCAGTGAGAAGAGATGTTTGCCTAGGGAAGGTAGGAAATGATCATTTACTAACAGCATCTTATTTAATGCTCACAATAATCCTGGCAGGGAGGTACTGTTAATATCCCCATTTTATAATTGAGGAAATTAAGGTAGACAGTGATTGATTGACTTGCCCAGAGTCACACAGTCAGTAAGTGTTGGAGGCTGGATTTGAACTTAGGTATTCCTGACTCCAAACCCAGGGCTCTATCCACTCTAATGCTCAGCTGCCTCCAGGGGAGCCCGAGACTGGATCTCAAAGCCCCTTGTTTCCTCTTCTGCTTTGTTTCTTTCTTTTTTTGTTTTTTTTTTTTGTTATTTTTTTAGATTTTTTTTATTTTTAGTTTACAACACTCAGTTCCACATGTTTTTGAGTTTTTTTCTTTCCCTCCCTCCCTTCTCCCCTCCCCACCAAGACAGCATGTGGTCTGATATAGGCTGTACATATACCTTCACATTAAACTTATTTCCACAACAGTCAGGTTGTAAAGAAGAATTATGACCAATGGAATGAATCACGAGAAAGAAGAAACTAAACCAAAAAAGAAGAGAAAAAAAGAGCTGTGTTTCTTTCACTGAGCATGGGTCACAAAAAAAGGATCCTGAGAGATGGGCATTTCCTGCTTTGGTCCTAATTTGCAAGGTTTTAAAAAAAATTTATTTTAGTTTTCAACATTTGTTTCCGTAAGATTTTGAGTTACAGATTTTATCCCCATCTCTATCCTCCTCCCCATCCCAAGATGGCATATGGCATATATTCTGACTGCCCCATTCCCCGGTCAGTCCTCCCTTCTGTCACCCCACTCCCTCCATCCCCTTTTCCCTTACTTTCTTGTAGGGCCAGATAGATTTCTGTGCCCTGTTGCCTGTGTATCTTATTTCCCAGTTGCATGCAAAAACAATTTTTAAACATTTGTTTTTAGAACTTTGAGTTCCAAATTCTCTCCCTTCTTCCCTCCCCAAACCCCTCCTTGAGAAGGCAAGCAATTCCTTATAGGCTATACATGTATCATTATGCAAAACACTTCCATAACGGTCATGTTATGAAAGACTAATTATATTTCCCTCTATCCTATCCTGTCCCCCTTTATTCAGTTTTCTCCTTTGAGCCTGTTCCTAATTTGTAAGTTCCTGGGTTTCCAGTTAGTCTTGACTGCCCAGCCCACCTACTTCTCACCCTAGAGCATGTCTCAGAGATGACCATTGAAGGAAGATGCTCCAGTTAAAAGGATTAAGAAAGTCCAAGCCATGTGCTGGCTTGCCACAAGTCCTGAACCCTGTGGGTCCTATGGACAGCACAGACCTGAGTTCAAAGTGAAGTGTCTGCTTATCAGCCCAACAAGTGGCCTTGTTGCTCTCAAGAGTATGATAGAAGCAATGGGTTATTGTCTTAGGTTTATAAATACTCATTAACTCCTGTTTACGAGTTTTTTGTGTTTTTAGTAATCCTTTTGTGGCAGAAGAAATAAATAATTGACCTATATCTCATATCTACTTTGCACATTTAACACCTTTTCTATCAAAAAGTGTATGAGCAGTTCCTTTTAAAGTAAATCCTAGGCATAAGTCCCTGTTTGGCTCATAGGCGACATCCCAAATCATACACCTTGCAAGTGGAAGATCTAAGAGTCGAAGGTAGGGTCTCTGCCTTTGGATCCAGTTATCTTTTCACTGTTATATGCTGCAAGAAAATGGGGGCTCAAGTAAGTAACTTATACATGGTGATACAAATAAATGTCCCAGATAAGATTGAAATCCAATTGTGTCCTGACTCAGAGCTCAGAACACTTTCTACTACATTACGTTGACTCTTAAGACCCTGTGACAATGAGGACAGGAGGGAATAGAAAAGGTTTCAGGGAGATGAGTCTTGGGATCTAGAAATTGGAAGTGGGTATCAGAGAGGCTCTCCTTACTTCAAATCCAGTGTTATTTCAACCACACCATGGCATCACTACCATACCCTGAAGGATAGATTGTTTCCAGGTAAAGCGACGAACATGAGTGATGGTGCAGAGGAAAGAATGTAGTCCATTTCAGGAACAAGGAGATTGTCCTGATTAGAGGTAGGGGTATTAAAAAACGAATCTATAAAGACATGGTGCAGCTTGACTATGGAGGGCAGAGGAGTTCTTAATGTCACCTTGGATATAATAGGAAGCCATTGTAGGAAGGTTTATGAACAGAAGAGTGACTGGATAAAAACAGTTATATTGAGATCCTTAAGCTGGTAACGATGTACAAGGTAGATCGGATGGGTGAAGCTTTTTTTCAGATAGGAAGACCAGCCAGGGCACTACTGCAATAAAGTAGCTATGATCTGTCTAGAGCCTGGACTATGTTGGTGGTAGTAGAAATAGATAAAAAGAGGTGGGGATATTTAAAAAGAAAAATTGAGAAGACTTTGTGACAGACTGATAATCACTGAAGTACCATTGGAATGCAAGCTTATTGTAAGTAGAAAACATTTAATTCTTTGTACTTGCATCTGCAGCCTCTAGTATAGTGTATGGCACAGTGTAGGCATAAATACCTATTGATTGGTTGACTGGGATGGGGACTCTTCTGGGCCTTGCCATCTTCACTGTTACTGAACCCTAGGGAGCACTACCCTGGTTATGAGTCCTCTTCTATGTGTTGTCTTTTACTATTAGAATTTGAGCTCCTTGAGAGCAGGACCCATCGAATTTTCCTATTTGTATTCCCAGAATTTATTACAGTGATTTACATATAGTAAGTGCTTAAAAGGTGATTTTCATTTATCCATTCATTCATTAATTCATTTTGTCTCTCCTCTTTGGGGGCTGAATTATATGAAAGTGATCACAAAGATCTTAGGGTCATAGATTTAGATCTGAAAGAGAATTTAGAAGTCATCTAGAGCAATCCCCTCTTCTGTGGATATGGAACCTGAGGCTCGGAGAGGTAAAGTGTCTAGCTTGAGATTGCATATGTCCTAAGTGATTCCAATCAGTCTTTCCAAGCTTATTGTGCATTTTGCCTCTTTAACATTACAATCTAGGCCAGTGTTCTCTAAAGTGCTGTTCGAAGCCCCTAATGTCCACAAAATGACCCTAAGGGATTAGCCATTTAGAGGCTTGGAAGATGGGTCACATATCATCTATCCCCAACAAATTTTGGGCTTGACTCTAACGCCAATAAACCATGGCCTTCAACACTCCCCAGTCTTTCATAACTTGGTCCCTTTCTATCCTTCCAGTCTTCTGACACCTTATTCCCCATCCTGTACTCTGAAATCCATTAACATGGGCCTTTTTGCTATTTATTTCTCACTCATGATACTTCATCTTCTGATTCTGTACCTTTTCACTGACTTTCCCCCAAGTCTGGAACTCTGTTCTTTCATCACTTCACTTCTTGGTTTCACTGTCACCTTTTAAGTCTGAGATAAAATCTCCCCCTTCTGCAGGAGTCCATTCCCAATCCTTAGTCTTAAACTTTGGCCTTCCTTCTGTAGATTATTTTCAATTTATTCTCTATGTAATTTGTTTGTACATAGTTGTTTGCATGTTGTCTCTCCCATTAGAGTGTGAGCTCCTTGAGAGCAGGAGTATTTTATTTTTTAACTTTCTTTTTATCCCTAGCACTTAGTAAAGTACCTGGCATCTGCTTAATGAATGCTTGTTGAATAACTGAATTTTCCATTTCTTTCTAGGGTACCACCATCCTTCCAGTCTCTCAATTTTGCATCCCAGATATTTTCCTGAACTCCTCACTCTCCCTCATATCCCACTTGTGCAATCAGTTGCTTTTTTTTCCTTTTCTACCTCTACAGTATCTCTTGCATGTATCTAGTCACCAAATAGGCATTGCCTCACTCAAAGTGAGAACCTGAAAAGACCTTAGCCTGAAAGGGCCAGGGTCTCCCAATACATCCTGGGTCATCTTCAATCATCCTGGTGAATATCAGGCCACTGGACCCAGATGGCTCTGGAGGAGAAAGTGAGGCTGATGACCTTGCACAGCCTTCCCTCACTCAAATCAAAGTCAACTGCAAGTCATGTCATCATCTCCCTGAGGTCATGGTCCCCTTTGAGAATGAAGGACAAATCACACAATGACCCTTTCCTTCTATCCATAAAGTCACTCATATAACTCATGTCTTTACCACATGTTGCTTAAACTATTACAGTGGCCTCTTAAATGGTCCTTTTTCCTCAAGTCTTTCCTTATTCTATTCCATCTTCTCCATAGTTGCTGAAGTGATTTTTATAAAATGCAGATACAGTCATGTCACTTTATTACTCAATAAAATTCCAGCAACAATCTGTTGCTACTTGGATCAAACATTATTTCATCTGTACCTAACTCTTTTTTAAAACAGTTTTTATGTTTGTTTAAGTTTTATAATTAACAAAATTATTAATATAGTAGAATGTAATAAAATTATAAATGAGGATATACACATATATGGAAGTATGTGCTAAAAAAATTCTTTTTACACTTGGGGTGCATCATCCTAAAGGTTTGAAGACCATCGGTCTAACCAAAATGGCCTTCTTTCTTTTCCTCCCCAATCATATTCCGTTGCCCATTTTTTGTCTCTGTTTATGTCGTCCTTTATCCCTCAAATGCGCCTCCTCCTCATCCATGTCTCTTAGAATTCTTCAGTTTTTCAAAACTCAACTCAATGTGCTCCCCCTCTCTTTCCACCCACCAATAATGTTTCCTCTTAACAAATGATCTCATATTTACTTTATGCATACTTTGTGTATACTTACATATTATCATTGACTCCTCCTATAGAATGTAATCTCCTTGAAAGCAGGTACTGTTTCAGAGCCTAACACAGTATCTGGCATATAGTTGGTGTGTATGTATGAATGTGTGTGCATATGTGTATTTATAGTATATACATATACACATATACTATATATATACACTATATGTACATACACACACATATATACATACATATACCTGATTGATTGATTAATCTACTGTTTGCTCTTCTCTCCACAAACCGTATGCCTCTTTATGTCAAAACTATTTTCTCAGTATATCATTCTGCCATTTCTTATGACTCCAAAGTGATGAGGATGGTGCAATAGCACATCGTAGGTGTTTAATAAATGCTTGTTGAATGATAAGTGGTAGAGCCAGGTTAGGAACTCAGGTCCTCTGGCACCACAAGAAAGTTCCTCTTGTGACATACACCACAAGATGCTCTTCTGAGCATCCCCTGTGCCATTTGCAAGTGCTCCCTTTAAGTCTCTCTTTGTCTCTGCTCTTATTTGCCCAGGCCTTAAAGGGAAGCTATTAGCATAGGCAAACACTCCTTTTCTGTAGTGACTTGATCTCTGTACTCTCTTGGATTCAGTTACTTTGCAAGATAAATAACTATAAATATTAAAACATGTCAATAGCTTTATTAATAAATGGCATTTGGATATTTAGGGTATACCGCACTGTGCCTTTAGTTTCCTGTCTGTCTTCAGTGCCTATACCTTCAAGTGTGTTCTATAACTCAGCCTGTCTTGGCTGATAAAGTCATGAGAGCAGTTTATTTGAAAGCAGGAAGTTTTTATTTCCCTATACATTTCTCATCAGATTCTTCAATTCTCCTTTTTCTCGGTTGTGATCATCCTAGTTTATCATAGTTCTTTTGGGAGACAATTTTCTCCCTCTAAGACTGCCTTCCATCTCCTCTGTATTTGTCTTTGAAGAGCTGATTTATAGACATTGTCTCCTCCATTAGAATGTAAGGACCTGGAGGGTAGGGACTGTTTTTGCTATTTTTTTTAAATTTCCCCAGGTTTAGCACAGTGCTTGACTTAGAGAGTGCTTAAGTGGTTGATTAATTGATGCTTAAAAATAATTATCTTTCTTATCCTGAACTTAAGGAGCATCAACAAAAATCACTAAACAATCCAACATACAAAGAAGAGAAAAGAAAATCTCATTTGAAATTGTGAAACTTGTGTTGCATATGGTTCTCTTAAAACTATGAATTTAACATGATAGTATCAAAGTTCACTGCTTTCCCATGTCTCTTTCTGAACTTCTCTATCTTCTTTTCTCTGTATTTTAATGTGTCATCGATGATGTTTTCCATTTTCTCTTCTTTTTTGTTTGTGTCACTATTATTATCCACTGACTTCCTTGGACTCCCTCAAAAACCCTCCCTTGTAACCAATAAGTATAATCAAGGAAAACAGATTCAAACATTGGCCATGTCTGGAAATGTTTCCTTCTATGCCTATAATCCATCCTCCAAAGTTCTTTGTAAAGCAACTAAACAACTTCTCTATGAAGAGATGGAAAGCACATTCCATCATCAGTCTTTTAACATCATGATTTGTCTTTTCATTGATCAGAGTTCTTAGATGTTTTAAAAGTTGTTTTCTTGTACATTTGCTTAGCCATTGTATACATCATTCTCTAAGTTCTGCTCACTTTACTTGGCATCAGTTCATGAAAGTCTTCTGAAGTATCTCTAAATATATCAAATCATCATTTATCTTTGTTCATTTCTTTCTTTTATTCTGAACTTAAGAAATAAAACAAGAATTTCCATAACATAGTAGAATAGAATAAAAGATCATTGTGTATGAAACTGCAAATCTATTATGTACAAGTTGCTGTTTCTTTTAAATATATATGTTAAAGTTATCATGTAATTTTCTCTTTTCCCCTTTTTTTCTTTTTCTCAACCCCCCTCCCTCCGGAGATGGCTACCATTAGATACAAATACATATACCCACATGTAAACTCATTCTATGCACACTTATATTTATCACTTCTTTCTCTGGATGCAGACAGTGTCTTCCTTCCACGGGGCCTTTGTAGTTAATTTGGGTATTTGTAATAGTCAAAATTACTTAATAGCTCAAAGCTGTTCTTAAAACGATATTGTTGTTAATGTATACAACATTCTTTTGATTCTGCTCATTTCACTCTTCATTATTTCGTGCAAATCTATCCATGTTTTTCTATTTTTATGGTACTTTTATTGCATTTGAATCATCCCTGTACCATAATTTATTTAGCCTTTCCCTGATCAGTGGACATCTGTTTTGCTTTCTGTTATATGTTACAGTAATAAATGTTGCTTTAAATACTTTGGTATATGTGCAACCTTTCCTGCTGTCTTTGACCTCTTTGGGGTATATGCCTTGTAGTTATATTATAGAAGGGTATACAAAGGTTAGTGACTTTTTGGGCAGATTTCCAAACTACTTTCCAAAAGGGCCAAGACAATTCATGGCTCCAACTTATAGATTTCCACAGAAGAATCAAATCAGCCATGAGACTGAAAGTGAAAGACCTTTATTTGACCTGTTTTAACTTACATCAGGAATGACCTTTTGGCTTTCCATAAGATCATAGGATCATATACTTAGAGCTCTGTGTTTCAAGAGCTTAGCACAGTGTCTGGCACACAGTAGGCATGTAATAAATGATTTGTTGTTTAACTCAGTGAAAGGAACCTCAGAGGCCATCTAGTCCAGCTTCCTCCTTTTATAAATGAGAAAACAGAGGCCTAGAGAGGTTAAGTGATCTGCTGAAGGTTACACAGGTGGTAAATGTCAGAGGTATGACAATTTGAGATATTCAGGGTCATGAGGAAAGGGGAGGCTGGCAAGGGAAGAAAGAGCAAGGATATATCAGGATCACAGTCACCTAGAGATGAGGAGAGACATGATAAAAGTCAGTCTCTGAAGGGGTAGGTTATGTCCTTAACTTGGCTATTCAGGGAGTTCTAGCCTTCAGGTGACCTTGAGGCCATGCTGGGAGGAGGAAGGGGATACACAAACCTGTGAGAAGCTTCCCATGGATTGATAACTCGGTTTATAATAGACACTACTGCATCTTCTCAGTGGATTGTTCAACACAAGAGATCCATGTATCTTATAGGTAGGAGAAGGATAATGTGTCATTCAGGCCCATTTGACTTTTTTCCCACCTTTGGGGCCATAGGCAGATAGGAGCCAATTAGCTCGAGAACTAAAGGTTTCTAGTATGGAAGACAGTGGACGTGGGGAGATGGCAGGAGCAGGATGAGCAGAGACATTCTTTGGGGAAAAAAATTAGGCCCACCTCCAAATCCAGAGAGCCGAAGGCTTTTCTATAACATTAAAGTTTTATTTCTTGTTGAGGTAAAGTCAGATAGCTCAATGGATAATAGTGGTTATTTCTTATATCAGGAGTTCTTAACTTTTTCTGGGTCGTGGATCCCATGGCAGTTTGGTGACCCCTTAGAATAATGCTTCTAAATATACAAAATAAAATAGTCAGGATTACAAAGTGAACTAATTATACTAAAACACAGTTATCAAAACATTTTAAAAACAAGTTCACAGACCACAGGTTAAGAACCCTTACACTAAATTAGTCAGGGCAGCTAGATGGCAAATGGGTGTACTGAGCCTCGAGTCAGAAAGTCTTGTGCCTCGGATACTTAATAGCTGGGCAAGTCATTTAACTACTATCTGCCTCAGTTTCCTCATCTGTAAAATGAGGATAATAATTGTACCTACCTTCAAGTCTTGATGTGAAGATAAAATTGGATATTTATAAAGAACTTTGTAAACCCTAAAGCCCTATATAAATGCTAGCTATTGTCAATCACAAATTAAGCAAACAGTAAAATAAGTGGGGATGTCTGGGCATACTTCAGCTTTGTCGCTTAGAGTTTCCCACCCCCACCCATACCTTACTTAGTAAATTTACATTATGAGAGCATCTGTAAGTTGCTTTGGACTGAAATAAACATCTTGCTCCCAGAAGAGGATGCTGAGGCAACTGTTAATATTAATTCTGCAAATCCTGATTCCTTGTTTATTATTATTATCATTATGTTCACATTGGCTTACAAGCTCCCACCACAGTCATGGCAAGATTAAGTGAAAGCTAGAGACCGAATTCTAAGGACCAAAATACCAGAGAGTCAGATCTTTAATTCTGGGAGATTTTGCCTGAGCTCTTTCAGCTCCTTTGACTCCTATCTTGAAATTTCCTTTCTGAATAAGGGCCAAAAGGAGCTACATTTCCTGAAAGCTGCACAGTCTTGCTTAGTGTCTCTGGAGGTCCTTCTTCCTGGAGTGCAAACACACCTTCACAAACTCTGAAATGAGGCACCCAAAGGGCCTCAGAGCTTTGACCTGGAAATCCAGGCCTGACTCTGCAGCTCATATATAACACTCACTCAAGTCAGCGGGAACTGAGCACATAAGGGCTTTGGGATTTGGCCTGAAATGTATAGAGTATCCCATCAATTGTGCAAGCTTGATCTTCATCAGCCATCTCGGTTTTCCCAGACAAATGGAAGCTGTCCATCTAATTTTTGCCCTTAAAATATCAAATGCATACACATTTCCTCTACTCTTCCCCTTGTGAACTCTATGCTAAAAATGAATATGAGTAATGATCCATTCTCACTTCAGGAAATTCAGTCGCATCCTGGCTGCAAGGCTGAACCTTGTAGGAAATATATATAGATAATTACTATCTATAACTTTTCACCTATAGGTCTTATCTGGTAAATTTTTGAATTGGAAATGGATTTTAGTGCAGTCAGTTGTGTCCAGTGGGCAGACAGTGGGGTCTAAAAATTTTCAAATGTTGTGGCTATTGGATCTGAGGTACTTTGGTCCATTTGCCACCATAGACATGCTTTTGGGGCCCTCATACAATCTAGGTCAATACATGACCCTTAATAAAGACCCTGGCATGTCTAGAATAACCTGTAAGGTTTGTTTGTAATAACCTCTAGCTTCATGACAGCCACAGGTTGCTGTCACCAAACCAATCCTGTCTGTAGGCAGTAGCACTTTCCCAAGTCCATCCAATTTTACCCATGCTGCAGGAAATGCTTGAGGTGGGGGGTGGGGTGGGTAGAGAGTGGAGAGTGGGGAGAAGATCCTGCCTGATTCTGCCAGAGTTTATCCAAGACAACTCTCACAATCACAGAATCTCAGAACTGAAAGGGCCCTCCGAGGCCACCAAGTCTAGCTGTAACCGTCTCAATCTCTTCCTGTGATCTATTTTCAGAATCCAGCTATCCTAAGTATACCTGGATGAAAGGGGAAACGAGGATCTAAGTTACCTTCTCCTCTCTTTTGGCTGGGGTATGTGCCTAAATTTTTGACAGCTGAACTTACCCTGAACTAAGAACAGAGTATTGGTAATGTGGGAAAATTGATACTAAAGGGAGGCAGAACGATACAGCAGAAGGAGCTCTGACTCTGGTGTCAGGTGACCTGAGTTCAAATCCTACCTTCGAAGCTGCCTGCATGACCTTGGACAACTCAATGGTCTTCCCTCTTAGGACGAGGATTTCCTTACCTGAAAAATGAGAGTGTTGAACTGGATGTCTTCTGAGGTCCCTTTTAGCCCTGGATAGTCAGGAAGACCTGAATTCAAATCCAGCCTCAGACACTTACTAGCTCTGGATAGAACACTAGAGCTGGAATAGGGAAAATCTAAATTCCAATCTGGCTTCAGATACTTACAGCTGTGCTACCCTAAGCAAGTCACTTAACCCCTGCCTGCCTCAGTTTCCTCAACGGCAAAATGAAAATAACAGTGTTGTTGAAAGGATCGAAGGAGATAATATTTGTAAAGTGCTTAGCATAGTGTCTAGTAATTAGCAGGCACTTAATAAATGCTTATTTCCTTTTCTCCTTCCTCTATCCCTCCCTCCTTTCTTCCTTTCTAACTTCCTTCCTTCCTCTCTACCTCTCTTCTTCCTTTCCTCCTTCCTTCCTTCCTGCCTTCCTTCCTTCCTGCCTGCCTTCCTGCCTTCCTTCCTTCCTGCCTTCCTTCCTTCCTTCCTTCTTTCCTTCCTTCCTTCTTAGCAATGACATAGCAGGTCTCCAGTCCAATGAAGATGAAAAGAAGCCCATTACACATGCCAGTCTTCTAAAAAAAATAGTGTGTCTGTAGAGGTACAGAATGGTGTGTATGTGTATGTGTGTGTGTGTGTAGTCCTTATCAAATAAGGGACACTTGCTAGGTTGATTCACTTGGGACATTAAAAATGGATAGGTGCATTTTCCACTTTCACAAGATGTGTCCCCATGGGATTGACAAAATTGGCATCTCATGACAAAAAGGAGCCGTGCTAAGGCTGTCGCTGATGGTGCCCACTGAGGGAAGGCTTTACCTGCCTTTTGGGAAAGATATTGACTATGTAAAATACAGAGAGACCAAAGGCACCCCATAAATCGTGCTCCATGTTTGCCAGGCCTGGCAGCAGTGCTGAGCTCAGAAAGGAGCTGCTGGGAGCATAAATTGCTTCTAAAAATCTGGGTCTCACCTATTGCACAATGCCATTTCCTGACCAATTCGTCAATCCCAGCCTATTGCATTGTCCTTTTTTTCTGAGACCTGATAGCGCTTCCGAAGGGAGCCAGCCACGCATTTCCCATTCATCATGAAATAATGCAACATTTCATACATTTATAACAGTGGACATTACAACTGCACTATTAACTAAAAAACTTTCATTTATCTGAAGTTTTCCTTTATCTTTACCAAACAGATACCCAATATGACTGAGGATTTAATACCCTAAAGTTTAAGACCGGTTTGTAAACACAGTCCCCAGTGTCTGCTATTGATCTTTTGCTATTTTAATGCATTTTTACTGACCGACATGTCCTGTGGTAAAGAATATTGCCTAAATTAGTTATCTGATTGGTTCTTTTGATTAATGATGGGCCTGTGCTTCATTACACATGACAGCATGATCAGAATAATCACCACAGCTATACAAGCCCTGCCTGGCATTTTTTATTTCTTCATTTTTAAAGTTCATTTATAAAATTATTTAATGTATACGTCCTAAGTTGTAATTTATTTACATGACACTTTTTTCGATGGGAACTGTTGTACTGTGTCACAAATGGCTAAGAAAACAAGGTAAACTAGATGTACAGATCAATGTCTCCTGGCTCAAGGGGGAAAACACATCATCAAGATTCAGGAGCTGACCTTGTACCAAAGTCCCACTTGTCACAGAACAAACACTGAGGTACCCGACAAATCACCAGGAACAACAGGATGTGTTCATAGGCAATCTCTTCGTCATCTTCTCTCTGGACTGAAGTTTCAGCCTCTCCAATTTCCCATCCTGGGCCTGTTGTCCAGACAGTCTGACCTCAAGAGCTGGGTCTAGCTTCACTAGTCCCATCTTCTAGACTGACCATGCAGGTTCCATGTTGATATGGTTCTGCCTGGGTGGTAGATCTGGCAGAATGTTGCTATAGGCAAGCCTCATCGATGGTAGTTAATTAAAGTAGATTAATCTGAATTAGTGAGATGTCTAGGGTAGAAACTTTAGAAAAGAAATGATGTTTTGTCATTTTGGAGCAATCAGAATGAAACTAACTAAATGTTGTCAAGCACACATCTTTAGAGAAACTTCTTGAGTGATTATGTTAGAATATTTTGTAGTTAGCATGTCAGTTGCAGACAGGTGGTAGCGATTAATTAAAAATAGGGCTAGCCTTCAAGTCAAGATGATAGAGGTTCAAATCCTTTCTCTTTCACGTGCTAGCTGGATGGCCATGATCAATTCATTTCATATCTCAATGGCCTGGACAATTCTCTAAGACTTCATGGAGGCGATGAGGGGTTGCTCCAGATCACTGCAATTTCCACACCAATTAGACCACAGTTCTAAGCCTTCCCTACCCCCAAAATCAATTGCTGGTTTACGATCATAGATTTCAAGCTAGACAGCCCCTCAGAGGTTGTCTACTTCAACCCCCTTATTTTGCAGGTAGGAAGACCAAGGCCCAAGGAGGTGAAGTAACCTACTGGGTAGTAAATCTCAGAGGCAGGATTAACCTAGGTTCTCTAATTCTAGAGCTCTTGTAGTTTTGCTATTCTGAGTTCTCTTCCAATAAGTGTTTATGAAGTGTCTGAGGATAACTCCTCTGTAACCTAAATTCTTAGAGCATTGCCTGCTCCATTGAGAAGTTAAGTGACTTGTTCACAGCCACAGAGTTGTGTGTGTGTGCATAGATAAGTAGATAGATAGATAGACAGACAGACAGACAGATAGATAGATGGATGGATGGATAGATGGATGAATGGATGGATGGATGGATAGATGGATAGATAGACAGACAGACAGATAGACAGACAGACAGACAGACGGATGGATGGATGGATGGATGGATGGATGGATGGATGGATGGGTGGATGGATAAAAACATAGATAGATAGATAGATAGATAGATAGATAGATAGATAGATGGATGGATGCATATAGATAGATAGTTATAGATATCAATATCAGGTGAAACTTGAACCTGGTTCTTCCTGACTCCAAAGCCAATTCACTGTTGGTTCTTAAGTATTTTAAACAGTCCTTCCTACCCCTTGTATTGTTAAGAAAATATGGAAAGCCATGGTAAACATCAGCCCCACTGTTGTCTGAATTATGACAAACTGTGAATTAGGGGAGTCTGGATTCATAAGGGTTGACTATATTACCAAAGTGAGCTATTGTTGACCTCCTGGGATTTGACGAAGAGCACCCGGCTCTCAACTGATAGAAGCTTTCCGACAAGTCCCAACAATTCCAAGGCAACTTGATTAACCTCAGATGGCCCCCAAGAAATGCATTAATTGGTCTAAATCAGACAAGCCCAGAGTTGTCCTGAACTTTACCACCGTGAGGATGAGAGGCAGGTTGGTTCTGACTGCTTTCCTGTTTAGAATAGAAGATGTGTGGGTTGATCTCTTTTCTCCTCCCCTGTGGAGGGGCCTTCCCAATCCTATCTCTGTCCCTCTAAAGTTTCTGATTGCTTTTTAGTAGGTAATCTGGGGAACGATTGATCTGTTTGAATTATAAGGGCACATAAACCACTTCATGTCACAGTGATGAATGATTCAAAATTTCAAAAAGCAATCCAACATTTAACGACGGAAAAATGTTTAAATGGTGTCAGGCACTGAGTAAATGGCAGCTTTCTTTTCCCTTCTTCAGCCTCCTCTGCCAGCCTGTTTACACGATGTTGACAGATATTTTAGCATTTGCCAGGGAAATAATTTGAAGAGGTTGGCTGTTTGCCATAAAATAGTTCGACTTCTGCTGAAAGTCAGATGTATTCTATGATTGGTATTAGATGGCCATACAATAAGGGATAGACATTATACACCTGGACGAAAGGACCATTCTCTTTTTGCAAGCTGGGGTTCCATCACTTTCTGGCAGTTTCCCATCCTGTTAGGACCAGCTGTCTCTTTACCTAGTACATTCTAAGAAACCTTTCGCATCAGGCTAGATTTCAGAACTCTACTGCTTAATGTTGTTGTTGGAATTTATTTTATTTTTTTGCAATACTTGTAAACTATTGGCACCTGGGTAGTGTTGCCATGTTACACACACACACGCGCACACACACACACACACACACATACACACACACCACATGAAATATTTAAAAAGTTCAGCCTTCTCTATTCTACCTGAATTGCTAAGTAAGTGGGAAAGCAAAAACATCAGCTCCCGTGTGAAAGCACTTACAATAAAATAAAGTGAATTTTTTCCCCTGGACTTAATTAATGTTGTAAATAATGCCTCCTAACTTCTGCATGATGATTTGCTCTGTTATACTATTAAAAAGTTCCGTTACGTCAATTCACACAAGCAGTAGGCACTGGTTTCAACATTAAATAGGACTTTGGTTAAAAGTGAAATGCAGGAAATGTCCCTTTTTTTTGGTGACTGTTGCCTTGCAATGCTTTCTGTAGCATAAGATAAACCAGCAAGTAAGATTATGTTGAATATGCAAGTTATATGTTAATATGATTAAATGACTAGTGGATTGCCCAACATAATCAATTGAAATATTCAACAACTTTGTGTTGAAATTGGAAAAAAATTACTACCTTGAGGCTGCCAAGCCCATCATGCAGCTTTGCATTTGCAATAATATGTCTTTACTTAGCATTTAAAACGTATTTTTGACTTTAATAAAGCATGATTAGTCTATTAAAGAGATACTCCCTAGGAAGGCTGAAATACCCCAACTGATGCAACTAGTTCCATAGGGAGATGCTAAAGGCTCACTGGAGGTGCTGGGATGCTTCTGTTTAGTTTATAATATCAGGAGGTGTTGGGGGGGGGAAGCTTTTTAGGAAAAAAAAAACCAGTTTCAAACCATCCATGTTAATTTCTCATGGAATTATGTGCCTTCCCACTCAAAATACCACGGCATGATTTAGTCCCTTGATGTGTTTTACTTGTATTTTCAAACTCCGAGAGATGCCATCCCAGGGCACTAGAATGTAAATGTGTCTCTACTCTCATTGAGCAAGCCCAGCTAAAGCAAATAAAATCAAAGAGGCATATTCCTTTTCGGTGGCTTTGCAAACTGTAAGTGATGGAAGAGAGGAGGTAGTCATTCTACGGGGCGTCTTCTTATTGACAACAGCAGAAGTAAAAATTAGAAAACAAATCCCCTTTTAAATAAAACAGGGTAAAAGACCTACATTGCTAGGAGGAAATGCTAATTGAAAATACCTTGCTAATGCTAGCAAGTCACAGGAAGGAAACATTAAGTTATTATTTTTAATAATGTTTACAAGTATATCCAGCTATTTCCAGCCAGTGAAAGATGTTAGCCTTGGCCAAACGTGGCAGATCTACTTTTCACTGAAGACGCTGCTCATCTTCTCTCTGATAGCGATCATTAATTTTATTTTTTAACCCAGTCTTCAAATGAAGACAGATGAGCAGGAGAGTTCTAAATGCAAGCTGCTTATGTTCAGAAAAATGGCTGCCCCATTACAGATCCCAGCATCTGCATGGAGGCCAGTTACTATTGGGGAAGAAAATAAAAACAAACATTAGGTGAAGAGCAAAACAGGCCTTTGAACAGCTAATGGTGAAGGAGGGGGATTGGGAGGGGGTTTGGGTTGGGGTGTGGGTAGGGGGAGAGGCCATGCATACTTCTACAAGGAGCTGATTCATTCTGTAATTGCTATGGAGACTTACAGACACAATTACTGTTAATTGCTCTTGATAATTTTAACATTATATTTTAACATTTATTTCTCATTAACAACCTTCCTAGTGTTAGGGATCAAAATGCCTTTTACATATCACAATGTTGGTAACACTGTGCCACATCTCTAAAAAATATTTTTTCTCTCCATGGTAATTCATCTGAGTTGTATTTTTAAGTCAAATGTCAATTAGCCAGATTTCCCTGATACCTTCTCCTCCCCTCCCCCCAAGTCATAGGTTTTGACTTTACCTGTTTTAGGTAGCCCTAAAAAACTTGGAAGATACCTTGTTCTCAGGAATGATTCTAGGTATTTCCTTAGGGGCATTGTAAAGCTATTCTATTAGCAGCCCAATGACAAGAAACATGTACTTGATCAGAGCTGCAACCAGGGCTTGACCTCCCAGGCTTTGGTCTAGGGGCCAAGGTCAGGTAAGGGATGCTTTCTCTGCTCAGTGGTCTGGAGACAGCCATCTCTGCAACTCGAATTCCTCAGCAAGATAGTCCTCTTGCAAAGAGGGCGGCAGAATGGGGCTCTATTCTTTTCTGACAATACTGTACTGAGTGTGGAAATGTTTTCATAAAGGCCCCTCTCCTAATCTCAGATCACTGAATTTACCAGGATTCCTAGATATGGCTCTATGTGAGGTTTCATTTGGTGATAGGGGCCTGCAAGGGACTGGGAGGGATGGTAAGGATGTTGGAGTATTACCATGAATTAAGATTGCCCAAGTAACTGGTTGATGATCTTATCAATGGCCCAGAAAAAAAGGAGTTAAAATTTGTTGATTTCTTCTTCCACCAACCTCAGAAAAGGTTAGAGGTATAATCTCCCAAATAGCTGTCAAGAAACCAAACTTTCTACATAGATCAGGTGAGATCACAATCACGGAATGTGGCTTCCAAGTCTGGCCTGAGACTCCATAAAAGATTATTCAAGAGACATGAATTCAAATCTTGGTTTATATCTTAAAAATCTAAAACAGCCAAACTAACAGAACACCAAAGAGAGGTCTTAAATAATTCGATCTCAGAAAGGCGAAGGGACTGAACTATATGGGGGAACAACAAAAAGACTCTTTATCTTGATGGATTTATAGGAGAATTTTTTCAAATTTAAATAAAAATAATTAATACTTATGCTATACAAATTATCCTCAAAAATTGAGAAAGAAAGCATTCTTTTAAATATCGTGCTTTTATGGGGAAAATCCAATTCTAACACCTAAATCAGGGAAGGATAAAGCCAAGAATGGCAGTTAGGTGGCACAGTGGATAGAGCACTGGGCCTGGAGTCAGGAAGACCCATCTTCCTCAGACCCTTACTAGCTATGTGACCCTGGGCAAGTCACTTAACCCAGTTTATCTCAGTTTCCTCATCTGTAAAATGAGCTGGAAAAGGAAATAGCAAACTACTCCAGTATCTTTGCCACAAAAACCCCAAATGAGGTCACTAAGAGTTGGACATGACTGAACAATGTCAAGAAAGACAACTTTAGACCAATGTCATTAGTGAATATGGATTCAAAAATTTTAAATTCTGGATTAATGATGTCACTTATTTGGATACATTCTGAGAATATTAACATTCATGTAACTGATAAAAGTTAAGTGACTTGTCTAGGGTCTAGTTAATAAGTATCTGAGAGAATTCAAACTCAACTTCATGACAACAAGGTCAGATAGCTCAGCATTATGTCATGTTTCCTCTGGAATGTTTAATTAATATTCAGAATGCTCCCTCTTAGGAGGCCATACCTCAAGTCTGTCAATGCTGTCATTGTCCAAAACATTTTTTAAATTCAACCCAAAGCTTTTAATGCATACTTTTTCATATTCTCAGTAGAGGCAAAATTTTATCCTTAGACAATCGGTTTGATTGTTGGAAACAGACAAAAGTCTGTCAAACTCAAGTGTAGGGACTTTTGAAGTGGGCAATGACGCTGAGGAGAATACCCACGTGGTCATTCTATGAGGTGGGCCTATGGCATCCCAAGTCTGATTTTCATATGTGGTTTGACTATTGTCTCTGAAAGTAGTTTCTAAAGAGGAAATGACCATATCCCTGAAAAAGGTCTACTTTCCCAATACTTTGAAGGACAAACTCCTTTGAATATATAAATTCTGGTCTATGAGATAGATAATGAGTTCTATAATTTTCTAGGCAAACCTCAGATCATAGATTTAGAGCTAAAAAGGACCTCAGAAGACCATGTATTCCAAACCTTTCATTTTATATGTAAAGACACCGAGGCCCGGATAATTTAAGTGACTTTCCAAACACCCACAAGAAATCATCATTGGAGATGTGATTTTACTCCAGGTCTGGTGACTTTAGACCCAGGGTAACTTCCCCTGGAGCCTCATCACTTCTACATGCTGATATTTATGAGCTTGTGATGCTGATGATAAAATAATATCTAGAATTTATAGGGTACCTCAAAGTTTGCTAAGCTCTTTACAAATAGCTCATTTTACTCCAACAACCACCTTGAGATATAGGTGCTATTATCATCCCTATTTCTTTTTCTATGCAGATGGGAAAACTGGTGTAGACAGAGGTTAAGTGACTTGCCTGGAGTCATACAGCTAGTATGTAACTGTGGCTGAATTTGAACTCAGGTCTTCCTGACTCCAAGTCCAGAACTTTGACCACTGCACCATTGGGATGGCATGTAATAATTTCACATACATGTTTGCCAGGATTTTAATCCCTGCAATAGGCTAACTACACTTCTAAACACTACTGACTAGGACAACCAGTGGGGCTTAGCTACTTGTTGAGAGAAAGGTGCCAGGGAGAATTTTCAAAAGGAAATGTTAGGTTTTCCTCTCTTTCACAGTCTCTGTCTTTCTTTCTTTGATTCTATCCTTTATTTGGGTAGAAAAGTGCAGAGCAAAGCTGTCTTGATTACTCAACCACCTAAGAGTCTATGCTATTCCATACATGGGACATCCTGCGCTCTAAAGGATGGTGGCAATTTCTAGGATATTGAGTCAAGAGGCATAGTGGCTAAAGCTCTGACCTTGGAATCAGAAAGATTCCTCTTCCTGAGTTCAAATCTGGTCTCAGATATTATTAGCTGTGTGACCCTGGGTAAGTCATTTAACCCTGTTTGCCTCAGTTCCTTATTTGTAAAATGTGCTGGAGAAGAAAAAGTATCTTTGCCATGAAAACCCCAAATGGGGTCATGAAGGGTCAGATACAACCGAACAACAACAAATATTTTTAACTGTATAATTCTCTATTCTTTAGTACTCTGTCTTGCTCAATGCTTTTGGAAAAATTGGAAGAAGAAGGTGCAAATCTATCAGAAGTCGAGCCCAATGGGAGTACTTTTCATTCTTTCCATCTACTCCCAAACAAGCACCTCAATCAATGAGGGCTAACCTAGTCCCTGAGTGTGCTCAATATGAAGTGTCACCATGGACAAGTCACTTAACTTTTTGGTCTCACTTGTCTCACTTGACTTACCTGTAAAATGAATAAAATCATCCTTAGATGACCAACTCTCAGAGTTTTTGCAAGGAAAGCCTTTGGTAAACTGTGGAGTTCTGGATAAATGAGAGCACTAGGGATTTCTTCCCTGCTTTGTTTCTCAATGTAGAGGATGTGCGTGGGGGGAGCGGGAGACGAGGGGAGAGAATAGCTCCTGCCTGGTTGGAGGGGAGACATTGCTTAGTGAGACACATGGATAAATAGCGTCTAATTGAAAACAAGCATGTTTCTTGGCAAAGGAGGGGCAAGGCAAGGGGAGGGGCAGAGGATAAACTTTCGATCCATTAAAGTTTCTAGGGGCAGCAATTTTATAGCGCTCTGTTCGGTGACTGCAGGACATTCCTTCCATTTTACAAGTGTAGAAATGATTGAAACAGAATAGCAAAAATTGGAGCAAAACAGGACTACTGAGATTAAACAGGTTGAGAGTTGTCTGGCAGCTCCAAATACAGCCGAGAAGTATAGCCCTAGAGTGCAGCAAATTTAATCTCTGAACAGGTTTATTGTTTTATCAGGTTTTTGTTTAAGAAGGGTTTCATTATATATAACATTGAGATAAATTTCAGTATAGCAGATTTATTCAACAGGTTTATTCTTTTAACAGGTCTCCTAGTATTTCAGCATTTGGTACGTGGGGTCTTATTCATCAAATGAGTTTATGACTTAATCAGATATGAATTTTAAAAAGTTTTACTAATAATGCAGGATGGGTTGAGATTTATAGGCAATGCATTTATTCTATTAGGAGTTTTATTTTTGAGTTCAGATCCACTGGAGACGTAACACAAGTTAATTGCATGGTTTCCGTGCAGCGATAAGACACACTAACTACATGCCATCCTACCCCATGAGGTGTTTCCCGCATTTCAAACACCACGTGACCTGTGTTGTGGTTGTATCTTCACTGAATCCAGGCCTCAGAGCTTTTCAAACTCAGTCTCAGCTTTAGTGTGATTATTCTATTGTTTTGGGGTTTCTGGTCCTCACTTTGCCCGCTGAGAAATTTCTAAGCCCTAAGGCATGACTATAGTCAGATCATATTTAATTAAATCATTTAATGAAGGCTTTTTTTGGTTTTATTGATCTCTCTTCTTTTTACATCTTTTAACATCAATGTGGGTATACCCAGTAAACTACTTCCTCTCACACTTATTGAGTCCCTAACTCCATCAGCAAAGAAAAACTACTCATCAAAATTTACCAGGACCACATCTGGAACCATTCAGCACCCATAGTTCTCCACCTCTCAATCAAAAAGGAGAGGAGTACATTTCATTGCCTGTCCTCTGGAGTCAATCAAGGCTGTCAATGAAAGCGTTTTGTTGTTTTTATCTTAAAAGTACAAACTGACATTGCTTTTATAATCTGATAATAGTATCATTCATTCTTCAAATATTTGCTGAACACAGTTCCTGGTAGAAAGTAGGTACTTAAAAAGTACTGGATAGACTGAGCAATCACTAAGTGAAAGGTATTATGGGAGAAACAAAAATGAATATAAAACAGATGCTGTCCTTGCCTTTCGTGGACTTTATCTGGCCAATTAGCTCAGCTGGGTCCAACACTGAGCTGGTTTCTCATATGGTTCAATTTGACTCTGCAGAGAAACAGTTTTGTATTTCCCAAAGGCTAATTTCTGGTATGAAATTTTACTATACTATTACCTTTACGCTACTCTGATATATCTGTGATCCCTTCAATATAGATATACCCAGTAGACTAGCTCCTCAAAAACAGAGACTCTTTTTTTAAAGCAATTATCAGCTCTTAGCACAGTGTTTGGCACATAGTAGGCACTTAACAAATGCTTGTTGACTGACTGACTATACCAGATGCAGATTGTAACTCACACATGCCAACTCATCCCATGCCACTCTTCTCCATCTTCTCCTATAAATCTCTTACAAGGAGTTCACACAACATGACTGGACCTTCCATCTTGATCTCTTGACTTTGTGTGGATGCCAATGGAGCATGTAGACTTTCTATCAGTGATATTAACATGTAACAAAATCCGTGACAGCTAGTGATAATTCAATTTAACTAAATTAACATTCCATAAACTGCTACTACATGCAAGGTGCTGTATGAGGAGTTGAGGATGATGAAATAAGGATATGGGGGGAGCAAGGGGAGGGGGAGATGTTATTCATGCAAGCATATACAGTAAAATGTACAATGCGGCAAAGACAAAGGAAAGATCCAAAAGGAAAGTTTTGTAGGAAATTTTGGGGAGGAAAAGAACATTTTTAGCCAGAGCTTGAAGTGATGCTTCATGGAGGAGGTAGCATCTGAGATGACCCTTGAAGAGAAAGAAGGATTTTTAATAGGCAGAGATGAGATAGCAGTACATTCTAGGAATGGGAATACCTTCTGCAAATGCACAGTGAAAGGGGACACCAGGTCATATGCAAGACTATGTGAAGGGGAATGATGTGAAATACAGTTGTGAAGATTAGCTAAGGCCAAATACTGGAATGCCTTATATGTCATACTGAGGAAGATTTTTTGGTTTGTTTCTTCCCCCTCCCCCATTGGCAACAGGAAATAATGAAAGATTTCTGAGCAAAGGAGAGACATCATCAGTCCTGTCCCTTAGGGAGGTCCCTTTAGCTGCTCTGGGAAGGATGGATTAAAGAAGAGAAGCTCTAGAGGCCAGGAGGCAAGGAGACTGGGCAGGAGCCTACTACACTAGTATAGATGAGAGATGGTGAGAGCCAGAGCTAAAGTGGCCATATACCTTTCACACCCGTGGTCCATTAGAGTGCCCTTTATAAATACTTGTAATGATTTTTAATGGCCACCATCCCATCCTGTCACTCCAAATAAATGCTTAAGTCTTAGCAGGCAATCTGAGCTTAAGCTATGCAGAAGCAGATCACCTTTTTGTTTCCTTAATCTTGGCAAAGCTAAGAGGAGTATGGCACACAAAGGTATTTTTTCTCTTCTAGATTTGGATTTGAGGTTTGGTCAATAAGAAAAAGAAATTAAGTCAACAAACATTTATTAAAAAACAATATGGCAGAAACTGGGCATAGACCAATATCTTACACCCTACACCAAAATAAAGTCAAAACGGGTTCATGATTTGGGAATAAAAGCTGATACTATAAGCAATTTGGGAGAACAAGGAATAGTTCACCTGTCAGATTTATGGAGAAGGGAAGAATTCATGACCAAACAAGAGATAGACAGTGTTGCAAAATGTAAAATGGATAATTTTTATTATGTTAAATTGAAAAGTTTTCGTACAAACAAAGCCAATGCAACAAAGATTAGGAGGGAAGCAGAAAATTGGGAAAGAATCTTTACAACCAGTGTCTATGATAAAGGCCTCATATCTAAAATATACAGGGAACTGAGACAAATTTATAGCAATACAAGTCATTCCCCAATTGAGAAATGGTCAAAGGATATGAACAGGCAGTTTTCAGAGGAAGAAATTAGAGATATCTATAGGCATATGAAAAATGCTCTAAATCACTATTGATTAGAGAAAGGCAAATCGAAACAACTCTTAGGTGCAACATCTCTTCTGTCAGATTGGCTAACATGACATTGGGGGTAAAGCGGGGAGGGGAGGGAGGGAGAGAAAATTTGGAGCCCCAAAACTTATGGAACTGAGTGTTGTAAGCTAAAAATAAAAAATAAATTTAGTTTAAAAATAAAAAATAAAAAAGAATCTATTATGTGCAAAGCATTATGCCAGGTTCTGGGAGTCACAGATCTAGAATTAGAAGGGACCTTAGTAGCCATCTAGTCCAATCTTATCATTTTACTGATGAAGAAACTGAGGCCTAAAAGGTAAATTGACTTGACCAAGGTCACACAGTTCTAGACTTGCTATTCAAACTCAGGTCTTATGATTCCAAGTTGAGTGTTCTTTCTATTTCCATAGATAGATAGATAGATAGATAGATAGATAGATAGATAGATAGATAGATAGGTATATCAAGGAATTAGAGAGATTTAGAAGATCAGTGACCACTGGAAAAGTTAGAGATGGTTTCTTAGGGAAGCAGAAGCCTTCTAGGTTGGGTAGGAGATATATGGATCCACATATGTAGATATGGATATAGATATAGATATATGTAACATATGCATATTTATATAATCTCCCTCTGTGTGTTTCTAGTAGCCACTAAATCTTTTCCAGGACTAGAATGCCAGTAATGGGTACGTACCAACCACATATGGTCATGCCATCTCTCTTGTGACTAAAGATACACCCATGTAGCATGATTGGCCAATGTCACGCTCATCATCTGTGTCCAAACCAAGAGAAAGTGTGACTAGACTCCATCTGTGCCAATTCAACTCATACCCAACTGGCAAGGCCTCTGCTTCTGTAAGAAGCCTTCCCTAACTTTTTTCAGCAATCACTGATCTTCTTTCAGCAATCACCGATTCCCCAAATTCAAGGAGAAATATTTCTTAAGCACATACTATATGAAAGACATCATGGCAAATTGGATAGAATGGTGGACTGAGAGTGAAGAAGCTTGGGTTTAAATATTGCCTCTTGGTAACTGACTGAGGCAAGTCAAAAATTCCCTGAACCTCAGATTTTCTCATCCATAAAATGAAGATAATAATACATGTGGTACAGGTTGCACAAGGTTGTTGGGAATTCAGCTGAGATAATGCATGTGTGACCTTGGACAAGTCACTTAACCCCAATTGCCCTGCCCCCTCAATTCAAAAAAAAAAAAGAAGAAAAGGAGATAATGCATGGAAAGCATTTTGAAAGTTTTATAAATGTATACAATGAATACTACTATGATCAAAGCATTGTGGGAGAGACTACAAAATACAAATGCAATCCCTGTCAGAGACTGTTATGTGATCCTGGGGACTTGCATATACCTGATGTGTTTTTCTAACTCTCTACGGCACTCCATCCAGAAAATGTAGGAAATTCACTATTCAATGTCTAATATTTTTCATTTATTATCTCTGCTTAAATTGTTCTCCTCCCCTCTCCCTCCTCACTCTCACCTCCTTTCACCCCCAATAAACATTAAACTGCCTTAGGACAAGGAATGGTTCACCTCTATCTTTGTATCTCCAACACTTCACACAGTGCCTGATATATAGTAGATGTTTAATAAATTCTGACCGAATGAATGAACGAGTGATGCTAACATGCAATATATTAGCAGCAACTCTCTTTTCAATTCACACAATTATTAAAGACCTTACCAAAAGGTCTAATCAAACTCTGGAACTGATAAACAAAACTAAACTTAAAAAAAAAGATGAATGACATTGACAAATCATTAGCCAGCCTGATCAAAAAAAGAGAAAGAAAAATGAAATTACCAAACTAAAAAAATAATGAACAAGGTGTATTTGCAACACAGAGGAAATAAAAAGAATTATAAGAATCTACTATGCACAATTACACAATAGTGATACTGAGAATTCAAAGGAAATTGATGAGTATCTATAAAAATATAAAATGTTCAAACAAACAAAACAAGAAATAGAGATCTTAAATAACCTGATCTCAGTAAGAAGAAATTGAACAAACCATAAATGAATTGCCAAAGAAAAGAAAACCCAGGCCAGATGTATTTACACATGAGTTCTATCAAACATTCAAAGCTCAATCCTATAAATGCTGTAAAATTATTCTCAAAAACAGACAGAATGCACTCTCTCAAACTCATATTGTGAGATGGATATGGTCCTTATAGCCAAACAAGGGAGGGACAAAGCAGAGAAAGCTGTAGTTTATTCTGTACCTATATATTGTTTGTACATAGTTGTTTTGCATGTTGTCTTCCTCATTAGACTGCAAACCCCTTGAGTGTGTCCCCAACACTTAACAGTATCTGGTGGATAGAAAATTCTTGATAAATGTTTATTGAGTTGTTGACGTGACTAATGAATATTAATGTAAATATTTTTAAATAAAATCTTCACAAAGAGACTACATAACCATATACTGAAATATAATTTGCTATGACCAAATTATATTCATACCAAGGCTGCAAGGATGATTCAATATTAGGGAAATAATTAGCACAATTGATTATATAAATAACAAAAGCACATGGTTTTTAAAAATGGTACAGTAAAGGCTTCTGACAAAATGCCATAGTCCTTTACATTAAAAAAGGAAAATAATCCATGAAAAAGGGCCTTCTTTAATATGATGAAAAGTATATATTTAAAATTAAGAACTAGTATTGTTTTCAATGAAGAAACATTAGGAACTTTTCTAATACAAAAAGTGGTAAAGCAAGGACATCTCTATCCCATTGCTATTTGATGTAGTTCTGGAAATGTCAGCTATAATATTAAGTCAAAGGAAGAAAATCAAAGCTATAAGCATTGACTAAGGGGAGACAAAACTCTCTCCATTTGCAGGTGACATAATGGTGCACTTAGAAAATCCTACATGATCAATGAAGAAACTAATCCACATGATTAATAGCTCCAACAAAATAGTAAGAAAAAATAAATCCACAAAATCATCAACATGCTATATAACACAAATGAAATTGGGAAAAACAATAATAAAAATTTCATTCAAAATAACAAAATATGTTGGAATTAATCTTCTAAGACATATGGTAGATTTATATAAATACAACTACAAATCACTTTTTAACATAAATGCTGGGAGACAAATAAACTAAAGAGCTATTCACTGCTCATGGTTGGACCCTGTCAATATAAAAATAATAGTAATACTGCTTAAACTAATTTATGGATTTGGTAATAAACTAAACAAATTACTGAAAGGAACTTTTTAGAACTAGACAAAATAATATCAAAATTGGTAAGAACAAAAGAGCTAGAATCTCAAAGGAAATAATGAGAAAAAAAGTATGAATGAAGAGGGCATAATATTACTAGCCTTCAAACCATATGATAAAACAATAATCACCAAAAAAAATTGGTAATACCTAAATAAATAGAAAATTACTTCAGTAGAAAAGACTAATTAAGCAAGATATCAGTGCTTTAAAACATTTGTGTTTGTAAAGTGTGAGATCATAAATCATTGGTGGAGAAACCTTTTTTGACCAAAACTGGTGAAAAAAAAAGAAAGCAGTATGGCAGACATATAGGCCAAAATCTTAAACCATATGCCACAGTAAGCTCAAAATGGATATGTTGCCTGAATATTTAAGAACATGTCTGAAAATAGAGAGAGAGAGAGAACAAGATGAAACACCTTTTACAACTATGGATTGGGGAAAATTCCTTACTGACAAGAAACAGAGAAAATTACATTATACATATTTTTATATTAATAAAATCAACGAATTGAAAGAGAAATTGTAAATCAGAAAAAAATATTTGCATCAAATGTGACCCTCAAACCCCTCCCCAATATACACAATGTACATGTAATTGATATGAATATGTAAGAAGTCATTCCTCGATAGATACCTGACCTAAAAGTATATGCATAGTTTTTTTAAAAGAAAGTATACTTTCCAAATGATGACATGAAAACATTTCTAAATCATTCATAATAAGAGAAATGTGAATTAAAATACCTCTCAGGTTTCATCTCAAGCTACTCCATATAACAAAGAGGAAAAGAAGATTTCAACAATCGATTATGAGACTTAGGGAAGGCATGCATATTGAGGCATTGTTGGAAGAGACAGAAAACTCTCCAACCATCTTAGAAGTCAATTTATAATTATGTAAAAAAGGCAAGTAAATGGCCCACACACTTGATTCCGCTACTGAGCATATGCCTTAGGGAAGCCAGACAGAAATAGAGTTCTAATATATGCAATAATATTTATAACAACATTTGTGCTGACAAAGAACTGGACACAAATGGGCCTACCTATTAGAAAATACCAGAGAACCTTCGGCATATGAATATAATGGCATATTATAATATAGTAATAAATAATGAAATACAGGAAGAAATAATGAATAGTAAGAAATAAGGAATTCAGAAAAATATAAGATGGTTTATATGAATTGATGCATAGCAAAATAAGGAATGGCAAAGGAACAATATATACAATTACTACAACAGTATAAATGAAAAGATCACTAAAAAGAAGTTGAATTATTAGTAATGGAAGAAAAAATGAAATATGCAGAAATGATTACAAACAAGTTCAGAAAATGATACTAGTAAGCAGGACAGGTAACATTGGATAGTGGCTACTACAATTTTAAATTTAATACATAATTTGAAAACCATAGTTAGAAGTTCATAGTTTCATATTTAATTCTCTTTTCTGTCCTTTATATATTAAAATGTTTATATTTATTGGTATTTGTTAAGTTCATAATAAACATATATAAAATAATCAATACAACAAAAAGGAAAAAGAAGATCCTAAAGAAGATAAAGTGAAACATGCCTCCTTTTTTATACTAAAGAAGTGGGGTACAAAATATTGTATACATTGTTAGATATGGTCCCTGTGTCCGATGTTTTTAGTTACTTTTCTCCATAACAAAGTAAGATTCAGTATGAAGGGAGTAGGTGGGAAATGACTAGAATACAAAGATGAAAGGCTATGTATGTATGTATGTATGTATGTATGTATGTATGCATGTATAAAGATCCAGGAAAGCAAAACTCACAACAAAACTCTAAGAAAATGAAGATACCTTTCTCTAAGCAACCTTCCCCAAAAGGTCTTTAGAAATTCTCTGTTACTTGGAGCCATATTAGTCAGGGCTCCAAGCAAACATTTTCACCTGTAGTTCTGATCCATGTCTAGAAGGTGACATCAGGAATTGCTTCCTAATATGGCTCCATTTGCTTCTCAGGGATGATGTAAGCGTGAAGAATATGTCATTGCTTCCTGCCATGCTTTCTCCCGTTATCATGCCCAAGTCTCAGCAAGCAGCTTCAAATATCATTTCCAGCTATGGTTCCATAGCTCCCAAAGTGTTGTTAGGTGACCTTATCACCCACTGTAGAGGAGAAAGCCTCTAGAGCAGGAGTAGGGAACCTGCTTTTCTCAAGACTGCAGGTTCCCCACCCCTGTTCTAGAATGTTTCTAGTCTCACAGGAGATATATATTTTCCCATGGGTATATGCCAGATTAAGGATCTCCTCTATGTCTTATTATTCCACTTTGCTATGTCTATTGCCACTTCTGCTCTAACCAAAGCTTGGCTAGGTAGGGAGC
This sequence comes from Trichosurus vulpecula, assembly GCF_011100635.1. Taxonomy (NCBI): domain Eukaryota; kingdom Metazoa; phylum Chordata; class Mammalia; order Diprotodontia; family Phalangeridae; genus Trichosurus; species Trichosurus vulpecula. The sequence continues at coordinate 139,701,363 of NC_050575.1, read as the reverse complement.
AGGAATATATTCTCATCTCCCAGTACATCCCAATCTATGACACCAGGTATAAACATGGTCTTTATGAGCCCCAAGGCCACATAAAACCTCCCTCCCTCAAACTAGTGAGAGGTGAATCCCACCCATGGTAACACTTCCCATTATCTATGGAATTGATAAACTCCATGTCCTCTTAATTATCACTCAAGTCCTAAAAAATCTTGATCAACTGGACTATTACCTAGATGGAAAGGGATGAGGGGGATAAGTTAGTCCCCAGTAACATAACCCCAGGACAATAGAGAAAAAAGTTTAAAAGTCTCATACATTGGCTTTATTTCTTCCCCCAGTCAAAAAATTTATAGTCCTTGAAAATTATCCCAGATACCCCATGTATTTAATGTAATGGATATATGACTTTTTGTGGTATAGCTACTTACTCTGAATGTATAATTTGCAACCTATTGACATTCTCTTATCCTATTCAACTCTTTTCCATGTCTTCTCACAAATCCTCCACTGGCTGTCTATCTTAATGTCCTGTAAGCCTTTTCCTAATTCTCTTAATATTTTATGAATTGACAATGGAATATACGAATTATTGTTAAGTTGTTTGAATTGTGTCTGATGCTTTGTGACCCCATTTGGGGTTTTCTTGGTGAAGATACTATGGCAGTTTCCCATTTCCTTCTCCAGCTCATTTCACAGACAAGGAAGTTGAGGGAAACAGAGATAAGTAATTTGTCCAGGGTCACATAGCAAGTAAGTATCTGAAGCCAGATTTGAACTCACAAAGATGAGTCTTACAGATTCTAGGCTTGGCACTCTATCCACTGTGCTACATAGCTGCCCTAGAATATGAGCAAAAAGAGAAGATAGAAGAAGCCAACCCCACTTCAGTTTGCTGAAGGAAAAGACTGGAAAGATAGTTACAACTCAACCAAGAGAAAGAGTCCTGAATTTCATCCAAGGAGAACTCCCCAAAGTCTCTAGAGTAGCAAATAGGGAATGGCGACATGACAGAGACTACCAGCTCCTCTTATGTCTTCCCAGAGCCTTGGCTTCTTTCATCTTCTCTCTTGAATGTGAAAGCAAACTCAACATTCAAAGAAGACTCTTGCTTAGAGATTATTGAAGGGGGAATATGTCCTTCTGAAATTTTTTTGGAGGCAATTAGGCTAAATGGCTTGCCCAAGGTTACACAGCTACTAAGTGTCCATGGCTGGATTTGAACTCATGCCCTCCTGACTCCAAGGCCAGTGCTCTATTCACTGAGCCACCTATTTGCCCCTCCTCCTGTCAATGAAAGTCAGTGCCTCCTCTCCTCAAAGTCTTAAAGGGTTGCTGGGGTTGGGGGGTGGAAAGCAGGGACTTGCCTAAAGCTCTCCCCCAGGTCCCTCCAAACACCTATAAAAATGGCTCTGAAGAAATTCTATAACTGCAGAACCTATGAAATAGCAGAGGGAAGCAGGGCTCCAGCCCAGGACAGCCTGGACAGTCACTGGTTAAGGGCTATCACACCATGCTGGGAGCAGAACAGAGCAGAGCCCAGCATGGGCTGCACCTGGACCAACCTGACCAGGAGCCAGGCAGAACAGGCTGTAGTGCCCTGAATCAGTGATCTGTGGCAGTAACCAGACTTCTCAACCCGCAAACGCCAAAGACAACAGAGGCAGTTAGTGGGAAAAGCTGCTGGGACAGAGTGAAAGGAGCTCGCTGTCAGCCACTGACCCCGGGACGGCAGAGGTGGTGCAGCTCTGAGCCTGCTCACAGAGCTGCAGCTGCAGTTGCTTCTGGCCCCAGGCCCACCTGGTGGGAGGAATTAAGCAGCTGATCAGAGCAAGAGTGCAGAGCCTGCTTGGATCTGACTTGCGGTCTGGGTTGGCCGTCTTTGGGGGAGGAGGAGCACTGATGGGGCAGAGCTTGCTGTGTAGAAATAGCTCTGAAAACAACAGCGCAGCCCCTCAAGCTTGGGACAAAGTACTCTCTACTCTACAAGCAGTCATACCCCAACAAAAAGCTCAAGGGTCAAGTAGTTGGCTGGGAACATGAACAGGCAGCGAAAACAAACTCAGACTCAAACTCAGACTTTGGCATCTTTCTTTGGTGACAAAGACCAAAACATACAGCCAGAAGTAGTCGACAAAGTCAAAGAGCCTACATCAAAAACCTCCAAGAAAAACTTGAATTGGTCTCAGGCCATGGAAGAGCTCAGAAAGGATCTAGAAAAGCAAGTAAGAGAAGTAGAGGAAAAATTGGGAAGAGAAATGAGAATGATGTGAGAAAACCATGAAAAACAAGTCAATGACTTGCTAAAGGAGACCCAAAAAATACTGAAGAAAATAACACCTTAAAAAATAGACTAACTCAAATGGCAAAAGAGCTCCAAAAAGCCAATGAGGAGAAGAATGCTTTGAAAGGCAGAATTAGCCAAATGAAAAAGGAGGTCCAAAAGACCACTGAAGTAAATACCACCTTAAAAATTAGATTGGAACAAGTGGAAGCAAGTGATTTTATGAGAAATCAAAATATTATAAAACAGAACCAAAGGAATGAAAAAATGGAAGATGATGTGAAATATCTCATTGGAAAAACCACTGATCTGGCAAATAGATCCAGGAGAGATAATTTAAAAATTTTTGGACTACCCGAAAGCCATGATCAAAAAAAGAGCCTAGGTATCATCTTTCAAGAAATTATCAAGGAGAACTGCCCTGATATTCTAGAGCCACAGGGCAAAATAGAAATTGAAAGAATCCACTTATTGCCTCCTGAAAAAGATCCCAAAAAGAAAACTCCTAGGAATATTGTCGCCAAATTCCAGAGTTCCCAGGTCAAGGAGAAAATCCTGCAAGCAGCCAAAAAGAAACAATTTGAATACTGTGGAAACACAATCAGGATAACACAAGATCTAGCAAGTTCTACTTTAAGGGATCGAAGGGCTTGGAATATGATAGTCTGGTAGGATTAAAACCAAGAATCACCTACCCAGCAAAACTGAGTATCATGCTCCAAGGCAAAATATGGATTTTCAATAAAATAGAGACTTTCAAGCTTTCTCTGTGAAAAGACCAGAGATGAATAGAAAATCTGACTTTCAAACACAAGAATCAAGAGAAGCATAAAAGGTAAACATGAAAGAGAAATCATAAGGGACTTACTAAAGATGAACTGTTTTGTTTACATTCCTACATGGAAAGATGATGTATATAATTCATGAGACCTCAGAATTAGGGTAGGTGAAGGGAGTATACATATATACATACATACATGCATATATATATATATGTATATATATATATATATATATATATATGTGTGTGTGTGTGTGTGTGTGTGTGTGTGTGTGTGTGTATATAGAAGGGATGATACCTAAAAAAATAAAATCAAATTAAGGGATGAGAGAGGAATATTTTGAGAGAGGGAGAAAGGGAGAGATATAATGGGGTAAATTATCTCACATAAAAATATCAAGAAAAAGCAGTTCTGCAGGAAGGGAAGAGGGGGCAGGTGAGGGGGAATGAGCGAATCTTGTTCTCATCAGATTTGACCTGAGGAGGGAATAACATACACACTCAATTGAGTATCTTACTCCACAGGAAAGTAAAGGGAAGGAGGTAAAAAAGGGGGGACCATAGAAGGGAGGGCAAATGGGGGAGGAGGTAAAGAAAAGCAAATATTTTTGAAAAGGGACAGGGTCAAGGAAGAAAACTAAATAAAAGGGGATAGGATAGGAAGGAGCAAAATATAGTTAGTCTTTCACAACATGAGTATTGTGGCAGGGTTATACATAATGATACACATGTGGCCTATGTTGAATTGCTTGCTTTCTTAGGGAGGGTGCATGGGGAGGGAAGAGGGGAGAGAATTTGGAACTCAAAGTTTTAAAAGCAGATGTTCAAAAAAAGTTGGTTTTGCATGCAACTGGGAAATAAGATATACAGCCAATGGGGCATAGAAATCTATCTTGCCCTAGAAGAAAGTAAGGGAAAAGGAGATGGGGGGAGTGGGGTGACAGAAGGGAGTGCTGAGTATGGGGTATGGGGCAATCAGAATATATGCCATCTTAGAGTGGGGGGGAAGGTAGAAATGGGAAGAAAATTTGTAATTCAAAATCTTGTGGAAATCAATACTGAAAACTAAAAACATTAAATAAAAAAAAAAAAAAAACAAATAGTGCCAATTTTAAAAAAAGGGTTGCCTGGGACAATGAGAGTCCTGAAGGAGAGACTGACTGAGAACTGAAGGTCTTGCCTCTTGCCAACTACATTTTGCCCATCACAGAGAGTGGGACCTTCTTAACCACCAATAAGGACAGAATCCCATTCCAACAGGCTCTGGGACAGGGCTTACACTACCTGTGTAACCCTGGGCAAGTTGCTTAACCTTTCTGGGCCTCAGTTCCTCAGATGAGGAACTGAACACATGCTTTTTATTTTAGTCATTCATTCATTTATTCATCTATAAAAAATGAGAGGATTGGATTAGATGGTCTTCAAGGGCACTTCCAGTTCCAAATTTAGAATCCTATGAGCTTTTTCACAAGGGTTCTTCAAGCAAAATCTGGATAATTATTTATTGAGGCAGCTTTGTAGGGGATTCCTGCACAGGTATAGGTTAACCTGAATGCTTCTGGGTTCTCTACCAACACCTCGATTTTGGAATTCTGTTTTGTAGTGGTAGGTAGTCTACTTTATTTCCCAATTCCCTTGCTTGAGATCACTTCCATTGAACATTTTTAAAAAATTATCTTTTGACTTTGCTGATTTTCTCTCTTCTTTGTCTTTCTTCTTCCCTTCCTTCCTTCCTCCCTCCTCCTTCCTTCCTTCCTTCTTCCTTCCTTCCTTCCTTCCTTCCTTCCTTCCTTCCTTCCTTCCTTCCTTCCTTCCTTCCTTCCTTCCTTCCTTCCTTCCTTCCTTCCTTCCTTCCTTCCTTCCTTCCTTCCCGTAAAGGCAATCAGTAAGTGAGAAGATCTTCCCCCCCCACCCCACCCCATTTGAATAGGCTTCAGGTGGGGCTCCAGGTGGGAACAATGAAGGGAGGTCTGATTAGAGCTTTGCTCCTGTGGTGGCCCCAAACCCCTAGCTACTAGGTGCTAAGCTGATGTGTGCGTGGAGCCCCCAGAGTCCTACAGGGAGTTGCTAAGACCAGAGCTGATAATAGGCACCTAAGTTCTGGTAGCTCAGACAATGTTCTGGTTGATTGGATGACGTCTAAGGACTGTATAAAAAGAGAGAACAGAGCTTGGAGAGACAGATGTGGTGGAAGCAGAAGAAGAAGGAGCAGCAGAAGCAGAACCAGCAGAAGTCACTACTGAGAGCAGGACTGACCCAAGAACCAGCTTCCGGAGCATGGAGACTGGAGAGTGCTGAGCAAGGGCTTGAGACCAGTGGGTAATCTTCTTACAGGAGGGCCCTAGCATTGGGGGAGGCACAAGTATGTTTTGGCTTACTGCCACAATATTTTTCTGTAACCTCCTGGTTACTATTGTGAGGCAGGCTTATTGGATCTGGAAGGTTTTGACCATGATATCAAATTGGGGACATTGGTCCATGGGTCTGCTACTTTGGACCCTGAATAAATGCTTTAATTCCTCTGCCTTCTACTTAGAGAATTCCTTATATCCTGTGATTCCAAAGCATTTAGGCAAATTCATGATTTTTTTCAAAGTCATGAATTCTGCCTTAATGCTATATCAGTAACTAAGGTGGGATTTTCTTACTGTTTTAGAAAGATAAATTAATTAAGTCTCTTTGATTGAGCCTTACCAGGCCCAAACCCCTATCTACAAGGTTCTAAGCCTATGTGGGCGTGAAGCCCTCAGGGTCCTAAGGGGAGTTGCTAAGAGCAGAGCCAACAGTAGGAGCCTAAGTTCTGGTCGCTCAGATGACGTTTGATGATGTCCAAAGACTGTACAAAAAGAGAGAACAGAGCTATTTGTGGGGGCTCCGAGCCACAGGAGGAATGGCATGTGACTCTTGGCCAGCTGTTGTTATGAGCTCCCCAGCTCCTGAACTCAGATGATGGTTTCTTGGTAACTATGAATTGTATTTGGTCTGTTTATAATGTGTGTTTGTAATTTGTTTGTATTTGCTCTGAAGTTCAGGGCGCTGGCTTTGCCCCCTGAACTAAGTGAATGAACTAAGTGAATGACATTTGTAAGTTGAATTGAAATAAGATTGTTTACCCCTTAACATTACTTTCCTTAGTAAAGCAGATCAAAGAACATGTGCTGGCAGCATTCTTGTAATGTTGGGCTTGTGTTGGCCTTCACCCCCACAGCAGCTGCTAGCCAAATTGTTGTAACACTTCCCTCCCTCCTTTCCTCCCTCCTTTCCTGCCTCCTTCCCTCCCTCCTTCCTTCCCACCTTTCTTTCTGTCTTTCTTTCTTTCTTTTTCTCTCTTTCACTTTTCCTTAAAAGGGATGGCTCCCTGGGAGTGAATAGGAAGCATAGGTGATATAAAAAAAATTATCAATAAAATTTCTATTTTAAAAAGAGTGAAGAAATGGAAGAACAAGGAAGCAAAGTAATAAAAATGGAGGAGGGAGACAGTATTAATTACATATTTAGCTACAGGTTTGAGTCTGGATAGTGAGGAAAACAAGGCCAGTACAGGAGTGATAGTGAGGGAGAACAAGAAGGGATGAAGACATGAACAATCATGATAATGGCAAAGAACAGGTTTGGGAGAATTGAGGGAACAGAGGTCATGGGCCATACAATTCTGCATTTAATTATATTCTACATCTACTGCTCACAATTGTTCCATGTATATGTCATTTCTCATATGTCATCTATCTCCCCCACAGGACCTGGCACAGGTCCGGGCCCACTGTTGGTACTCAATAAAGACTTGTCAATTGAGTGAAGGATTGTGCAAAGCTGTGGCCTTGGACTCACCAGTACTTTGCTTGAGGATGGCAGCTTTTTATTGGATTATAAGATTACCCTATGTTTTATGCAACAAAGAATATACAGATGTGGTATGGGGCATTTGTCCTGAGTTCTCCCTAGGATGAGTTTCCAAATGTAATCTTTGGATGCTTTTCATACTACTCGATATGGAGGGAATTGCCCATCTGAAATGTTGTGAAGAACCCTAATCTATAATACAACTTATATCTCAAGGGGAAAACAAATCCCTCCTTGAGAAGGTTCAGTTTTATTCCAGCCTTTGTGACATGCGTCTCAGGTCTGTATTTACCCCCAAAGACCATTAGTTCCTTCTTTCCAGCACCCTGGTTTTATATATTACAGAATACATATGTGTATATGGCTTTTTCCTCCTCTATACCCCTTTCACCCCCCAAAACAGTAGAAAAATAAATAGCCATATAAAAGAGGTGAACATTACAGACAACAAAAAACTGCCTGGATCCATGCGGTGCTTCCCCCAAAGAGCCATTCCAGTCTATTAGGCGCATAATGCATGTTTTAAAAAAGTACCCATTGTAAATACATATTTGTTTAGATGGACTGCAGCATAGCAGAGGATCTCCTGGGGAGAGGGGAGATATTTTACAACCTGCCAAAAAATATTTTGTAAAAAGTAAAATAAGGACAAACAAAAAGCAACAGAAAACCCCCTTAGAGCCGAATGCCAGCGCAGTCCCTGGACGGCTCTTCATCTGTTGGCTTGACATTTCGACACCCCAACCTCAAAGGCAGAAGCGTCGGCCACATGTCTCTTCAATGTCCAGGAACCAGTCATGCTAAACCTAGAAGGTGAGGTGAGAAGATGGGGGGAAACTTGGAAACGAGACTGATGCTCTGGGCAGTGTCCTCAGGGCCTCGGGAGATTGTGCCGTCTCGTCTCGCCTGGCCAAGTGGAATCTGCCTCTCCTTGCTATGGTAACCAGGTACGGATGCCAGGTGGCCCCAGCTCATCTGGGGCTGCCTCCAGCAAGTTCCCACCATGGAATCATGCCTGGCTCGCTCTCTTTGGGTCCTGCCGTTTGGTTTAGAATCTATTTGTTTTTTAGACATTTATAGCGACCATTCTCACAGGGCGCTGTGCTTCTGAATGGTTCCAGTACACTCTATAGCCAACATTTCTAATGCCCTGCATTGGCAATTCACAGAGAAAGAAGTGGCAGTCAATCAGTTGACAAAATTTTACAAAGAAGGGAAAAGCTAAGGGAACCAAAAGGGGAAGCTGGGGCAAGCCTCTGGAAGCTGCAAGACCTTCCTCTGGGTCCATGCTGAAATCCCTTTATCCAGTTCCCCTTCATAGCTCTGTGCACGTAGCTATGAATTAAAGTTAATATGTTGGGTTTGGAATTTTACAGAGTCCCTTGAGGTTCCTGGAGACATTCTCAAGTCAGGGCAGCAAATCACTCTCCTTCCAGTGAAGGATAAGCATAATATCGAGGAATAAAAGATACTCTGGATAGGGGCAGTGACTCTACATATGCTTGGGTCTACAGAGACCAAGGTCAAACACTAGCTATGGGGACTTGAACTCTAATTTTGAACCAATACCTCCCTGTTCTCAGTCCCTTTGACTGGCTTTTTTTTCTTTTTTCTGCCTGGCTCCCTACTCTCTAATTTTTCTAAAAAAGGAATAGCACTAATAATAATATGATTAGGTGATACCTTAAGGATAGAATTATAGAATTTAGAACTAGAAGGGACCTTTAAAATCATGTAGTCCAACCCTTTCATTTTTCAATAAGGAAACTGAGGAGCAGAGAACCAAACTCACATAATTTGTAAATAGCAGAGCTATACTCTGAACCCAAGTCCATTGGTTTCAAATCAATGGTCTTGCCACATCATTTGTAATCCTTTCTGTAAATTGCCTTCTATCAATATTCCCTGAGGGCCCACAACATGGAAGGCATTTTATCTAGAGATGGAGGGTTGAGGAGAATGGTAGGATGATCATGAGAGGCATAGGGTCAAATCTGACAAAACTGCAGTGAATGAAACATGTCTTTGTTGTCTCCTTTCTCACAGAATCACAAAATTTGAGCTTTGTAAGCTACTTCAATGGTGATCTAATCCAGCCCATATAGGAGAGGAATCCCCATTATAATATACCCAATAAGAAGTTATCTAACTTCTGTTTTATGACCTCCCTTGAGGGGGAGCCCGTCATCCCTTGAGACAGCCCATTCTCCCTTGGACAGCTGTAGTTAGGAAGTTGTTGCTGTTGTTTATTTCCTTGATATCAAGACTAATTTGCCTTTTTTTCAGCTTCCACACATTGTTTCTGATTCAGCCAAATGGGAAAATCTAGTCTCCTGTCCACATGACAACCCTTCAAATACTTGAGGACAGCTATCATGTTCCCGCTCAACCTCTTCTTCAGGTTAAATGTGCCCAAATTTTTTGACTGATTCTCACATGGAATGGACTCAAGGTCCTTCACTATTTTGATTGTCCTTATCTGGACAATCTCTAGTTTATCAATGTCATTCATAAGACATGGCACCCATAACTGAACACAATACTCCAGATGAAGTTTGACAAGGAAAGAGTATGACGGAACTATTTATTACTCGTTGATTCCTGGAATCTCTGCCCCTTTTAATATGGCCCAAGATCACACTAGCTTTTTTGGCCATTACAGACTGATGAGTCATATTGAGGTTATATTAAGCTAAAATCCCCGAATGGTTTTTGGAACAACTGCTTCTGATCCATGACTCTTCCATCTTGGGAAAGTATTTGTGAAATACTTGGAAAATTGAGTTTTGCACCCAAGTTCACACTTAATCCTATTGAATTTTATCTTGTTTTACTTGGCCCAATTCTCTCAGGGGTGGGGAATCTCAAGGCTACATGTGGTCTTCTTGGTCTTTGGGTGCTGCCTTTTGACTGAGTCCAAGTTTTACAGAACAAATCTTTTTATTAAAGGGATTTGTTCTGGCCTGGAGGCCACAGGTTCCCCACCACTGCTAGCCTATCAAAATCCTTTAGGATGCTGACATTGTCATTCACTGCATTTGCTATCTCTCCCAGATTTTTGTCATCTCCACTTTCTTCATTATTTCCTCAACTCATCATCTTTTCCTCCAATGCATCCAGAGCTCTTATGGTACCTTAAGCTCATCTAAAGATAGCTGTCCAATTAAGTTTATTAAATGTTATTATTTAAGCAATTCAATTGGTATCACACAGAATAACTTTCTTTTTGAAGATAGAAAACTAGTGAAAGGCAAAGGAAAGATTAATTTAATGTGGAATTTCAAATATTAGTAGGAGAGTTATTTGGGGGCAGGAGGGGTTTCCTGATACCCCTCAAATCACATTATAGATGACTGCTAATGCCCCTTGACTAAAGGATGGGCCTGCATAGAGGATATGTGATTCCTGCTCACCAGATGTTGTCAATCAATCTAGTGGCAAGCATCCCTCTTTATAGGTTCACAGCTTGAACTAGATATGACTCACTCTCCACTTTTGTCCTCTGTGATGCCAGGAAATCTCTTCCATATTTACTAGCCTCTTCCCTCGTGGCAAATTAAAGAAGGGTTGTAAAAAGTGCATACAATGTCATTTGTGATAAGTTCCTCTTTGTAATATAATTGCTGGTATACATGTGTTATTGATTGTCCCATTAGACTAAGTTCTAGAGAGACAGGGATTTTGTCAAATATATCTTTATGTCCCCCACAGTGTCTGGTATGTGCCATTTTAATATATTTGGCTCTCAATAAATGTTAGTTGAATGAATGAATGAATGAACTTGGCCATCATTACCCAGGCACAGGTGGCACCACTTGCCGTGACTTAAACTCATTTTGGCTAAGGTATTTTCTTTAATTTTTCTCTCAAACTCACACTTTCTCTCACTTTTGGTCTTCCATTCCTCCCTCTTCTCATCTTTTCAAAAGGAGTTAGTAGCTCAGGCTACTTAACCACATTGTTCCTGTTCTCTTCGCTCTGCATATTGAAATTCTTCATTGGGCTGTCTGAGTGCCACATGTTCCAGATGTTCAAGACCTCCTCCATAGGTCTAAGGCTATTCTTTACTTAATTACATCCACCCAAGCAAGCCTTGCGCACATCCGGCACATTGGGGCTGAAAGTGGTTTTGGCCGTCGGCTGCTGACTTTCTCTTGGAGCATTTGCCAACATGTGTAAATAGTTGTTCAGGGTGCCTGGTTCCAAGTTCATTTGTCATGGGTTGGTCATTTATGAAACAGGCCAGAGTCCTACAGCCTATCACTATAGTGTCATAGGGCTTCAGAATGCGGAACAGGAAAAAAAAAGATCTTTTAGCAAATGATTCAATGATCAACTAGTCACTATCTCTGCATGAAATACAGTGAAGGGCAAGACAGAGTGCCTGCCCTTGAGGAGCTTAGAGTCTAGTTGAAAAGACCACATTTCCCTTATTTCATGTGTGCACCAGGGTTGTAGGCTTATAGAATAACTGATTTAGAGCTGGAAAGAATCCTAGATGCCATCTAGTCCAACCCAAGCATTTTACAAATGATAAAAATTGAGACTCAGAGAGGTTAGGTGACCTTTCCAAAGCTGCACAGCCAGGACCTTATAGTCATTTTTTTAGTTAGTTAGTTTTGATGTTTAAAACTAACTGCAACAGGAATTCTCAACAGAAGGAGATTAGTGATACTGAATGTTACTCTATTGTTTGGTCAAGAAGGGTTATTTTCCTGCATTCTATCTTATGAAAAAATAAGGAGGAAAAGTAAAGTTAGATAAAATAGAGGGAGGAAAAGTAGGCACAGTGAGGTTTTATTCTGTCTCCGTACATGAGAACCTTCTAGCTTGAAATCCAGCCTCCTTTCTGAAATAAGAAGCCATCACCCCATCCCCCCCAAACACTGATTAATTCTTCTCCTGATGTCTGATTGCTCTCAATAGATGATCTTCACCCTATGGGTCAAAATGAGAGTGGCACATCTTTATTTTCCTCTGTTCCCCTATCATACCTACAACTCATGATTAGAAATGGAGAAAAGCATTTCTAAGTTTATTTTTAATGCCTGGTGTTCATTCTCTGAATTTAAATTGACCATGTGGTCATTTGTTTCTTTAATAAGCTACCCCTCTGCCCTGAATGCCACACCATTATAATGACTTTCTTGCTGCCCAGGCTAATGGTGTTTTTTCATGATCAATGATGCTGAAGCCCACATTGAATTTGACTTTCTCCCTTCTAGACAGTCAGTTCTCAATGACCTCAACCTCCCACTGTTTTCCACATTCAGACAATTAAAGCCTTGTTGTTGTCCATGATTCTGGCATTCTTATGTAGAAAAGGAGTCAGAAATCAGGGGTCCAAGGCATCTAAGCTCCAACTTTCCCTGTTTGGGGAGACAACCTCTTCTTACTAAATCAAGTGAATACCTATTAATGACAGATTACTGGAAGGAGCTCCTTGGGGGTAAGAATACACACCAGGTTTGTTATGTGATTAGTGTGATGGGATGCAACTGGATAGAATCGAATAGTAAGGGATGGGATGAAATGGGATGGGAGGTGGGATGAGATGAAATGAAATGAGACACTGTGAGACACCTGCTAATTCCTGATACTTTTAAATTCTCATTGGAAAAGTGCAAATCACCAGAGTGCTTCAGTAACCTGCAGGGGCAGGCCACACTACAAAACTTAATCCACTTGTACTTTGCTTGACAATGTGGTCTAGTAGAAAGGGTACTGAAATTGAATTTAGAAAACCCAGCTTCTGACATATTACTAGTTTTATGACGCTGGGCAAACTAGCCTATTTTTGATTCTGGATTTCCATATATATGTATATAATATTTTAAATACATATAAATTAACATACAATAGTTTATGTGTGTTGTATATATTATATTATATAATATACACATATATATAAATTGATATATAATAAATACAAATACATATTCAAGATGTAATAAAATTATCACAACCTAAGTCATGGGGTTGTGAGGAAAGCGTTTTGTAAACCTTGTAAATGTAAGTAGTGGTGGATGCTGATGATGGTATTCATTTGGACTTGAGATATCATCAGAATTATAAGGTGCAAAACCTTCACCAATACAGATGAGCAACTTATCTATAATTTACAGTTTTAGAAAGTGCCCTAGAATACTTGAGAGATTAAGAGGCTTGCCCAGAGTTATACAACCAGCATGTATAAACGCTAGTGTTTTAACTTTGTGATTCCAAGGCCAACCCTCTATCCTTTGGCTACATCATCAATCAATCAACTGACCAGTAAATCAGTGGTTCTTCCTAAACTTATTAGATCAGGAATTTATAAATAAAAAGGGGAAAATATTCTATAAAAAGGATGACAGATACTTTCTGTCCCTCTGTAAGAGTATTTATGTTTTGATATTGGGAGGGGTGGAGTACAGAAAAGTTGTCTGTCTTTTCTGTGGTTCTCTTAACAGAAGGGCTATCTATGTATCTATGTATTTATCTGTCTGTCTGTCTATCTGTCTGTCTATCTACTATATACACATGTGAATGTAAATATACGTATACATGTGTACACACAAAGGCATGTTTTCCTTTAGGGATAAAAACAATTGGTAAGTAATGATACTAATTGGAAGCAGTCTATCTGGTCCTCAATACTTAAAACAGACAGAAAACTCAAAGTCAACATTGAAATTCTGCATTCCTTATATTTATAAAACATAATTGTGAGAGACTCATTAAAGTCAAACTATTTACTTCTTATGCATAAAAATGTTATCATAATTCTTAAAGCTGCTATCATTTCTAGGGTAGTATGAAAGAAAGCTTTGGGGTTGACTCTAAAAATTGGGTAGGAAAAGGTAAAAAGGGGCAATCATCACACAAGGGGGTGTGAAAGGAAGCAGGTGGGGGTAGAGGGCTGGTAATGTTGGAACCTTACTGTCATCGAATCTGGGTTGAAGAGATAACAATGTGGAGGGGTGTAGAAGTCTTCTGTACTTGTAGAGAGTGGCGGGGAGGGAACTGGAAATTGAGGGGATGCCCATCGATTGGGGAATGACTGAACAAGTTGTGGTATATGATGGCGGTGGAATACTACTGTTCTATAAGAAATGACACTCTTGATGATCTTACAAAAATATGGATACACTTGCATGAAATGATAAAGAGTGAAATAAGCAGAACCAAAAGACCATCGTATACAATAACAGCAATATTATGTTAAGGACAACTTTGAGCAAATAAGTCACTTTGACTATTATGAATACCCAAATTAACTACAAAGGACATATGAAGGAAGATGCTATCTGCATCCAGAGAAAGAACTGATAAGTAGAAGCATGTATAGAATGATTTTACATATATATACATATTTGTGTCTAATGGTAGCCATCTCTAGTGTGGGAGAGCGAAGGGAAAAAAAGGAAAAAATTTACATGATAACTTTATTATATATTTAAAAGGAATAGCAATTTGTACATAATAGTTTCATGTGCAATCATCTTTTTTAAAATAATACTGTGTTATGCAAATGTTTGTTTTATTCCATAAATTAAAAATAAAATAAATTTTAAAAAGAAAAAATGCCATGAAGCAAAAAAATCAATTTTCAAAAAATTTCATATCAATTTATTTTGCTATTTTTTCTTTCTTCTTTTCTCAGAATGTGCTATCTTTTCTTAGTTTCTGTGAGTGAAAATTAGCATTATGTGAATCCACCTTCGGCGGGGTGGGGTGGGGGGTGGGGGAAGGGCTTGTATTCATAAATTCTAATCCTGAAAAGGCAATGTAAAATAGAGAAGTAACTGCCAAGAGTTGGTCAGTTTTGGCTGTTTTGAACTTGTCCTTGTGTTATGATGAGGAGAATGATTTTAAGGTTAGCTCCTGCCACCTCAGGCGAGTGTTCATCTACTGACAGTGTCCCACCTGCTCGAATTATGCAAGGGATCACAGGGTCACAGGATTCAGGGCTGTAAGGAACCTTATATAACATTTAGTTCAATCCCTTTGTTTTACAAAAGAGGGAACCAATGTCCAGAGAAGGTACAATATTTTCTGAAGGTCTTAGTATTAGTTACTAGAGTTTATGGATTCTCTAGAGATTAAATAGAGCAATGAATAGATAATTCCATGGTAGAACCACTAGATAGGACTCTTAAGCTGGAGTACATGAATTTGTATTTTTTAAAAAATATATCTTGATAAGCAGATTTCAAATCTTGCCCATTTTATTTTATACATTAAGAAAATTATTCTGAGAAGTGATTCAGAGGGTCACCAGATTGCAGAGGGGTCCAAGATACACCATACAGATAGAGAGGGAAAGAGAGAGAGAGAGGGAGAGAGAGAGAGAGAGAGAGACAGAGAGAAAGAAGCACACACACATAGAGACACAGAGACAGAGACACAGAAACAGACACACACACACACACACAAACAGAGAGAGAGAGGGGGGGGGAGTTAAGAACTCCTGCTAGAAGGTATAGCAACCTCTTCGTTTGATTCGCTAAGCAAATTATTTTAGTTTTTTCCTGTCTCATGTGTCTCCAAGTCAGGGGACTGACTGATCCCCATGGAAGGAAGTACTTTAGAGAGCATGACAAGAGGGGGAAAAACTTGCTGCAAGAATGAGAAAAGCAAAGTCAAAAAGTCTGTTGCAACGTGGAGCTATGGATGAAAATAATTAGAGATCATTCTGTGGTTAGAAGGAAGAAAGAGAAACTTGTATTTAAGCAAAGGATAAGGAGGCAATATGCCAGAAAGACTTAGATTAATCCCAGATCAAGGTGAGAAATACCAGCTTAACAACAAAGAATCTTAAAAAGGAGTCAGTTATTTGATGATCAGTGGATAGAATACTAGAGCTAGAACCAGGAAGACCTGAGTTCAAACACTGCCTCATACACTTAATAGCTAGGTGACTCTGGGCAAGTTACTTAACCTCTGTCTGCCTCAGTTTTCTCATCTATAAAATGGGGATAATAATAGCACCTGCCAGTAAACTAAAAATAAATAAAGAAATTTTAAAAAAATATATGCTTTGACCATCAATTGGGGAATGACTGAACAAGTTGTGGTATATGTAAATATATATGTATATGTATATGTATATGTATATATACATATATATGTAATGGAATATTATTGTTCTCTAAGTCATGATGAGCAGACAGATTTCAGAAAAACCTGGAAAGATTTGATACTGAGTAGAGTGAGCAGAACCAGGAGAACATTGTACACAGTAACAGCAACACTGTGTGATGCTCAACTATGATAGACTTAGCTCTTCTCAGCAATACAATGATCCAAGACAGTTCCAAAAGACTCATGATGGAAAATGCCATCCACATCCAGAGAAAGCACTATGAAGCCTGAATGCGGATCGAAGCAGACTATGTTCCTCTCTCTTTTTTCTTTCTTGTGGTTTTTCCCTTTTGTAGTGATTCTTCTTTTACAACGTGACTAATGTGGAACTATGTTTCATATGATTGCACATGTATAGCCTTTATCAGATTGCTTGCTCTATTAGGAAAGGGAGAGGGGAGGGAGAGAGAAAAATAATTTGGAGCCCCATATCTTATAAAAGTGAATGTTGAAAACTATCTTTACATGTAAGTGGAAAAAAATAAAATACCACTAAGTGGAATAAAAAAATAATGGCATCTACCTCCTAAAGTTGTAGTAAAGAGAAAATGAGATTATAATCTTGTCCTCTTCCTCCTCCTCCTCTTCCTCCTCCTTCTTCTTCTCCTACTTCTTCTTCTCCTATCAACAATATAATGTCCAACCACAAAGCCAGACAACTAATGACGAGGCACACTACACACCTCCTGACAGAGAAGTGACAGATTCAAGCAATAGCATTGATCATTTGTCTTGTGGAAATGACCAATTGAGGAATTTGTTTTTATTAACTAAGAAGATTAGCTACAAAGTTTTGTTTTTCTTCTTTCCCATTGCGGGGGGGCATGGCAGGGTTGAGAGAGAAAGAAAAAATATATTTTGTTCGTTGAAAGAATGAAAATAATAGATGTTTTTAAAAGAAAGGTAAGGTCAAAAGGCAAGGATACCTGCCTTTGGCAGCTCGGGGCATCGCTTATCTTCTCTGGTGTACGTGTTAACCTTTAAGCTGGATAGGCTGCAACAGCCCCACCTCTCCATTCGGCTGGATGAGCTGAAGCACTTATTGTAGGAGGCAGGTGACACTTTCTAATCTTTCTTCTGAGAAAGCCAAGTACCATCTCTGGTCAAAGACATTATTCATCTAACCCAAATTTCTACTTCTGATAGTGGTCACAAACAGACAGTTCGATTCAATTTTCAATTCAACAAACTTCTTATTTAGCCCTTGCTTCGTGTGAGGTTCTGAGGGAGATAGATAAGAAACTCTTGGCCCTTACGGAATTTATAACCCATGGTACTGTGTGTATA
The DNA here is from genome assembly GCF_011100635.1 of Trichosurus vulpecula. Classification (NCBI taxonomy): domain Eukaryota; kingdom Metazoa; phylum Chordata; class Mammalia; order Diprotodontia; family Phalangeridae; genus Trichosurus; species Trichosurus vulpecula. The sequence goes on along the minus strand of NC_050575.1, from coordinate 139,684,057 downwards.
GGAGTGGGTAATACCACTAACACACAGACTCACATGCCCTGCCTTCTCCCTAAAACACCACCACAAGCTGAATATAATAAGTGCCTAAGAAACAAAATACTGTGCAAAGTTACAGGGAAGAAAAAAATATTCTGACCAAGGGATTGGAAAACGTTCCTCAGGTAGCGATACTTCAGCTGGGGTTTGAAGGTGGGCAGGGCAGGGCATCGTTGCTCCTTTTGAAACCAATCACAAACACTTAGAGATATCTGGGGGTATGTAAATTCCTGACTGCTCTTATATATGTGTGTATATATGTGTATATATATGTATGTATGTATATGTGTGTACATATATATGTATATATACATACCACACACATATATATGTGACATATATTCATTTGTGTAAACCCTTTTGGAACTTATTCCCAGCCTGCATTAATATGGAGGGTAAGTAACTTCATACAGTTAACTCCCTGGTTGTGAAAAGTAAATGAATCCCTTTTATTTATCCTAGAAAATCATCTCCCAAGAATCTGAGGGAAGCTCTTTGTTTCCCAAATCCAAGATTTGATGATCAAGTCCATGTTCTGAACTCCCCCACCACCACTCATGTTCATCCACATCTATTACAATGTGGAAGATGTCAAACGTTTTCTGAGTAACTCACAGAATCCTCATGTGACCAAAACTCTGTGTGTCCTTGATTCAACAGTGATCCTGTCCTATACCACGTCAAAATATCCATACTCCTTTCATTTGACATTATATGTCAAATTTCATTTGTTATATCAAATTTCAAATTCTATGTTGTATCTCATATGACAGGAAAGAAGAGATATTACCATGTTCTTTGCCACTGTACCCTAAAGACCGTGGAGCCTTTCCATCTGACTTATATCTAAAACCTTTCATATGTATTATCTCCCTCATTAGAATGTGAACTCCTTGAGAGTAGGGACTGTTTATTTTTTCTATTTTTATCCCTGCTGCTTAGTATAGTCTTTCACAGGCAGCAAGCCCTAAACAAATGCTTTTTTTCCATTCATTCATCCATTCACCATCACTGCATCCAAGAGTAAAAAAAAGAATGCAAATGCACAAATTGACCCTGTATACAGGAAAATAAATGTCAGAGACACCCAAGGTATAAGCAGTTCCCTATAATCCAACACTATTACCCATAATGCACCATCATGTGCCCGCATATGTATCCCTTCACTGTTTCGCTCTACCTCATGTTGACCTCCTTGATTCAGAGGGCACAAAAAAGAATTCCTCCTAGTTAAAATGCTACTAAGGCATGTCCAGCCTCAATTATATTCTCTGTAGCAAAAAGATGTTCCAAAGGATGAACAAGAATGATTTGACTGTTTGAAGCCTGTTATTGCCAAATAAGAATGATAATTTAGAGAGGATAGACTTAGCCCATGCTGTGCTGACAGCAAAGACCTTGGGTTACAATTACACCTTTGGGGTCCTCTAAGATTCCAAACCTGATGGTTTTAGGGAAATTACAAAAATATTCAATGTTTATGTAGCAATCATAAGCTCTCTCCTCACAACAATCTTTTAAAGTAACATAAAGCATAATATTAATAATCATATTTCTAAAGTGTTATCCTCATAACAACAATGTGTGAGAGGTAGTATTAGTAATCCCATTTTACATATGAGAAAATTGGGGCACAGAGAGTTTTGTGGCTTTCCCAGGGTCAAACAGAAATGGTCAGAGCCAGGATTCAAACTCAGATCTTTTGATTCCAAGTGGACATTCTTTCTATTATACTAGGCTTCTACTGTGTTGCAATTAAAAAAAATAAACAAACAAAAAATCCAAAAGCACTGTATTAGACAAGCAGAAAATAATGATTTTGTTACTGTTTTTCTCATCTTTATTTTCCTTCTCTGTAAGACGTGAACAAGAATAATGGGCCTGCCTTCATCATATAGTTGTTGTGGGGTTCAAATGAAATAACAGATTTATAGGATTTTGTAAGATTTTGAAATATAAGAGAATTTGGGGAACATCTGGTCTAAGCCCCTCCTTTTAAAGATGGCGAAAGGAAGGCTGGGAAAATAGCTTTTTCATGGCCACACCCTGGTCCCCTAACTCTCAGTCCAATGTACTTCAGACATAAAAGGGTCTCAGTTTTGTTTTTAAGCCATATGTAACGTATTACAATTAGTGAGTTTTCAAAAAAGGTCCAATAATTGAAAAATTACAATTAAAAATTAAAGCTAGCCAATTTAAAAATATTTATTGAATACCATTTGTGTATTTGGTTCTGTGCTGGGTGCTCTAGAGGATAGTGGGGAGAAGACAAAAAAAGCAGGACATAGGACAAAGTTTTAGAGTTTACAAACTTCTCTGCAGTAAGAGATAGGAAACAAACACTTGTCAAACAATTAAAGCCCAATTTGGTGCTAAACTGGGTCGCTGGCTATAAGTGGAATAGGAATTCAGGGAAGGAAAACTTGTATGGAGTCCTGTGGGAATATCTCTATAAATACAGATACACAGAAATATATCCACACATATTATCTATATATACCACATACATATGTACACACATATACATACGTACATATGTATGTGGGTATCTGTATGCATATGTACACATATGTATGTGTATGTATGTTAAGTCAATGTACAAAAGGATGCAATTCTCAACACATCACCCTTCTTAAACCCCAGGCTGCTATTAGGAATGGGACTTTTCTTCCTGTTGCAAGATGAAAAAGAAAGGGGAAAAAAAAGAAACAAAGGGAAAAATGTCATTATATCAATTCCCAGCTAAGAAAGTGCAAAGGGTTCTGGGTAAGTGAGTGGAGTGGGATTATGTGGCCTTCTTTAGAACGAGGACCCTATAGGGAGGCTCCATCCTGGATCACAATAGCATCAGAATGTTGGGATAACCTTTGGAATTATTGACAGAATGCCCCTCTGAGGCCACCTGGGAGCTTCCCGAAGAGCATGGGATCAATGCCAACCAACCCCGAAGAGCTGGGACCCAGCCTCGCGCTGAAAGGAAGCTGATTTTGTATCCTGCTGCACATCGACCAGGGGAGCCCACTACAGACCTGCCAACTGCCCTCTTCCTGCCGCCTGAATCTAGCGTGAGCAGTATGCATGGTATTGAGCCCTGACCTGGAACAGGGGACTACAAAGTCTCCCTGGCTGAGGGTCTGGGTGCAGGTTTAAGGATGAGCATGGCTAACTGAGGCTGCATATTTTGGTTTTTGTTTAAAGCCTCACAATGAAGGAGTCCAAAGATAGCTGCACTATAAAGCATCAAGAAAACAAAGTGTTTCTCTTCTACAAACTTTTTTTAAAAAAATATTGAATAATTATCCAGAACACACTGAATCTCTGGGCACGTGCAGTGGTGTTTATGGACTGGCATATTACTTGTAATGTAGGGATGGGCTACAATGGCACCTAAAACCCTCACCCCACCCTACAACTTGGCAGTCCTAGCAATTAGGTAGTGTGAGGTACTCAGTGGAGTCAATAAAATCTCATTTTCTGCAGTTATCGTATGTTTGACTCTCCCTCCATTTTAATTCTTTCAATTATCCCTTAATGGGGAGGTGGAGGGGGAGGCTGTGAGCCTTTCTGTTGCCTGCCCAGTACAAATCAAGCTATATCTCATGAAACAGAAGTTCTTTATTAATTTATTTGTATGTTTGGGCCTGACTTGACAGCAAACAATAACCCACATTTCTATAGCTCGTCACAATTTACAAAATGATTTCCTCTCAACAATTCTGCGGGTCAGTTGTTACTCTCCCCATTTTCTAGAAAGCTTACAGAACTCACAGGGCTCAGAGGGGTTCACTTATTTGCCTGAGGTCACAAAGTAATTAAAGGGCAGATCTGGGGCTCTAACCTAGGGTTTTTGACCCAGGTGGTGGTGTTTTTTCTTTATACTACAATTTAAGAAACATTTCTTAAATACCTACTCTGTGCACAGCACCACAGATAATATAACAACTCACATTGGTTTAACAAAAAAGATTTGCAAAAGTGATTTTCTTACAACAAACCAAAGGAGTTAGCACAATTGCTATTAGAATCCTTTTACCACAGAAGAAACTGAGGATCTGAGAAACTGAGTGACTTTCCTGGCATCTTGTAGTTAGTAAGAGTATTTCCCCTTAACATAAGACAGCTAGGGGGTAAAGTGGACAGAGCACCAGGCCTGGAGTCAGGAAGACTCATCTTCCTGAATTCAAATTTAGCTTGAGATACTTAATAGCTGTGTGATCCTGGGCAAGTCACTTAATCATGTTTGCCTCAGTTTCCCCATATGTAAAATGAGCTGGAGAAGGAAATGACAAACCACTCCAGTATCCTTGCCAAGAGAACCTCAAATGGGTCATGAAGAGTCAGATATGACTGAAAAATGACTGAACAACAAGTCTGGGTTGAGCCATTGAACTGGTCCCAATTCTATCCTACTGCATGGTCTTGTCTTTCCATCTTTTTTTCACAGAAATGGTAGGAGATGCTTTAACAAGTGTTTTAATCAAGTCTAGATAAACTATATCCACAACGTTCCCCTGAACTACTAGATAGTCAAATGGAGCTGTGATTCTCCTTGATTCAGGTGTGCCCTCCAACAATGCAAATGGTAACCAATCCATGACTGGTCACTCTGTGGAACTCTCATCTATGCTCTACCAAAAGTTTGCCCTAGGATTCTACTCACCTTGCTGAAAGACTTCCTCAATTTCTCCTGATATCTCAAGTGTACTCATGGAACACAATGGCCATCCATTTATTCTCTAAACTTTAGTAAGCCTGTCAAAAAGAAAAGAAGTTTGGTATCCTTTCACCTATTTTTGATGAAGTCAATCTAGATCTCTGCAACCCTTGTTTCCATTACTAGAGGTTCATTAACCATCCCTTTAAAGATCTATCATGGTATAATCCCTGCTTCTGGGGGCGGCTAAGGCTGGCAAACTGATTCAGTTTGTGAGCAGATATTATTCTCCCCTCTTCCTCCATTTTACAGATGAACTAACTGAAGAGAGATTAAGTAATTTTCCCAGGGTCACTTAGCTAGCAAGTATCTGACTCAGGCTTCAATCCAAATCCCCTAGTCTTCAAATTCAGCACCTTATCAATTGTTGCTGCCTCTAAGCAAACAAAATAGTATTATTTTCCTCCAGTACAATGTTTGTGTAAGACATTTGTATGTGCCCATGTAAAAATATAAATGTCCAAATGAGTTATCTAAATGCAATTCATAGGTGGCATTGGGAGATATCTCTAGCATTTTGCCCACACCTCTTGAAAGGAAACTGTTATTCTGGCCTTGAAGGAAGCTGGGGAAGGGCCAAGAAGTTGGCTGTTCTGTTCTCTGAGAGGGATATAGGACTAGAATTATTTTTATCTGCCCCCTCCCTAGATATCACTGTTCTATGGGTATGATTTTTGTTTGATATAATAATAAATAATCATTTATTAATTTTATTTATTAAATAATACAAATAAACAAAATATATTTCCCCTATAGCTTTTCAGGAGGGAGAATAACCCTAAATTTACACCCACAGGCTTAACCCACCAAAATGCTGTTTACACAAAAGATTATTACAAATAGTGACTAGTGAGCAAATCCATTTATCGAATTAGAGTTCTACAGTTTAGTGTATAACAGAAAATACACAAAGCTGGATGAAATTCTTTTAGAGAAGATTGAGATATGATTTCAACTCAATCAAAGGAGAGGTCCCAATCTCACCAAAGGGGAAATTGTTTGAAGTCACTAAGGAAGAAGGCTGGAAATCAGAGACATGCTGAGGAACTAACCGACTTCTCCTATGCCTCCAGCTTCCAAAGTCTTTCTTCTCTCTTCATGCATCTGATATTTGTTCCAAAAGTAAGTGTGATACTATACACTTCCTCTCAAAGAAAGCATCTCCTCTCCCAAGCTCTTGTGCCAACTCCATCCCTCACGCAGGTCTATGACTTTGCATCATCATTCTCTCCACCAATTTGGAATCATGCCTAAATGACAGCAGCATGCAAAATGCCTTTGGCTTTGTTGGAAATCCAGGTTACATTGAGAATTAGGTTGATAGCTTAACAGGACACAGAATATTGTACCAAAAAAATTCCTCTGCTTTTGTATTTTGTGACTGCCGATTTTCATTTAGACGTTTAAACCATTGTGACAAGGAGAAAAAATTATTAGCTCCATTCATTTGCACCTATAATATGTGTCTCATTTTAGGTATTAGTAATGTTTCATTGGAAAGTTATTACTTTTCCTTTAAATAGGTTATTTTAGAAATGTTGCTTTATTTTATTTTTATTGTTATATTTTGTTTGGACGCAATAGATACAGCCCAATAAATGTCCTAAAGAAAGCCTCCCAACAAAGTAAATTTGAAAACAATTAAGCAAAACCTACTAATAGAGTGACTGAAACTGATAATACAGGCATCTTCCTACTTTTGTAGGCTGGGTATTAACAGAAAAGAATGATGCAAGCTTTCACTTTAACAATTTAGCACCAACATCACCCATTGTATTTGACCAGAGTTTTGTTCTGTTTTAACGTTATCTTTATTCACACTGTTGTAGTGACTGTGTGTATTATTCTTTTGCCTCTGCATTCCTTACTCGGCATCATTTAGAAAGTCCTATCATGCTTCTCTGAATTCTCCGTATTTGCTTTCTCATATTCCATTATATTTGTATACCATAATTTGTTCAGCCATTCCAAAGTTGTCAGGCACACATTTCATTCTTACATTTTTGTTAATACAATTCATGCTTCTGTGAATAGTTTTGTACATGTAGAACTCTTGTTAACCTCACTGGGTTAAAAACTCAAGAAGTGGGATCTCTGGGTCAAACTTATTTTGCAAAATTCAAAATTGTTTCAAACGCCCAGATCAATTCGCAACCCTAACAGCAGGGAAATAACATACTTATCTTTCTGTAGCTCTTCCAAGTTTGGATTCTCTCTCATATATATACATATATACGTATATATGTGTATATATATATATGTATATATTATATGTATACATACATGTACATGCATATATGCATGTATACGTATGTATATAAGTAGGTATGTGTATGCGTGTATATGTGTGTATATGTATGTGTTTATGTGTATATGTGTATATGTGTGCATATGTGTATGTATATGTGTATATATAATATATGTCTAGTATATGTGTATATATAATATAAATATACATATTTTTCCCACAATTTGGTGGGCATGGGGTGATAACTTTTAATTGTTTTCATCTGAGCATTCTGATAATTGGAGATTGTGAATGCATTCTCTTCCCTCTTACTTATTTATGCCTTCTGGCTTCTCTGGCTTCCTTTGAATCATAGCTAAAAATCTCTCTTTCTTCAAGAAATTTTCGCCAATCCCCCTTAATGCTAATGGACAGTTACGTGGTGCAGTGGATAGAGCGTTGACCCCAGAGTCAGGAAGACTCATTTTCACCTCCTGACCTCAGACATTTACTAGCTGTGTGACCCTTGGCAAGTCACTTAATGCTGTTTGCCTCAGTTTCCTCATCTGTAAAAGGAGCTGGAAAAGAAAATGACAAACTAGTACCTTTGCCAAGAAAACCCCAAATGGGGTCATGAAGAGTTGGGCATGTTTGAACAATAGCTTAATGCTAATGCCTTCTCTCAAAGATTACCTCCTATCTACCCTGTATATATCAGGTATGTACATAGTTGTTACATGTTGTCTTCCCCAAAAGAATGTGAGCTCCTTTACTGTCTTTTCATTTGCCATGACTGACACATATAGTAAGCACTTAATAAAAAAAAGAATTATTGACTGATTGAAAAACTTTTCAGATGGTTAGTTTAATTATCCTTTGACTTACAATATAATTTTAGTTAGTTGGTTTTTCCAAAAACACATTATCTTCAATTTTATGATTTGAATGAGAAATAAAATTTAGAATGGAGAAGCATGTTTTAGGTATGAGTTGTCAGGAGTTTATCTTTTTCATAGGGAGGGAGGAAATGAGTATTTCCATACTGCCACTATGTGCCAGGCTATGGGTTAAGTGCTTTTTACAAATATCATCTCATTTGATCTTTTTGACAATACTGTGAGGTAGGTGCTATTATGAGCCCCATTTTACAGTGAAGGAAACTGAGACAAATAGAAGTTAAGCGACTTGTACAGGGTTACAAAAGTAATGTGTCTGAGGCAGAATTTGAACTGGTGTCTTCCTGACTCTGGGCCCAGAACTCTATCCACTGCACTACCTAACTGCCTCTAAAGAGCTCTCAAGCACTTCCCTGGTCAGAATGCTTCTAGGGTATTATGGTGTCCATGGTAAGAGAGCATTGACAGAGTCAGAGGAAGGCGGCCAGGATAGAGAAGGACCTTCATTTCAACCAAAATAGCATGAGAGGATAGTTTGAATGAAACTTGGGATATTAAGCCTAAAGAAGGCTTTGAAGGGACATGTTGCCTCTCCAGTTACTTAAAGTTCTGCCATATCAAAGAAGGATTAAGTTGTTCTGCTTGTCCAAAGAGCAAAGGCAGGAAGTTTCAAAGAGGTCTATTTAGGTTCATGTAAAGAAAATACTCTTGGACTGGTAGAGCTGTCCCCACTTTGGGAAGCAGTGGGTTCTGCCCAACTAGGTAGAGATGATGGAGCAAAGACTAGCAAGAACATCCTACTTGTCTGGGTTTTGATGGGATTTTTGTTTTTTGGAGGTGGGACACTAGCTGCCAGAAGGTCAGAAAAGGCCTTATGAAGAAGGTTGCTCTTGAGCTGAGGCTAAAGAGTGTGAAGGTAAGGAGGAAATACATGTCTCACCGGGGGAAAAACAATACAGAGGCAAAGAGAAGGGAAGTGGAACTTCATGTGTGAGAACGGTAAGCACAGTTTGGACCGTTGGGACCATGAAAGGGAATAATGTATAATAAGCTTGGAAAGAATTTAAATTGGCAAGGGCTTTTAATGCCAACCAGAAGAATGTAGAATTGATATTAGGGGTAATAGGGAGCCACTAGAGTTGATTTAGTAATGGAGTGACGTGGTAAGAATTGTACTTTCAGAAAATCTGAATGGATTAGATTAAGGGAACGCTCAATACTCAATACAATAAGGTTATTCCAACAGACCACATGTTTCTTTGAAAAGTCACGGGCCTTGCTAAATTCATTTTCCCATACTCATCTGCATCCTCTCTGCTTATGAGAAAACTTCAAGGCCTAAATCAAGTCTCCATGTCTTCTGAGGATTAAACTCTTTCTGACCATTAAACTCTACAGTGACCTCTCCCTCTTCTGGAACAGATAAGGATTCATTGTTTGTATAATTCCCATGTCTCATCTCCCCATCTAGTTTGTAAATTCCTAGGGGCAACATCAAGTATGTGTATGTGTATGTGTATGTGTATGTGTATGTGTATGTGTATGTGTATGTGTATGTATACATGTACGTGCATATGCATATGCATATGTATATGTATATGTACATGTATATGTATGTGTATGTGTATGTGTATGTGTATATGTATATGTATGTTATATATGCAGATCTTTACGCCCCATCAGTGCTGTTCCCATCATAGTACCTTGCCCATAAGAAGTGCTCAGTAATTGGTTGCTAATTATTAATTAGTTGGTTGATTATATACTACACTAATTATTAATTAGTTGGTTGATTATATAAAAGAAGTCTGAAAAGTACATACAGTATAGGAATAGCTCTCAAAATTGTCACTTGTCTACTTGACAGATAAATGCCAGGCTATCCCAGGTGTATAGAAGAGAATGTTGGATTCATTCATTTTACTTTCTGTAGACCTTCTGGGTGGAAGGCAGGCTCATAAAACATGTGTGTGAGCTGGAAAATTTGGGGGGCTTGCAAGGCTGAATTGTAACGCACAATTTAACAAAGTTACTCAGAAGGCCCGGGTGTTCCACAGAATACAAAGGCTTTCCAAGCTTCAGTATGTGGCAATGTTACGACAAACACAGGTTTGGCAAAAGGTGATATTCTGACCCCTATTTAGACCTTGAAATTGGGGGACAACATCATCAAAATAGCTCTCCTATGCACCACTCCTAATTAGAAGACCTCCCAATTTTGGCCATCCTTCATTATCCATAAACCCGTTTGAGCTTCATGGGGGAGCAAGAGAAAGAAAAAACAAGAAAATGACAACGATGCCAGCTGATAATTATATAGGAATTTAAGGTCTGAAAAATGATTTAATTACATGATTTTATTTGATTCTCACAATAACCCTATATAGGTTTTATTATCTCCATTTCATAGATGAAGAAACTAAGGCTCAGAAATGTTAAGAGGCTTGGCCATGGTCACTCATAGTCACCCAGCTATTAAGTATCTGAGGTGTTGTATGAACCAAGGCCTCTTCTGATTCCAAATCTAGCACTCTTTCCACTATAATGGAGAGCATGATAGAAGAAGATAGGATGAGCAACAGTTGAGTTAGCATGCCCTTGGAATGATGAAACTGATGCTATCAGAGTAACTGAAGCACTGATACCCCTCATTCTCTCTCCCCCCATTATCTGCACACCCCACCCCTACTCCAAGCAAGTACTACCCCAGATAAATATATTCTAGCCATAGCTGTTTAGTACAATGGTGGCATCTAAGAGCTGGTTAGATTAATGGCATGCATGCGTCCCTTTTGGAGATCCCAGAGGAAATAACTCCAGCTTTAATTCTTATTTAAAGGTAGAAGTGTGGATCTGAATGTGGTATCAGGTATCACCCCCTTCATGCTCAGCACATCTTTAGAAAGGTCAGCTCTGGGAAAGATCGGAGCGTCTGAATCTTTTCCCTGGTGCTGTATTAAGGCATCTGACCTTTCAATGGTCCTAATTTCTCTCCCCCCACCTCCTGCTTCAGCCTCCCTCATCCTTTTTTTTCTTTTTTTGCAGTTCTATTATTTATTGAAGTAGAAAGATCATATATTCATATAATACATATATATATATATATATACATCTATATATTACATATACCTTTATAATTTCTAAAATCAAAGACTTTAACCAATGGTGCTACTGGCAAAGCCTCCAGTTGAGTTGGGCTTTCAGAAAGGATCGTTTTGTGCACCCTGAAATTCAGGGACCCCATTATGTTCTTCTCAGTTACCAAGAGATAACCAAGCAGTGAGCTCATTACACTAATTCACTTCAATATGCTCTTGAAAAGCAAGGAATTAACCATCGGGTTTGACTCCATATGGTTGGTTTCCTTAACCTGTTACATGCCAGAATCAAAGCAGAATAGTGTCAAGATTCCTGCAAAAAGAGAGGAATTGCAGCAGGATGGAGAAGAGCTAGTTTTTGGGAAATGAGCACTTTCTTGATTAACCTTAGTCTCTGCAGTCAATTTGTTTTTCTTTTTCCTTAAGGAGAGACAAGAGTTGGGGTAGAGGTGAAAACATTCACCCAGCAGTCATAAACAAGGCAGCTGGGGTGAGTTTGGGAGGATATTCGGGTATTGGATTAGTGGCATCTGGATTGAATACCACTTCATTTAAGGGTTTAGGTGGCAAAGCAATCAAAACTTCTTATCCAGCTCTATTGTATATTAAATTTCAAGACATTGGATGGAAATTTAGATCCACCCATGGTCAAAAGGGACACATAGCTGAACAGGGTTTGCCCATCCCCAACAACAAACAACTGGCCCCTTGCTGCCTTCATCACCCAAAGCTTGATAAATACAGTCATTTTCTCTCAAAGAGTTAGGGGATTCCTTTAACTTTTTGGAATACTACTCTTCATACCCTCTCTGAACTTTTCCTCTCTGACTTCCCTTCTCTCCCTCCACCCCACTTTCTTCTTCCTTCTTTCTTTCCTTTTTTATTGACATTCCAGCCCTTGAAACAAGGTCTTTGCTCCTTTTCTCATTTCAAGATCTTGTTTTGGGAAAGCTCGAACACCTGTCCACTGATCGCTTGCCACTCTGCATCTGGGCCCAGCTGACAGGCTTGTCTGCTTTGACTAATGATGTGATTGATGGACAAAATAAGGAAGAACATACAAAAAAACATTTCTGTCTGGTCTGGTGTGTCAGCAAGCCTTCATCAAGTGGCTGCTGAAGGTATATTTTGCTGCATGCCTCATTACACAGTAATGGCATTCCCAGGCAAAGCTGTTTCTTTTCATGACACCAGACAGCAGGTAGCTTTATGGACTCTGGGCCTATCGAGCCTGGAGGAGAAAAGCACTAAAGAGCGGTCATTTCCAAAAGTGCCTCAAGTTGCTTTTTCGTTGTCATGAATTTAATATGAATCAACACAATATGAAATGAGCATGAGGAATTTTAGTGACTTGCCATTTTTTAAGACTGCTGTCTAAATAGCCATCAAGTAAAGGTGGGGGGCCCGGGGGGAGGAAAAGCACAACCTTTCCTTCTACTGAACCTGTTGCAAAAAGAAGTCATCTGTCAATTTTATTGCATTTAAAAAGTACACAGAAGCATAGAATCCAAACAAATGTCTGTTTTCCTGCTAAACATGTGGAAAATGCCACATATCTGAAGCCAAAAGCATGTCACTCAGCTAACCAAGTGGCCATGGCCCTAATTCTAATGGCCTTTTTTGGAGAGGACCAGCATTCGTGGGGAGTGAGTATGTTAGAATGGTGCCTGCTTGGATCATTTAAAAAGAAAACACTTGTTATGAGAAGATACTTCTCCCTGTTTTTTTGCAGAAGTGGACTATGGGTGTAGATCACTGAATCTAACACCAGACTTTTTCCAATATGACGATTGGATTTATTGGACTTTTTTTCTTCCTCATTTTTAAAAAAAATCATAAGGGATGCTTTTTTGGAAGAGAGAAGGAAGAGGGATACAGTGTGAAGTTGAGGTGAGGTTAAAAAAGACATCAATAAAATTTTTTTAAAAAATAACAATCATATGAAAATGAACCCAGTTATGATGTGAAGAAAGAAAAGAAAGTCTTCTATGAAGCTAACAGAATATTGAATTACAGTCGTATTCATATACTGTAAAGGCCAAGCCATTTTAAGAAAGGGAACCAAGAGGGTTATTTCTTGGCCTGCTTTTCTCTTCATTAGATTACAGTTAAAAACAAAGCACATTTACTTGAGCCTAGAGTTTCCATTTAATAATTTGCAAGGCTTTGGGGTTTTCTTTGGTAATTATTTCCTCTTTCATTTTTCTGGGGAGTTTATCTTGCCAAGGTATTTTATTACACGTCTCACTATTCTCAACTCTTTTTTTTAACAGGTTGGATGGCCTCCAAGGAGAATAGCTTAAAATGAAGTTTCATTTTTTTAAAACACTTTTTGATTTTTTCCCACTAACGTGATGAGTCTTTAGTGGTGGGTTATTGTGAATAATATGGGGTTTTAATGAGTTGTGATTAGACAAACTCTCTTCCTATAATAAATACTAGACAATAAATTAGAAAATGTATATGAGATCTTTATTCCCACTTAAAAAGAGAGAAAGACATAAATGTAAATTCTTGTTATGATAAATGTAAGGGAGAATTTTTAAGTGCATTTAATTTACTGGGATAGTAAGAAGCACTTTGCTGATGTCTCTGACGATGTCCATGCTATAGTAATTACCAGACAATTCCAGCCCATCTCAGTGGTGTGTTCACTTCTGGGTAATTCATACTTAGGAGAACAAGTAGGGACCACTATCCGTGGAGTAAGGAAGGACTAATAACAAAACTATTGAAATAAAACAGTAAGATCATTTGCCCTCCTGTTTTGCTCTCCCAGATGAGTCAACAACCATTTCTCCCCTCTTCAAAAAAAAAAGCACAAGTAGATGTGGGAGGCTGGTAGAGACTGTCAATGTCTGTTCAACTGGTCCCTCCAATCATGAGACCCGAATCATGGAATCTGGGGCAGAAGAGAGGGAGGAATTATTTTCACTGAAAGACTGAAACATAGTAAATGTTCCATCGGTTGCAGTGATAAGTTGAGTATAATAGTATTCCCTACTGCCTGTAAACGCCCAAATATGCCTCCTTTGGCATAATGGAAAAACCCTCATGTAGGAATTTAGAGGACATGGTATCAGATCCCTGTTCTGCCACTCTGATGGTGACCTATACCAACTCACTTCATTTTTCTTTGCCTCAGTTTCTCCTTTTCTAAAAATGAGCAGAAAGTTGTAGATGATCTCGTAAGTTCCCTTTCACGTGTAAATCTACGAATTTGATTCCAAGTGAAGGGCTGAAGATGGAGACCAGAACCTCTCTGCCAGTCATAACATTCTCTCTCAGAACTAGCATTACAAGCATGGTTGCAGTACAAGAAACAGAAAGAAGGTGAAGGGAGTGTGGGGTGCTGGGTACAGGCAAAGAGAAAGGGACTAAGGAAAGCCAGGCACTGCAATCCATCAGTCCCCTGGTAAGATAGTTTGTTTCAAAGACAGTGAGTACAGGAGCCACTGGGGGGTGAGATCGTTTAGCTGCAAAAATATTCTTTCTCAGCAAATTGCTCGAAGCCAGGGGGGAAGAAGCTTCTAGTTTGTTGGATGTGAGTGTAGGAACTGAAAGGAGGGCCTCACCTTAGGTTATTTTCTTTAATCTTATAGGAACCAGCCACCCGTTAACAGGCCACTCTATATATTACAACATACAATTTTTTTTTTCCTAATCAGGTTTGTGCATCTTCCTTGATTGATTTTCTTTCATGAAACCCTTAATATTTTTCCGGATAGTTCCTACCTTTTGTTCAGAGATCTTCCTCCCAACTGTCAGTCACTTAATGAAGCCCCTTTAGAGATAGGCAAATGAGTAACGTGCGGGCATAGTGCCTCATGGTCCCGATTCCTAGGATGATCTTATCCTGTTGTTGCTGCTGCTGCTGTTGGCGCTAGTATTTTAACTTCACTGGCACTGTTCCCAAAAAGTCTCAATTTGGTGGGACTACAAAAGGCTCATTTAGCTTCTTGCTACGTGATCTTTCAAAAAATTTATTTGCTTGATAGGCATATGTTTTATAATTGGATTTTTTTCCCATTTGTGAGAGCAGTTGGGTGGATTTTTACAAACTAAATTCCAGTCATGTTGGGGACTGTCGGAAGAATGCCCCATCTAACTTTTAGAAACTGATGCTTGGTGAGGTACACAGGACCCAGAGGACAATATGCTCAATGACTGAGATAATGTATATGAAAATAACACTTAAAGGAAGCTAAATTCTCAGTTACTGTAATCACCGTGTGGCACCCCCAAGCATAGGTGATCAAATGAACCTCTTTCTTTTCTTCTGGTAGACAGGTGGCGGAAGGACTATGGCTGCAGAATTTTCCACCCACATTCGCTGTGCCATTGGGTCTTCCTTAGCTGGGTTTATCATACGGTCGGGTTTATGGTCAGCCACTCAATCAATAAGTATTTATTAAACACCTACTTTGCACCAGGCACTATGCTAAGCACTAGAGATACAAAGAAGAGATATAAACTGAGATGGGAATACAAAGAGAGAATTCCAGACATGAGGGAAAGCCAATAAAATGCATGGTGGTGGGTGGGGTGGGGTGGGTATAATTTATCTGGAAACTAATGTGATATAAAAAAGGGAGGGGGATCAAATTGGTTTTGGTTTTAAAAATACAGTATTTAGCATTATACTTATCACAGTGATAATTAGCACTTTTTAAAGCACTGTTAAGTCTAAAAAGTGCTTTCCTTACATCCTCATAGCCAACATGACACGGTGGAAAGAGCCCTGTCTAGAGGATCTGGGTTCAAATATGATCTCTGTTGCTTATCTATGTGGCTTTAGCCAAGGTGTCTATCCTCCCTGGAAGTCATTTTTGTCAGCTGTAAAATTAAGGAGTTGAACTAATGTGATCTCTGAACTATATGCCCCCTTCTAGATCTTTGATCTTAAATAATGCTGTTCTCACTTTGTAGAGAAAAAAAATACCTCATAGATGCTTGGTGACTTGTACAATCACACAAGTACTAAGTGACAGAGAGGCCCAGGACTTGAACCCAGGCTTTCTGACCACAGGTAATGTGATTTTCCTGCTATCTCACAATGGTTCTTGTTCTTTCAGAGGATTATTCCATATGATTCCACCTTTTTAAGCCTTAAGAGGCTTCCCACCTTTCTCTATCCCATGCAAAGCAGGTATGGCTAGCTATGTCAGTGGGCTACTCTAAAGAGGAGGGTCTAAGCATCTTAAATCTGGACCGACCAGACTTGGAAATGATGCTCTGAGACACAGAATTACATGATTTCCTCAAAAGATCTTGCAAAGTAGAATGTCTTGCAAAAAAATCAAACCGAAACAAAACAAAAACAAACATCTCGACCTCCTTAGAATTCGAGAGGGAAGAAGACTGTATGTGGCGGTGCTCGGGGTCTCTAGATTCCAACTGTAGAATATGATGAGGGAAGGTACAAGTTCAAGTACTGGGAGAGTTTGGAAGACATTGGCAAATGAACCTCTTTGCTATCTCAGAACGCTTTAGAAAACGCTGCATACAAATTACTCCATGGCCCTCATTTTATCTCAAGGAAGGTAAGGTATGATTGGGTTAGAGCAGGTTCCCCACCACTGAGTTAGAGGAATGTGTTTTTTATAATATTCTCTTAATAACTAAATCAGAATTCTGGGCCACGGGAGCTATACCTGTAAGGAACGCCTTGCTGCACCTCTGTAGGCTGTCAGATAGAGGGTGCTACAAGCCAGGCCGAATAGAACCCTTCAGCCATTGATTGCCTTGTACACATCTGCTTCCCACCTTGGACAGTCCTAGCCCAGACACAACCCCCTTCCAGGCTTTGAACTCCAACTCCGATGAGGTGTGTGTAACACCCCATCGACACATCGTTTTAAATGTCTTTTGAGATGAAAATATCCTGGATCAGACTAAACTCATTCCAAATGTCATAGAGAATCATGGACTGAGAGAGTGGCATGACACAGAAGAAAGAGACCAGGACTTGGGGCCGGAGAAGCTGGGAACCAGCCGAGGCAGTTACTGGCTCCATAATAGCTCCCAAGTGGGTAACACTTTAAGGTTTGCCAAGCATTTTTCATGCATTATCTCATGTGATCCTTACAACATCCCTCTAAAGTAGGGGCTCTAATAATGGGCCTGTCTTCCTATTTTACAAATGAGGAAACTGAGTTTCAGAGGGGCCGAGCCATTTGCCCATAGTCACTCATCCAATAATTGTCTGAGACGAGATTACAACTGAAGTCTTCCTGATGCCAAGTCAGTGCCTTAGCCATTCCACCACAATGCCTGTGGAAAAGCCCCTTTGACTATCAGAACCTCCATGTCTTCAGCTGTATAACGGGTATACATCATACTACCTATCTCACAGGACTATTTTAACGAAAAGTTCTTTGCAAGCCATAAGGTGCTGCAGATAAACATGAGTTATTCCTATCCCTCACAATACTTCAAAGGTCCCCAGTTTCCCATTTTGTCACTCCTGATCTTCTGCGCCTGTCCCCACCCTACGTTAGCTAACATTTTCCATATTCCTAACAGCTCCTACAGCATGCCTCATGAATACTCCCCACCCCTGCCCCTCTGTCCCTCTGGGTACTGTATTTCCCTTGCCTGGAGTTGGTTCTGTTTCCTCCACTGCCTGTTCAATTTGTACCCAGCTCTATCCACATCTCCCTTATAAAACTTTTTCAGACTGCTTCATCTTCATTGGTCTCTTTCTTCACTGAGCTCCAATTGATCGTATTATAATGTAGCACCTAATCATATGCTGTCTTGCATTCTTCTTACGGTGTTGGTCTTATTTATGACCATCGCAGCATATAATAGTGGGAAGGCAGTAAGACTGACCTTGAGGATTATCTAGTACAACCTGACAGTGTGAACAGTTGGAGTCCTGGGATTGTAAGGAAGCTTGTACAAGGTCACCTGACTCCAAGGTCAGCTATTGTCCAGCTACAACAGGCTTCTTTCTCAATCAGAATGTAAGCATACCAAGGGCATGGATTAAGTCTTCCCGTAAAACCATTCACAATAAAAAACCATAGAGCTGGAAGGAGCTTCAGAGATCAATTCCATCTCCTCCATTTTACAGATCATAAGATCTTTGATTCAGATATTAAAAAGAACTTACAAGTTATCTGACATCAGCCTTCTTACCCCATTTTACAGATGATCAAAATGGAGACAAGGGAAGTAAAATGACTTCTCTAAGGTCACACAGCTAGCGGGTTTTCAGCAGATTTGATTAACATGTGAAAACTGGGGAAAGGCAGAGTATATTGCTCCTATCTTCACTTTACTTTCTCTCAACCTCCTGCCTTTGAATCTGGGTAAAGGATTTCTGCCTGCCATGGGTTTGTGCCAATCTAGGCCATGACCCAGCAGGTCAAGTGTCAAATGCATATTCTGACCAGCTTTGCCTATTCATTTGCAATTTCCACAAAGGTGCTTGACATAAACCAAACCATATCAAATGCACAAATCATGTCATATATAAAGCAAAAAAAATGGAAAACCATAAAAGGTGAAAAAACACAGCTGTAAAGAATATTAATTTTTACCTATAAATAGGACCAGTCCTACTTTCTGATCCTATTTTGAAATGAGAGTTATTGTAAAATGAAGAAAAGAACCTAAAATAATAGCAATTTAGGGCAAAGTGTGTGTTATTAAAAGTTCTTGATGTTGAAGAGCCAAATGACGATTCCAGCCCTGAGATTTAATATGTACTCCACACAAAAATAAATCATGTAATATTTTCATGGCAGGCATAGAATTTTATGGTTTTTATGACGATCATGGAATTGGGATTCATATTTTATAGACAGCTCTAATAACATAAAGAAAATGCTCTAGAAAAAAAGAGAGAGAGAGGGCCGCTTAGAAAAAGAGGAGCGATCACTCAGCAGAAGCTGCACTCTGACATAATTAAAAGCCAGAGGTGAGGATTTCACCCCTCTTTTCCAGGCACAAGGACAAGACAGAATACCAGGTAAAAAGTTAGAGGGACAGACTGGGTAGCAGAGCCCCAGGGAAGCTGGGTCTAGGAAAAGATGCTGGAGGAAGAGTTGTAGGACACAGCAGCATAACCCTAGTTGGTGGTCCTGCTAAAGAATAGTGATTCAGGGTACAAATGGCAATGGTTGCCTAGAGGAGGCAGGAAGAAAATTCACTTTCACCATGGCTTCCAGGGTGGTTACCAACCATCCATCAAACCTGCCACAAATTAAAACTCTTGCTATCTTCCCAGATCTCCTTTCAAGAGAGAATCAGGCACTGGGGTGGAAGGAAGGCTTAAAGTCAATCCATCAACCAGAGTATTGGACATAGAGCTGGAAGGGACTACTCTAGAGGTCATCTAATCCACCAACCTCATTTTACAGATGAGGAAACTGAGGCCCAGAGAGAGGAAAGCATTTGACCAATATAACCCAATTAGAAATTTTCAGAACCAGGATTTGAATCCAGGTCATAGATTTAGATTCATAGATTCATAGAAGTAATATCTTCTTTATGAAGTCATTTTAATGCCTCCCACCTTATAATGTTGGCACCCCCCCAATTTCTCCATGTATTTGTTTCATATTTATATGTGAGACACATATATGAAATATTTAAGAAATGTATGTATGTATGTATATATATATATATATATATATATATATATATATATATATATATGAAACAAATACATGATAAAATTGAGGGGATAGGATCACAGAGGGGTGGTCATTCAAAATGACTTCATAAGTGTATTGTTTGTACCTATTTATGAACATATCTTCCCAATGTAAGTTCCTTAAGGGCAGTAACTTAAAATTTTAATCTTTTATCCCTAGTGCCTAGTACTGACACATAGTAGGTACTTAATAGTCATTGATTGATAGGCTTATTTGTTGGTTGACAGATCAGGAAGAAACCTGAGAGGTCATCTAGTTGAACATCTCATTTTGTAAATAAGGATATGGAGGTCCACAGAAGGGTCTAGGGTCACCCAGTTAATAAGAGGCATTACCATAATTCAAACCTGTAACACCAGTGCTACTAGCAGCTGCCGTGGAGGTGTAAGACCAACAACACCAGCACACAGGAGGGCTGCTAGCACAAGTTCTTTGATCTGCTTTTCTAAGGAAAGCAAATTTAAGGGGTTTACAATCTAACTTTAATTAAACATACATATATCATTCACTTAGTTCAGGGGAAAACATCAGCACCCAGAACTTCAGAGAAAACACAAACAGAAATTACAAGCAGAAATTATACAGAGCAAATAACACAAAACAGCAGACAGGGCTTCTGTCTGTCCATAACAATGCATACATAGTTAACACAGAGAGAAGCATCAATATCTGGGTTTTCAAAGTTGGGGGGGGTCTCCTTAATGGCTACCCAGAGTCTCCCCTGGCCAGATCTCAGGAACGCTCTTCCAATGAGTGAGCCCCCAAAGCAAAATGCTAACTTCAGAGTATATATAAACTTCTTCAGGGTCAGAAAGTGTCATAATCATGTAACTCAAACTCATGTGACTTAGGCTTTCTTGTGACTTAAGCAGGTCAGCAAAGACTCTTGATTCAATCAAGGACTCAATCAAAGGCACTTAATTGCCTTAGTGCTGAGAAGCATTCCAAAAGAAAAAAACAGCAAAAACTCCCACTTTGCTTGCCATTACAAAACCCAAGTCTTCTAACTCAAAATCCCATGCCCATTCTGCTACACTCTGCTACCATCCTTCTGTGATTCCAGAAAGAATATCTACCCATGAGAAAGGGAAACTGTGGAGCTTTGACAAATCCCTAAACTTCTGATTTACGCAACCACATACTGGCTATTGAACTTAGCTGACCAGGAGGCTGTGAGGCTATTCTCTGAATGGATTAGCTGGTTTTGCTGTTTGGTGCTATTGCAGGCCATCTTGCAGATGTGTGTCACTGCTTATAAGAGATATTGAGCATGAAGCTACAGGCAAACTAGTCAGTGTCATGACTACTCATGGAAGACCTCAGAACCTGTACTGTGCTGGTGAGAGCAAGCAGGAACAGTAGCATAATCTTCATATTAAAAGGAATGCCTAGAATCTTAAGAGTTCAATCTCCATAATGATCAGTTCTGTTTTGTTCTTTCTATAGTTTGACTCTAATTTCAGCTAGTTGTAACACAAATACATTATTTTCTCACTATACCTATTCCTCTTACAAATAGTGGATAAATAATATCTTTACATTAAAAAATGACTGATTTTCTAATAAGTTGTCATGGCTAAAGAATTCATTACCAAGTTGCCAGCTTCATGGTGGTAGGCCTCTTATATGCAACTAAAGTGATCCCTAGAAAGGAAACTCTGTTGTTGAGATCATACCTGAAGACTTTCTACCATGCTAGAACCTATCAGAGCTTGTATCCCCTGTCACAACCTGCAACAAACCAGCATCACTTCTATGCCACGATAAGGCATTGAAGTAGTATTTTGTGAATAGGAATATGTTGGGTCCAACAAGGAATTAATTACTGAATAAAGGATGTCATCAGATGAGTGTAAGATCAGTAACAAAGATGAACTTTCAGAAGAGACCCCTATTGTATGAAAAAATTCCCAGCATACTTGGAACCTCAGCTAATGGGATGGGAGTAAACATATATGTTGCCAGATACCCTTGTCACCAATTGGATGTCCCACCATCCATCCCAGTCTTCAGTGGGTAGATCAGGAATCCATGCCACTCTCACTTACATGGGGATCCCTGGAGGTACCCTAGTGGTGAGGCACTAATGTGGGGCTCTGGTACCAGTCTGCTTTTCCCCACTTTGGTGCCTCACTTCTCTGCCCAGAAGTGAAGGAGATTCCCATAACTGAGTCAGGAGCTAGACCAGACAGAGGTGAAATATGGCTGCGGCCCCATTTGAACTCATGATTGTAATCTACAATTTTATATTTTTCTTCACCCTTTAGACCCAGATATCTAGTACATTCAATTATAGAGATTTAGGGATGACATCCTTTAAATACTTTGACCAGTGCCTGGCTCATAGATTATTTGTATGATTTGTTGGTTGCTACATCTAGTTGAACGCTTCATTTTGTAAATGGTGTTTACCTTTGCTTTTGAGAGGTATATCTGAAAACATGGCATAGTACATAAAGTGCTGGATTTGGAGTCAGAGGACTTGTGTAAATTCATATTCTGGCTTTGCCACTTCTTTTTCTTTTACCACTGTTACTGACCAAACTGTCTCCCTTCCATAAGCCCCCAGCTTGTCTTATTGCCCTCCCCTCCTACTTGTCTGTAGGGCAAGATAGATTTCTATACTCAACTAAGTGTGCATGTTATTCCCCCTTTGAGCCAATTACAATGAGAGTAAGATTTAAGCATGGCTTTTCACCCCCCCACCCCCAACTTCTCTTCCACTGTAAATGATCTTCCTTTCACACCTCTTTTAGGTGAGATAATTTACTCCATTCTACTTTTCCTTTTCCCCTTCTCCCAGTATAACTCTCTTTCTCACTCTTTAATTTCATTTTTTAAAAATCATCCCATCATACTCAACTCACACCCATGCTCTCTGTCTATGTGTACTCCTTCTAATTGCTCTAATAATGAGAAAGTTCTTAGGATTTACAAGTGTCATCTTACCATGTAAGAACTTATACAGTTTAACCTTATTGAATCCCTTGCGATTTCTCTTTGCTCTTTACTTTTTTATGCTTCTCTTGAGTCTTATATTTGAAAGTCAGATTTTCTATTCAGCTCTGACATTTTCATCAGGAATGCTTGAAAGTCCTCTATTTAATTAAACATCCATTTTTTTCTTTTGAAGGATTATACTCAGTTTAGCTGGGTAGGTTATTCTTGGTTATAATCCTAGTTCCTCTGCCCCCTGGAATATCACATTTCAAGCCCTGCAATTCCTTAATGTAGAAGCTGCTAAGTCTTGTGTTATCCTGACTGTAGCTCCATGATATTTGAATTATTTCTTTCTGGCTGCTTGCTGTATTTTCTCCTTGGCCTGGAAGGTCTGGAATTTGGGAATAATATTCCTGGGAATTTTAATTTCAGGATCTCTTTCAGGTGATGATCAATGGATTCTTCAATGTCTATTTCACCTTCTGGTTCTAGGATTTCAGGGCATATTTGTCTAGGCTCTTTTTTTAAATCATGGCTTTCAGGTAGTCTAACAATTCTAAGATTATTTCTTCTCAATCTATTTTCCAAGTCAGTTGTTTTTCCAATGAGATGTCTGACATTTTCTTCTATTTTTTCATTCTTTTGATTTTGTTTTATTTTTTCTTGATATCTCAGGTAGTCATTGGCTTTCACTTGACCAATTCTAGTTTTTAAGGAATTATTTTCCTCCATGAACTTTTTTAACTCCTTTTTCACTTGGTCAATAATACTTTTTAAGGAGTTCTTTTCTTCAGTGAATTTTTGTACCTCTTTTTGCATTTGCTCAATTCTGCTTTATAAGGCATTCTTTTGGTCAATAGATTTTTTTTTTGCTGCTTTTACCATTTGATTAACTCAATCTTTAAGGTGTTATTTTCTTCAATTTTTTTTACACCTTCTCTACCAAGGTGATGATTTTCTTTTCACAATTTTCTTGTATGACTCTCATTTCTTTTCCCAATTTTTCCTCTGTCTCTCTTATTTGATTTTTAAAAGCATTTTTGAACTCTTCTAGGAATTTTTTGTGCTCATGACCAATTCACATTTTTCTTTGAGACTTTGCATGTAGCTGCTTTGACTTCATTGTCTTCTTCTGAGTTTGTGTCTTGATCTTCCCTGTCACAGTAGCTTACTATAGTAAGGTTCTTTTTGCTGTTGTTTGCTCATTTTTCCAGTCTATTTCTTGACTTTAACTTTATATTAAAGTTGGGCTCTGTTTCTAGGATGGAGGGGGCAATGACCTAAGTTTCAAATTTTTCATGTTGCTGTTTTCAGAGCTATCTCTGGGGGTCTATAAGCTTTCAGTTCTTCTAAGGAGAGGTGTAGTCACTGCTCTCTTGGCCTCTTCTCTTGTCTGAAAGCTATCACAAGTACTCTTTTACACTCTGAAACTGTGACCATGGTCCCTGCTCCTCATGCTGCTGTAAGCACTAGTGTGCTAGTGTTCCTTCTTGCCCAAGGACTGCAACTTGGAATTATTTATGGGAAATGCAACAGAGTCCTGCACTCAGTGCAATGTCTTTCTGACCCCCTTACCATCTGTAGGCTGGGAGCTCCTGAGGGCACTGCTGCCAATGAAACTGCCCCCAAGGTCCCCTGCTGGCTTGCCCAGGCACTGTCTGTTCTTCACTGTGCTCCATTCTCACCCCAGTGAGTTCCTGCAGAACTTTTAGGTTGTCTCAGGCTTGAAAATTGTTTTACCCTGACCTTTTGTTGGTTCTGCTGCTCCAAACTTCATTTTGAGGCATTATTTTAAAGTTGTTTAGAGGAGAATTTGGGAGAACTAAGGTGAGTCTCTACCTTAACTCCACTATCTTGACTCTGCCTCTCCTTTTGAGACTCTAGACAAGTCTCTTAATGTCTCTAGGCCTTGATTTTCTCAGTTGAAGTGAACTATGGCCTAGAGTCCTCCAGACTCTGGACTGCCATGAACTAGCATTGTGTGATGCTGGGGGTCCGACCGCAAGGGAACATTATATTTCTGGCTTATTACTCCCAACTCAGAATAAAATTCTGTGTAAATTAAAAAAAAAAACTCTTAGTTATGTCTTGTGAAAGGAGCAATATTTCCCAGCACCCTGCTCTGTAAGTGGGGCTAACTTTTCTCAAAATCCAACCACTTTAGGGTTAGGTTATTTCTCTTTCTTAAAAGGTATTAAAACTCTCCTTGATGTTTGGATGTCTCAGGAAACTGAGACTGGATTGTGGATGTTACTTCATGGTCATTAGAGTGCAAAAGTCTGAGAAGTTCTGGAGGCTTTGAGACTTATGGACTTGGCCCAATAGCACGACCAGCATTGGGAAGATGCACTCAGTTGAATTAACATGTTATCTTTTCTGTATATCCTTGTTGAATACCTGTACCCCATTACGGCCAATAAATAAAAATAAAGAAGCAAATTCATGGATCATGGGTGTCTCAATTTGATCCAATATTGAACCCAAATTACCAGGGGACTAGTTTGAGTCAAGTCAAAATTTTCACAAAAGTGAGTAACAGGATCCCCAAATAAGGACTCAACGTACAATATGGGTAACAGATATGAAACAGCTTTTATTTACCCACCACAGAAGTGCCTGAGATAAGAAGAACTCATAACACTCCAACAACCAATGTAGAAAAATATAACACTGTAATAGCCTATTAGATTCTTTAGACTCCCTCCACTCACACAAAGTAAAGGGCATGATGTAGAATTGTTGATCCCATTCACCTACATTGAGGACATACCTACACAAAGTGTTTCATAGCAATATAATGGAGGTTTAGCAGGGCCAGATATCTAGAGCCTAATGGCATAGCATTAGTACTCCAGCTGTTAGGGAGTCCTCTTCAGAGGATCCTCTTCTTCATTGGGAAGTGTGCTAAGAACATCTTCATCTATGACACCAGTGCCTGAGTCTCAAAGTTGGGAATTCTTGAACTCAGTTAACCTCAAAGTAATCCCTTCCACCCATAAGGCTGGACATTTCCAGTGTCAGGATCAATAGTCTCAGAAAAGGAAAGAGAAAGGCAGAAGGCATCCTGGAATTGAAGGACCAGGAACTCCCTTGTCAGCCCAGATAATCTGCCATGTGTTTCTCCTACAATATGCCATGTTCTTCTCCTGGGAGAAAGGAGGAATGAAGAAATCCCTCTGCCTTTCAGAGGACTCCAACTTAGAAGTCCAAGGGGGAGAAAGATCAAGAAGGGAAAAGGGTGAGCCATTTTGCAATTTCCTTTTATAGACCACATAGAGAAAACAGCTCCTCTGACTGCAGTCTACATTCCTGAGCCTCCATCAAACAATCATTTAGAGCCAACTTTAGTCTCTGAAACCCAATCAGTAAGGTGCTGATGTGGAAGTCTCCGTCTAGGAAAGATGCCCTTCAGATGCCTGTGGCAAGGTCTATACGCACTAACGCCATCAAGTTGATTGGGGAAATTAATCAACTTGATCAGGGACTCTTCTGATGACTACGCGCGCACACACACACACACACACACACACAATTTTATATATATATATATATATATATGTATATATATATATTCATATATAAATATATACTCACACAGTACGCATATATATATATATATATACATATGCACAAACATATAGACACATAATACACAATATATATTAAAATAAGTGTCTTGGACTAGAAGGACTTTGAAGTCCCTTCCATCTCTAAATCTATAGTCCTATGATTCTATAACAGTGAATGCAGTGCAGCAATTATTTGCATTTTTATATTCTTTATATGAAGATCAAACAATCAAAATAAAATTACAAATCTATGGCTCAATAGGCCCTCTAAGGTCTTTTCTTTTTACTGATAAGGAAACTGAGGTATGGGGGGGTTAAGTAACTTGTCCAAAGTCTTGCAAATAGTAATTATCAGAAGCAGAATGCATTTTTTAAATTTGTTTGAATTTTATTTATATAGAGGTATATACATAGATAATAAATTCTTATCTTTATTTGAATAAAATGTAAACTAAGAAAATTATTTTAATGAATGGTTTAAAGGAAAAGTATGGAGTGAAGATGTAATATTTTTTTAAAAATTAGAAATTTGGCTATCACTATTCTAGCTTCCTTCAAAGCACAAAGTGAGGGGTCCCATCCAATAAAAAAGCCTTTCTTAAACTTGGTGAGTGCTAGTGTTCCTTCCCTCTTAATTTGCATATATTTATGATTCCTCACCTGAATACATGCTGTATCACTTCAATAGAATATAAACTCCTTGAGGACAGGGACTATTTTATCTCTGTGTTTATATCCCTGTCGGCTACCCCAAAGTTTGGCACATAGTAAATGAATGATAAATTTAGCATTGTGAATATCAAATTGAATGTTCAATGTGAATATCAAACAATGATATTTATGCTCCAGTTCTCTGAAATATGTGAGTACTTTCCACAATATAAGATGTGGAAGCATAGTTGAGACCAATTTTGTGGTTGTTGTTTAGTCATTTTTCAGTTGTGCCCAATTCTTTGTGATTGCCTATGAGGTTTTCTTGAAAAGATACTAGAGTGGTTTGCCATTTCCTTCTCCAGCTCATTTTACACCTGAGGAAACTGAGGCAAACAGGATGAAGTGACTTGCCCAGGGTCACACAACGAATAAGTATCGGAAGCCAGATCTGAACTCAGTAAGAAGAATATTCATGACTACAGGCTAGGCACTCTAGCCACTGTGCCACCCACCTACCCGGTTAAGACCAATAATTGTTGCTAAAAATATTTGGGGTGTCTCATGCTGGAGTGATCTAAGGTCTGAACTTTGTATAACCTGAACTCACAGATTCTCTTCCTTAAATTCTCTTTTTGTGCAACTGACGGAGAGACAGCAATTTTGGGTGCAAAAAATGCATAGGAAAGACATTGCATGACTTTTTGGAGAGCTCTTGGTCCTTCAAGAATCAGAAGTGTTCTTGTGTGCTCTCTCTAAGAATGGGACAGAGACAAAGATATTAATAACAGTGCCAATTGCCCCCTGTTCCCCACCAAAATGAGGAAGGCAAAGTATCTACTGTTATACACAAATGCAGGGATGATTGACACAACCAGGGTGATTTTACTCCAATGTCATATCCCCACCACCCATGTATCCCTCTCCCCCACATTAAATAATTTGTCAAGTTTTATTGATTCTACCATGCTAACACCATTTATAACTGTCTCCTCACTACTAGGAGTTCATAACCCCCCTATTTATGACCCACTTCTTTCTTAGACTACTCCATTTGCCCCCAAATTGGTCTACCTGCTCCCAATTCCCCCAGTTGTCAATTTATCGTCCACACAGTTACCAAAATGACCTTCCTTAATCTCATGTCTGACTGGGTCCCTCCAGTGCCCAAAAATATTTAGTGGCTTCCCACTGCCTAGAATAAAATATAAACTCCTGCTCTGATGCTACAGTCTGCCGCGTTCCCCCTAGGCCTCTTCCTGGGCCGGGGGTTGCGGGCAGTCCTCCCCGGGGGACCTCTTCTGCTCCTACACCGAGCCTTCGGTCGTCACCGGCCGGCCTGGCCTCCACCCAGACCGGAATTCACCAGACAGAACGCCAGAGGATCTCGCTCACGGTCTTTATTGGTACATCTTCCACGGCGACTGCTCGACTCGACTCTGACTCTCTTCCCCTATCCC
Organism: Trichosurus vulpecula; assembly: GCF_011100635.1. NCBI lineage: Eukaryota > Metazoa > Chordata > Mammalia > Diprotodontia > Phalangeridae > Trichosurus > Trichosurus vulpecula. The sequence goes on along the minus strand of NC_050575.1, from coordinate 139,655,800 downwards.
CGTACATTATATAACCTATTGCAGCCAATCCAGTGGCGAGAGCTATAACATTGCCTTATATGGACGGGCTTCATCCTAAGCCGGCACCGCCCAGCGATATACCTGGAAAAGCGTTATACCCGGAAAGCTGTAGTCCCTGCCCCACCCTCCACCCAGCCCTAAGCGGCGTCCCACCCCCACCCAAATCCCAACAATTCACCCCTTAAACTAAAATTAAAAGGAAGAAGGGGAGCAGACCCTGGACAATCTCCTCCATTACGACGAGCTTTTGCAACGGGAGGGGCCACTGGTCTACCCACACTGGCGTGGTAGATGTCCAAGTGATTCGGGGTGTGGGGGTGCCCGTATCACGATCAGTGGCCCTCAAGAGTTTAAAGTATCCGGGCCGGACAAGGTAACCTCGAGCTGTGCAAGGATGTCACGACCCCATAGTGCATAGGTGAGACCGGTAACGCACAAAGGGCTAAACTGGCCCTCAAGCGCGTCCCGTCTCCAAGTCATAGGCCTGGCGGCCTCCCATGCCTCCACTACTCCTCCCACTCCCTTTACTGGCTTGCCAGCTCGTCGGCGTGGAATTTGAGGAGGCCACTGGTTGCGGGGCAGCGCGGAGCGATCGGCTCCCGTGTCTACTAGACCCCGCACTGGCTGTCCCTCCACCAGGAGGATCATCATGGGGCGGTCCATTGTGATCTTCTCCATCCAAAGGCAAGAATCAGCCTCTGTGTCCTGGAACGGCTCTGCCTGAGCGAGGACCTCACCTGGGAAAATATCAACTAGAATAGGGTGTGGGTTAACTACCAGTAACGGGTCACCGGGGGCCAGCACCTGGGTGGGAACGGTATAGCGAGACTGAAAAGGGTTCCCCGTGGCCAGGAGCACTCCTGCTGGCCCTTGGACCGGGATTTTTATTGCCCCCCACGAGGGAAGGGTGGTTGAGTCTCGGGCCGTAAGGACTGGACCCGGGGGGGGGCGAGTTGCCCGCTTTCTCGGCCCCCCGTGCTCGTTTCCCGACTCCTGGGTGGGGTTCCTTTGGTCGGAGCGGCAAAATTTCGCCATATGGCCAGGCTTTCCGCAGCGGAAGCAATTTGGGGTGCCTCGTCCCGACCCGCAGCTTTGTGGACACTGGGCCCGAAAGTGACCCAGCTGACCACATTTAAAGCACCGACGGTCGGATCCGGAGTCCCGGGAGACCGCGAGGCGGTTCAAAGCCTCTACCAGGGCGTCATTTCTCGCGGCCTCCTCTTTCAAGCGATCCCTCCGGTCCCGTTCTATGGCCGTCGCCAAGACTTCCATGGGACAGGGAGGAGCGAGGGACATCACCTTTTCTATCATTTGGTCCGGGGTGGCGTCGGGGGGCAAGGCCGCCAGAGCTGTCTTCGCCTCCCCCCGGAACCCCTCTCGGAGGATCTGCTTAATGATGAGTTCCCGGCCCGGCCCTGCAAACGTGCTGTCCACGTATCTCCGCACTCGCGTGGCAAACTCAAGTGCGCTCTCCCCTGGCTTCTGGCGCATATCGGCCAGGCCAGCTGGGGTTCCTGCAGAGGTACGCCCCAGCCTTTGCCATGCCTGTTGATGCACTACCCGCACATCCTCCAGCTCCTGGTTACTAAAAGTGGCCTGTACCCGGGGATCACTGTATTGTCCCCGGCCCAACAACAGGTCTACCCGCTCCGGGGGCCCCCCGGTGCGCGCTTGGAGCGCTCTAGCCTCCGATTCTTTGATAGCCTGGAACGCCGTGTAGTCCACAGGGCTCAGGACCCCCAACGCGAGGTCATCGAAATCACGCGGGGTCCAGACTGTGGAGACAGTCATATTAGAAAGAAGGCGCTGTGCCAACGGGGAAGCGGGGCCATTCTCCTGCACCGCCTGCTTAAATTCCCTAATGGTCTTCAGCGGCAGGGGCTGAAAAACTCGGGTACCATTATCCAGAAATAATGGAAATGCCTCAGAGATTTCTGAGTCCACCACCTCTCCGGACCGCATAGCTTCGCGGATCGCGCGAGGTATCAGAGGAAGGTACCCGCCTGATCTATCCCCCGGGCTGAGCCGCTCATAGCAGCTTTCGCTTTCGCCGTCAGAGTGGGGAAAAGAGGAAGTAGATCTGCGTTCCTGTTCTGGAGGGCAGGGCAGTGGGCGGCCCTCTGGCACACCACCCCTCCCTCGCGCCTCCCCTTCCCCGCAGGAGGGAACCGCCCGCGACTCCTCCCTTGGCTGGAAACCGGCGCCATCTTTGCTGGGTGCGCCCACCGCTCCAAAAAGTCGAACTGCGCCTGAAGCGTGGTAGCAGTTCTCCGAGACTAGTCTTTTCGTCCCTAAAAGGGGCCATTGTCCTGTATGTTCCGCCTGAGGCCGCTCATTTCCCGCCTCCCGCATATCCTCCCAAGGGTACAACGGGGGAGCAGAGGCCGCGGGCCTTGGCCCAGTTACCACCACCTCAGTCAGATCAGTCTCCCCTCCCGGGCCCCCGCCGAGCGGCCGGGTCTCCGTCTGAGTCTCTGCCGTGCTGGTGTCCGGAGGAGGCCTGGGGTCAAGCAACCCCTTAATGGCAGCCATCAAGCCAAAGTCCTCCGGAAGAAGAAAACCCGGGCACTGTTTTTGATAAGACAGCATTTGCTGCTGTAAGACCGGAAAACGGTCCGGCTGAAACCCCGAGTGTATGAGCCACGGAGCCACCACCAGCAACTTTTCCACGAGCCGCTTTAGCTGCTCCGTGGAGGCGGACAACCCCCGTTTAGACAAAGCAGTTCTGACCTGTAAAGTTAATAAGTCCCGATCCTCTGGCCGCAGCAAAGGGAGGCTGCACGCTTGCCCCATCTCCGGGCCTTTCCCCCGTTACCTGCACGGAGAAGCTGTCTGGTCCGCCCTAGTCGGGCTAGTCCCCCCTATCACCGGGGCTCTTCCGGAACTCTGCAACGGTCCAGCCGTCCTAGGCCGGTCCCTGTTCGGGCGCCAACCTGCCGCGTTCCCCCTAGGCCTCTTCCTGGGCCGGGGGTCGCGGGCAGTCCTCCCCGGGGGACCTCTTCTGCTCCTACACCGAGCCTTCGGTCGTCACCGGCCGGCCTGGCCTCCACCCAGACCGGAATTCACCAGACAGAACGCCAGAGGATCTCGCTCACGGTCTTTATTGGTACATCTTCCACGGCGACTGCTCGACTCGACTCTGACTCTCTTCCCCTATCCCCGTACATTATATAACCTATTGCAGCCAATCCAGTGGCGAGAGCTATAACATTGCCTTATATGGACGGGCTTCATCCTAAGCCGGCACCGCCCAGCGATATACCCGGAAAAGCGTTATACCCGGAAAGCTGTAGTCCCTGCCCCACCCTCCACCCAGCCCTAAGCGGCGTCCCACCCCCACCCAAATCCCAACAACAGTCCCTCCACAAACCCCTCTGGTTATTCTCCACTCCACTCTTCCAGCCTTACTTCATACTACTACCTTTCACCAACTCTATGGTCCAGTCACACTGGACTATTAGCCAGGCTCAGAAGGCAGCATTCCACCTCCTGCCTCCATGCATTTATACAGCTATCCCTCATACCTGTCATCACTGCCTGCTCATTTCTGCTTTGGAGGATCTTTGTCTTCCTTTAAGGGTCAACTCCAATGTCTACTCTCCCATGAAGTCTTCCCTGATCTTCTCAGTGTTTCTCTTTTCAAATCTCCTTATAATGTATTTATTTGACTAAATGCCCAATTCCCCTTCCCTCTTGAAATTTCTTTTTACTTCTCTGTATATGTTGTATTTCCAGTAGAATGTAATCTCCTTGAAAACAGGGATTGTTTTCTTTGTATCTCTATATCTTTAGCATCTAATGCAATGCCTTGTACACAGGAGATGCTTAATGTTTTTTTTAACTGAATTGAATGAGCTCATTGCATTCTTTTAGGAAAAGTAATGAGGTTCAAGGGGCTGCCTAGAAGGTCTCACTCCTCCAAAAGCTTCAAGAAAACCTTATGTTTAAAGGTTTATGGTCATTTACATTCTTATTAAATTGCTTCAATAAAATATTCAGCCACAGCCCCCTCAATTTGACTCTTAACTTGATAAGACATAATTTGCAATTGATTATTCTTCAAACATTCAGGGCACAGCACTGAAATCTGTTCATACATCTCTCTCTCTCTCTCTCTCTCTCTCTCTCTCTCTCACTCTCTCTCTCTCTCTGCCAATTTGAGACTGAAGGAAAAAAATGGTTTCTTTGACCTTTGAACTGTCTGCAGTGGGATTGTTAGGTCATTAGAGGCCATTAAAAAATCAAAACACCACGATCCTAATGCTATTAAGATCATTTAATAGACAGATACACATGAATTTAGATCCTGCTTTCTTTTGTCATGGTAGGAGTCAGATATTTTTCACAATCAGGCTAACATCTTGAATAAACTAGCTCCGTATATAGATGTATATTTTAATGTGATTTGCTTGTATTTATTTGGGTGAACACAATTTATGCCAAGAAAAAAGGTTAAGAGTCCTGGAAACTGAATTATTCCATTTATTTGTAGGCCTGGATACAATGCAGGCTGACATGAAGGTACTTCCTCATCTTGCCCTGCCCCTGACCTCGACCCTAACCTAGAGACAAATACTCGATTTAGCTTTCCAGTCTCTCTGCTACCTTCCTCCCTCCTACATGCCAGACCAACACCATTAGCACCTGGGAATTCATCAGTATGGTCTGCTATCTGCTGGTGAAACCCTGAATAAGTAAAAAAACTCCACCTCTCTAAAAGAGTGAGCCATATTATGAGACAGCCATCTAATTTAGTTTAAGAATCCATAAGTGTTTCTGAATCTAGGCAAACACAACAAAGTCAGTTAATCTATTCACTTTTAAAAGAATATAGCACCTTATGGTTTACAAAGGTCTTTCAACAAAACCCTATGTGATATAGCACGAATATTCTCTTTTTTTCCCTGAGGAAACTCCAGTCAGAGCTTTTAAGAGATTTGTCCAAAGATATATAGCTATTGTCAAGAGATGGGACTTGAACCCAGGTCTCGTGTCTAATTTCACAGTCCAGTGCTCTTCTCCTTATGAAGATTATAAAAGTGTCAAGGTTATCTTGTGTCTCCCCAAATCATTTTTGGTACTCCTGCATGGAACTCGCTTATATTCCAATCCAGGTCTATTTTCCATTCTCTCATGGTCTTGCTCTTGGCTAATTGTCAATTCATCATCTCTAAAGGTATAGGCTGATGTTTCCCCTCCCAACAGTATTTATATTTTAATAGGATACTCTTGGATACTTAATGACCCCCAAGATCAAAGGAATGAATCCTTCATAGTAGAATTTCAGCAAGGAATTTGAAAAAAAAAGTTTCTGATGATATTTTTGTAGACAAGATGGTGAGATATGTACAGAAGTACATAGTGGTACAGTAAGCTGAATTTAGAACTGATGACTGGTTAGCCCTCATGTTAATCTGGAAAGTAATCTTTGGCAGTGTCCAAGGATTTATCCATGGTCCTATGCTTTTCAATGGTTCTGATGAAGACATGAATGGCATACATATTAAATCTTCAGATGATAAAAATTCAGGAGGGATAATTAACATTTTAGATGTGAATTGGTATCTCAAAGGATCTCAACAGGCTATACCAATGGGTCAACACTAACAAGAAATGTATTAGGGACAAATGCAAAGTCTTACAAATTGGTTTAAAAGAATCAATTTCACAAGGATAAGATAAAAGGACGGGCATGGCTAGGCAAGAGTTGATGTGGAAAACATCTGTCAGTTTTAGTGAACAGTAAACTCAGTATGTATCAACAGTGTGACACAGTGGCTAAAAAAATCCAATGTGATCCTGGGCTGAACAAAGAGAAACAGATTATCTAGAGCAGGATGGGGATGGTGGTGAGGGGTGTATTCCTATTGTCATGTGTCCTGATCAGATTACAACTGAAGTATTATATTTAATTCTGAGTGCCATATTTTATTGGAAAAAAATAGGACTTCTCCAGAGGAAAGCAAGGAAAATGGTGAAGGGGCTGGAAACCCTGTTATTGGAGGACCGGTTGAACAAAGTGATGATGGTTAGCCAGGGGGAGATAGATAAATGGTGGTTTTAGTCTTCAGGTATTGAGCAACTATCACATAGAAGAGGGACTAAACTAGTTTTGCTTATCCCCAGAGGACAGAAATAAAAGCAATGAACCAAACCTAGAGAAGCAGCTTAATATAAAGAAATGCTTCCTAACAATCTGAGCTGTCCCAAAGGAGAATGGCTTGCTTTGGGAGAGTTCATTACCTCATGAGAAGTCTTGAAGAAGAAACTGGATGATCCTTTGTTAAGGCTATTTTAGACAATATTTCTGGGCAGATACAGGGCAGATTATAGACTATGATCTCTGAAGATCCCACCAACTCCTAAATTCTATGGTTCTGTGAATTTCTAACACATGGTCAGAACAATGGGGGAGGTACTTTAGGGTGAAAGAACCATTCCAGTGTCTTTTCCCATTGTTGTAAATCTATTAGCAAGGATTTGGAGCATTCTTTGATCTGGCTATTTGTAGTTTAAATTTTATCTCATGAAAATTGTCTGTTCATATCTTTGATCAATGATCTATTGGAGAATGGCTCTTACTTTACGTGTTTGCACCAATTCCCTATGGATCTTAAATATTAGAATTTAAAGTTGATCCTGGCTATGGAAGTGTTATGGGTTTTGGTGAGGTAAGTGGATTCTCTTCCTAATTTAAACACTCTATAAGTCATTTGAATTCATCTCCCCCAAACGTTCATTTTTACTATTCTATCGATACTCTTTTTGTATCATTGTCACTTCCTAATGTCCCTTTGTCTTTCTTGTAGTAAATAAAACTGAAAATGTATGTCTTATTTTTCACTTCCAGTCCACCTTGCTTCATTATCAAGCTTCCGAAGTCATCATGGATTTAGAATTCTGAAATCTTTTGTTGTTTTTAATTACATTATTATGTTCCTTGTGTAAGTTGTTTTTGCCTCATACTGCTTATTTCATTTATTATTGGTTCATAAGTCTTTTCATGTTTCTCTGAATTCTTCATGTTCATCATTTATGATAGAGCAATAATATATGACTTTCATATACCACAATCTGTTCAGCCATTGTCTAGATGGTGGACATCCACTTTGTTTCCAGTGTTTCGCCACTATAAGAAAAGTTGCTATAAATATTTTTGTATATATTTGACCAATTCCACTGTTTTTTACTTTCTCGCAGTATATGCCTAGTAGTAGTATTACTGGGTCAAAGTTTAGTGACTTTAAAAATAGAATTCTATTATTCTCCATAGTTGGAAAACCAGTTCAGAGCTCTAACTAATAGTACATAGCGTGCCTGTCTTTCCACATCTCTACTCACATTATCCATTTCCATCTTTGTCAACTTGACAGGTGTGAAATGAAACTTTAGAATTATTTTATTTGCATTGATCTTATTATTAAAATATTTGAAACAGATTTTTATGCTTCATGATATTTACGTATCTCTAATGTAGGAAACTCAAACAAAAGATAATGAGAATATTGCCAATAGAATGCAGATATACTAAGAACCTGTATGTTCATCATTGTAGGGAATTTCTGTTGTGGTAAACCCATTGGCAAGGATTTAGAGCATTCTTTGATCTGGTTGTTAGTTTAAATTTTATCTTATGAAAATTGTCTGTTCATATCCTTTTATCAATTATTTGTTGGAGAATGGTTCTTAGTTTACATGTCTGTACCAATTTCCTATGCTTTTTTAAATATTAGATCATTGTCAGAGCTATTTACTGCAAAATATTTCATTGTCTCCTAATTCTAGACACATTAATACTTTTTGATGCAAAACATTTTAAATTTACCATAATCAAAATTATTAATTTCACCTTCTATCTCTTATTTAGGTAGGAATTGTCCCATATCCATAATTGTGCAAGATACTGCCGTTTGTTCTCTATTTTTAAAAAAATGATGTGACTTTTTCATGTATCCATTTGATCTTGTATGTATTTGGAGTTTATTGTGGTATGTGGTGTAAGATTTTCTAAACCTGATTTCTGCCAGATTGTGTTCTAGTTTTCCCAGTAGTTTTTATCAAATACAAAGTCCTTAGTCCAGTGGTGGGTGTTCTTAAGTTTAGCAAACACCAAATTACTACATTCAATAGTTTCTGAGTTGAGCTTGCCTATGTAATTTATTCCATTGTTCAGCTTCCCTATTTTTAAACAATACCAAATAGTTTCGATGATTATTGCTGCATATTATACCTTTAAAATTTATAATTCTAGGCCCCTTTTATTCCTGCTACCCTCGCATATTTCCCTCAAAGTTCTTGACCTTTTGTTCCTCCATGTGAATTTTATTGTCATTTTGTCCCATTCTATATGCTTCATAAAATTAGCCACTATCCACTTTGTGGTGTGATTAGCCCATAGTGCCATGCCAATTAATTTAAGTAGTATAATAATCATTATTATTTTGGCATGGTCTAATTAGTAACAATGAATATACATTCAATTATTTAAATGCTCCCTTATTTCTGTAGAGAGTTTTGTAGTTGTCTTTATTTAAGACCTGAATCTATTCTGGTAGGTCGAATACCATTTTTTGTAAATTTTATAGTTATTTTCTAATGGAATTTTTCTGTCTCTGCTTGATGAGTTTTGTTGTTGTTGAGTGATTGATTTTTCAGTCATGTCCAACTCTTCATGACCCCATTTGGGGTTTTCTTGGCAAAGATACTAGGATGGCTTGCCATTTCCTTCTCTAGCTATGGGTTTTGTTAGGAACATATAAATAGGGTGATGATTTCTGTGGATTTATTTTATATTCTGCTACTTTACCAAGTTACTAATTAGTTTCAATTAATATTCTCAATAGCTTAAATGAATATTTTTATTGAATACTTCAGGATTCTTTAAGTAATCATCATATGAGCAAAAAAGAGATTAAGTCTCTTCTTTACCAACTCTTATTCATTCATTTTCCTTTTCTTGAATAATTGTTACATCTAGCATTTCAAGAACAATACATGGAAACTAGTGATACAGTGGACTGAGCCTTTGGTCTTGAACCAAGAAGATCTAAATTTAAACCCATCCTCAAATACTTATGAGCTGTGTGATCCTGAGCAAGTCACTTGAATTCTGTTTGCCTCAGTTTTCTCAAATGTAAAATGAGGATATTAATAACACCTGACTCCCAGGGTTGTTGTGAGGATCAAATGAAATAGATATTTGTAAAAAGTACTTAGTATAGTGCCTGGCACACAATACATGCTATATAAATGCTTATTCCCTTCTCTATAAGTAATAATATAGTCACAGTGGGTATGCTTATTTTACTCCTGATCTTATTGGAAAGACTTCTAGTGTTTTTTCTTTAAAATGTCACCTTTTGATACTGTTTGTCATATTAAGTGAAGGTTTATTTATTCATATTTTGTAAAGTTTTTTTATATATGAATGAATGCTACATTTTGTCAAAGATTTTTTTGTTCTTGTTTCTTTTATTGTTGTTGTTTTCCCTGAATCTATTGCTATAATTATGGGACTTTCATCTCTATCACTTTCATATTATGTTGTAGCAATTGGATATTAACAACCAGTTACAGAATTTTCACATCAACTTAATTAATGACTCTAAGATGACCATGTTAAAAGTATTTTTAAATGACAAGAATGACTATAATTATTTACAGTAGTGATTTGTAAGACTTGTGTGGCGCCTTGCTAGACATATATAGCTTAGCTCCATCATGTGGTCAGGCGGTTGGTTTTGGGAGAAAGCCAGATGATTCCAGTTAAACTTTTTCTTACCTTTGATCAGAATTGTTCTCCTCTAGTATGTAAAATGAGTTACATCCCAGTGAGGATTTCCCATTATGGGGATGATTTATTTTGTATAAAAGTTGGACTAGATGGCTGCTGAGATCACTTTCACCTCTCAGATTCTGTGATTCAGCTAGACTATGGTGCTAATCTTTACCTCCATATTTGGGAATATAACTAAATTTAATTTCTCAAGGGTAGGGATTGAATCTTCTTTTCTGTAATATTCCTTAGCACCCTACATAGGGCTTTCTTTGCATTTAGTCACCCCGCATTATACTTGACAGATGAATGGATTATCAGTTGCTGTCACTGATTGTAGAGAGACAAGTATGCCTGGGACAGAGAATGGCTTTCAAATGATATTTTTAATGTATAGAGCAGCAAGCACTGTGGCTGCAATACTAAGAAGAGAATATGGCATAGAACACAAAATGTTGAATTTAGAGTTAGGAAGACTTGAGTGTAAATCCTTCCTAGCACATTTACTTGGCGGCCTTTAAATCACTTAACTTCTGCTTGCCTCAGTGTCCTCATCTATAAAATGAGAAAAATAATAGCACCTAATTATCAGTTCTTTGAGGATAAAATGAGATTGTGTGTATTTATATATATATACATATGTATGCACGATCTCATTTTATTGATCAATATCTATACCATGCAAATCTTAAGATATAGTGGAATGTTAGCTATTATAATTATCAACAACAAAATGCCCTTTGCTTTGACTGGGTTCTAGCAGTAAGAATCCTCTCTATTCTCTCTGTATCTCTTTATCTGTGTGTCTGCTTCTGTCTCTATCTGTCTGTCTGTCTCTCTTCTCTTTCCTTCTCTCTTTCCCACCCACACCAGCCCTTATATCTGTAGAAATACTATAGCATGCAAGTTTTTGAGCAGTGGACAATTTGATTAATCTGGAATGTCTGAGTTGAGGAGTGGAGTCAGGCACTTCTTGCTGTGAGCAGTTTTCAGCTCATTTCACAGATAAAATCAATCAGATCTGGACTGAACTCACCACTTCCATGGGAATCCAGACAGGAAGGGTTGAAGCTAAGAGTTCTATTTAGTTTAGTCCAGCCATAGTTTGACTGTATGGCTTGGGGAATAAGGGGCCATCAGTTTGTAGCTAGCACCAGCACCTACATTCAATTAAATTCATTTAAATCCAATTCAACTCAATTCAATAAGCATGTATTAAGCAACTACTATGTTGCAGGCAATATGTTAGGTAATATCGATAAAAAGAGAAAAATGAGACAGTCCCTACCCTCAAGAAGCTAATATTCTACTGTGAATATAAACTGCATTATATACATATATAAATAAATTACATATGATATTAAATACATATATATAATACACACAAGAGGCAAAAGAAATACAAAGTAATTTTGAGTGAAACTAATAACAATTGTGAGAATCTGTACAGGACACAAGTAGAAGATATTTCTAGAGCCCTGAAGGGTACTAGGACTCCATGAAGTGGGGGTGATAAAGGTCAGCATTCTAGGCATGAAGGACAGCCAAGGCAAAGAACTGAAGACAGAAGATGGAATGTTATATATGGAAACAGCAGGGAGGTCAGTTTTCTGACATGCAGAAGTAAGTGAAGGTGAATGATGTGTGATCAGCCTGGTTGGAGCCAGAGTGTGAAGGGCTTTAAATGCCAAAGGAAGGGTTTGCATTTCATCCTAGTGGCTATGGAGAGTCAGTGAAGCTTCTTGAATAGGATGGTGAAATACTTTCCACAATCTCAACTTTTTCTTTAGGAATATCAATTTAGCAGCTGAATAGAGGAAGGATGAAAGAGAGAAGAGGCTGGATGTAAGAAGACCATTTGGGAGTAGTCTTTTTTTGGGTAAATATTGTTTTAAATTTTCTAATTACATATAAAGATAGTTTTTAACCTGCATTTTTATAAGATTTTGAGTTTCAACTTTTTTTCTCCCCCATTCCCTCCCTCCTCTACTCCTTCCCCAAGATGGCAAGCAATCTGATATAGGTTATACACGTGCAATCATGTAAACATATTTCCACATTAGTCATGTTGTGAAAGAAGAAACAGAACAAAAGGGAAAAGCCACAAAAAAAACCAAAGTGAAAATAGTATGCTTTGATCTACACTAAGACTCCATAGTTCTTTCTCTGGATGTGTATAGAATTTTCCATTATGAGTCTTTTGGAGTTGTCTTGAATCATTGTATTGCTGAGAAGAGTCAAGTCAAGCATAGTTGATCATTGCACAATGTTGCTGTTACAATATTCTCCTGGTTCTGCTCACTTCACTAAGCATCAGTTCATGTAAGTCTTTCCAGGTTTTTTTGAAATTTGCCTGCTAATCATTTCTTATAGGACAATAGTATTCCATTACATTCATATGCCAAAACTTGCACAGTCTTTCCCCTCAATTTCCAGTTCTTTGCCACTACCAAAAGAGCTGCTATTAGTATTTTCATACATGTAGGTCCTTTTCCCTTTTTTATGATTTTTTTGGGATATAGACCTAGCAGTGGTATTGTTGGATAAAAGGGTATGCACAGTTTTATAACCCTTTGGGCACAGTTCCAAATTGCTCTCCAGAATTGTTGGATCAGTTTCCAACTTCACCAACAATGCACTAGTGTCTCAATTTTCCCACATCTTCTACAATATTAGTTACTTTCTTTTTCTGTTGTATTAGCCAAACTCAGAGATGTAAGGTGGTACCTCAGAGCTATTTTAATTTTCATTTCTCTAACCAATAGTGAGTTAGAGCATTTTTTCATATGACTATAGATAGCTTTAATTTCTTCATCTGAAAACTACGTATTCATATCCTTTGACCATTTGCCAATTGGGAAATGACTTGTATCCTTATAAATTTGACTCAGTTTATATATTTGAGAAATGAGGCCTTTATCAGAAACATTCTCTGTAAATTTTTTTTCTTTCTGTTTTCCTTCTAATCTTAGTTGCATTGGTTTTGTTTGTGCAAAACCCTCTTAATTAAATATAATCAAAATTATCCATTTTGCATTTCAGAATGTTCTCTATCCCTTGTTTTGTCATAAACTTTTCCCTTCTACATAGATCTAACAGGTAAACTGTTCCTTGCTCTCCTAATTTCCTTATGGTATAACACTTTATATGTAAATCATGAACCCATTTTGACCTTATCTTGGTATATGGTATTGGGTGTTGGTCTACCCCTAGTTTCTACCGTACTATTTTCCAATTTTCCCAGCAGTTTTTGTCAAATAGTGAGTTCTTATCCTAGAAGCTGGCTTCTTTGAGTTTATCAAACAGTAGATTACTACAATCATTTGCTACTATGTCTTATGTACCTAATCTATTCCACATATCCACTACTCTGTTTCTTAGCCAGCACCAAATATTTTGGATGAGAACTGCTTAGTTTTAAATCTGGTTTTCCTAGACCACCTTCAGTTGCATTTTTTTCATTAATTCTCTTGATATTCTTGATCTTTTGCTCTTCCAGATGAATTTGATTATTTTTTCTAGCTCTATAAAATAATTTTGGGTAGTTTGATTGGTATGGCGTTGAATAAGCAAATTAATTTAGGTAGAATTATCATTTTTATTATATTAGCTCAGCCTACCCATGAGCAATTATTTTTCCAGTTGTTTAGATCTGACTTTATTTGTGTGAAGAGTGTTTTGTAATTGTGTTCATGTAGTTCCTGGGTTTGTCTTGGCAAGTAGACTCCCAGATATTTTAAATTGTCTACAGTTATTTTAAATGGAAATTTCTCTATCTCTTCTTGCTGAGCTTTGTTGGCAATGTATAGAAATGCTGATGATTTATGTATGTTTATTTTATATCCTGCAACATTGCTAAAGTTGTTAACTATTTCAAGTAGTTTTTTAGTTGATTCTCTAAGTATACCATTATATCATCAGCAAAGAGTGATAGTTTTGTTTCTTCATTGCCTAGTCTAATCCCTTCAATTTCTTTTCCTTCTCTTATTGCTAAAGTCAACGTTTCTAGTACAATATTGAATAATAGTGATAATAATGGGCATCCTTGTTTCACCCCTGATCTTACTGGGAAGGCTTCTAGCTTTTCCCCACTACAGATAATGGTTGATGATGGTTTTAGATAGATACTACTTATCATTTTAAAGAAAGCTGTATTTATTTCTATATTCTCTGGTGTCTTTAATAGGAATAGGTGCTGTGGTTTGTCAAAAGGTTTTTCTGCATCTATTGAGATAATCATATGATTTCTGTTAATTTTGTTCATTTGAGAGTAGTCTGAGGAAGTAATGATGAGGGCTTGATTAGGGTGTTGGCCATGTGACTGGCAAAAGAGCATAGATTTGAGGTATGTAGTATTAGACTTAATAGACTTAGCAACTAATCAGACAGGGGGAGGGAATGAGGAATACTGAAGAGGTGAAGATTGACTTTTAGTTTGTCTAATGATTAGATATAGTGAAATCTCCCCAGTGGAGAGGTTAAGAGTATGATCTGCATGATAATCAATACATTCCTAATGTAAGGAACCTCAAAAAAAAGAGATGATGAAGATAATTGCTTACAATATGCAAGTACAGTCAGGATCTATAAGTTCATCAGTGAAGGGAATACCTATTGTGGGAATTTCCTTCACCAAACAGACCACAGATGAACTTAGCCTTAGCAGACAAATCCAAGAGCCTGTGACACATTAAGAGATCTGCCTAGAATCACAAATCAAGGATGTGACAGAGGGAGGATTTGAATCCAGGTCTTTCTGATAGCACGCTTAGCTCTTTTTCTATTACACCCAACTGCTCCAATAAAGAAAGAAAAAGTTGAATATTGACAACTTTGACATTAATCATCTTGAGCAAAACTTCCCCTTCTTTGGGAGGAAAATTATGAAAAAATGTGGCAATGTAATGGTTGTGCTAGTACTGAACCTTCTCAAGTTTCCTTGAAATTTGATTTTCTTTGCAGTTAATTACAGAGTTCAGTAGCTCTGAAGGTGAGTGATTTAGTAGAGATCTCCAAAGCTGACTTTATCTTCTTGTCTAACTTGTTTGGGCCACCAAGTAGCATTGGTTTAACTATATACTAAAATACCCACAGTTTCATCATTGAGGTATCTCAGAGTGAAAAAGGCAAATTCTTTGGTCAATGTAGATAAGGAATTCTTAATCTTTTTGCGTGTCATAGACCTCTTTGATGATTCCATTGAAGCCTATGGACATCGTCTCAGAATAACACCTTTAAATGCATAAAATAAAATACATAACATTACAAAAATTAATTATATTGAAATACAGTTATCAAGACACATTACTACATTGTTGGCAGGGGTGTAAGCTAGTATAACCATTTTGGAAAGTAATTTTGGAATTATGCAAATAAAGTGACTAAAATATTTGTGCCTTTGACCCAAAAATTCTATTACTGGGCTTCTACTCCAAGGAAAACATTGATAAGCAGAAAGCTCCCATTTGTGCCAACATATTTAAAGCAGTAACAGCTGGGTGGCACAGTAGATAGCACACTGAGCCTGGAGTCAAGAAGACCTGTGTTCAAGTCCACCCTGAGACACTTACTATCTGTGTGACCCTGGGCAAGTCACTTCACCCTGTTTGCCTCAGTTTCCTCATCTGTAAAATGAGCGAGAGAAGGAAATGACAAACTACTCTAACATCTTTGCCAAGAAAACTCCAAATAGGGTCACCTGGAGTTGGACAAGAGTGAAACATTTGAACAACAAACAACAGTTTAGCAAAGAATTAGAAACAAAGTAGATATCCATAGATTGGGGAATTGCCAAATAAATTGTGTTACATGATTGTAATGGATTATTATTGTTCTGTAAGAAATAGCCAATGAAATAAATTCAGAGAAGCATGGAAAGAACTACATAAATTGATGCATAGTGAAGCAAGTAGAGCCAAGAAAACTATCCTGTATACACAATGGCTACAGTAATGTGAATAGAAAGAATAACCACATACAAACACAAAATCAAAAGTGAATGTTGCAAAATTACAAATGACAAGCAGGGCTCAAAAGAAGACATACTCTTGCCTTATCCCTTTATAGAGGTGAGAGGACAACTAGTATTGTATATTACATATATTTTCAGTCTTTTTCAATATATTTATCAGTTATACTGATTTTTTTATCATTTTCACTTTTGTCTAAAAATATTATTTGTTACATAGTATGGCTTTCTGGGAGGAGGAGAGGGAGGAATACTCAGAGAAATGATGGTGATACAAAAAGATATCATTAAAAATTTATTTAGAAAAGAAAAAAGTTATTAGCATAGTAAAAAAAAAATTCAGAGACCCTAGGTTAACTATCCCTGATGCGAAGACAGGTTTGGAAATGATTCATTATGATTAATATTTTTGTGAGTTGGTTTGGGCCCATGCTGCCTTCAAATAAGATAGGCTAAATAATTTCTCAAATTTTCTTTTAGCTCAGGGATGTATGGCCAGAGAACTACACGGACAAATAGCAACTAACTGAGAGCTCTGTTTTTCAGTCTAAACTCACACTACGTGGTCGCCTGCCTTGCTTTCCTAGCTCAGGACATGTGAATATAGAAAACCAGTCCTACCTTCATCTATAGCAGGATAGGAACCATGTTCATAGAACCCAGGAAGCTGAAAAGGAGGAAGCTGCTTCTACATTCTTGCTGCTGATGCTTTTTCTCTGATGCTTTGGCCTTAGACCTTTTTTGAAAAAGTATTGTTTTTGCTTTCTTTCTAAATTGACATCATTTGCTACATGTTCTGAATCAGGAAATCAACAAGATCATCTTAAAAGACCCATTTCTCCCAGGACTGTCTTTGACCTCCATGTGAGGAGAGGACTTTGTCTACCTCAATCCATAAATTGTTTATAGAGTCTAGAATAGGGTTATATCTCCCATGGACATTTGGTAAAGGTTTGATGAGGGAGGAGTAGACAAGTCTCAGAGCTTAATGGCACATAAGGAACCATGACCCCAGTTTCTCCAACACACTCTCATTCAGTCCAGTCAAAATACATGCTCCTGTAGGCTGAGCTCTGCATTTGGGGTGGAACTTGCCCAGCTTCCTTGTTCAAAGTATAAGCTTGCTACAGCGGCTGTCTTTTGCCCGCGGGCACTGAATTTTACTCCAAAAATATTAGGAAGAGAAATGGTACACACTTGTCAATTTGCTTCAATATTTTATAATGCTGCCAGGATGTTATGTATTTAATTAACAAAATGCATGGGGGAAAAAGTCAAATTAGTGGGCCACCCTTTCCTCCCAAATGGAAACCAGGCTCACTGGAGAAATGGTGCAATTTGGAAAAAAATAAAATAAAAGCCCCAGAGGAAATGTTTATCCAACCCGATTTTAGGGCTAAAATCCTTAAAACACATCAGCTAGAATTACACCTTCTCTGTGAAATAACAGCAATTAGGAAAGACGCCCTCCTCCAACACTGAATCCGGCAGCCTGGGTGACAAATATGTCAAATTAATACATCACCAGGTATGAAAGCGCAGTTAGAATTTGACTGAGGTACTTCCAGCCCGAGAAAGGGAACGATTTATCAATGCAAACTTAATAACATCTATTTGAATCTAACTAAAAATCAATATTTCATTACCAAATTGTTAGTGAGAATGAAGAAAAATTGCGGAAGTCGGGCAGTTTGGTGCAAGAGAAGCATCAGGAGTTCAATGTGCAGACGGAATGATTCATGAGGCCATGGCAGAGAGAGGGTGAAGGAGGACGAGTAGAGAGAACTTGGAGGGGCCTTCTCACTTGTGACCTTGGCAGTGAGAGGGGGAAAAATACAAGAAAATGAGAGTGACTGTCAACTCCCTCCAGCAACGGATCACACCATTAATCACCCCAAGCCCACGGAGAGAAGAGAAGAGGAGAGGAGAAGGGGCTCAGGGGTTAGCATCCAGAGAGGACAAAGCTGGTTCATTTAACTCTTTGAACCTTGGATGCCTATGATTGGTGCTCTCCAGGGCCAGAGTGAGGGGAGTCCAGACAGCACAAGGGAACCTCTTGCCTTTAGCCCTGTTTGCACGAGATAAGCTAGGGGGAATGGCACAACATGTTTATCCACGGGCTAAGATGTAAGCTGCAGTCCCAAGAAGCATTTCCTCCTGTCCCAAAGAGGAGGGGGGAAAGGCAAAATGTTTCCAACGTGATTGCAAGACAAAGCAGAACAAGTATAGAAGTGGAGGGTGGTCATTTTCAGGGAGAATAATATTACTGAAGTACATTTGTTTTGATTATTGGAATAATTGATCTGAATTTAAAACTAGTTATTTTGAGGGAGGTTCTAAGGAATTCCAAGGCTTGGCTTGGTTACCTGACCCTACTTCAGATTTCTGTTTCATCTTCCAAACTGGAATTCTGACTACGTTTTGCTGAGTAAGGAAGCTGAAGTAAATGGATCTGTCCTTTAGAATGGAATAAAGGAGAATCACATTAAGATATGTTTATGGAACCTACCTCCCCTCACCTCTTCAAAATTAAAATTAGTTTCTGATTGCCTTATTCACTTGTATGGCTATACACAGCAACTGAGTCTTGCTTTTCTCTAAAATCATACAGTGTTATCCAGCTTTAACAGCTAAAAACTGCACTAAGACTTCCTTTTTCCCTTTCCTTTTCTAAAACTATTGAAACAAAGCATGCTTATCCTGTCTCATAGAGATTCTTAACCTACGTTCTACTGACCCCTTAAAGGCCAATCAGTTGATTATAGAGGAGTCTGTAAACTTGGAACTTTAAATATTTTGATAACTATTTTAATATAATTGATTCTCTTTATAATCCTATGTATTTTATTTTCTGCATTTAAAAACATTTTGAGAAGGAATTCATAGGCTTCCAAAGGTAGGAAGTGATCCGTGACACTCACAAAAAAGGTTAGAATCTCTGATCCTTTACCTATGTTGCAGGTCCCCCAAATCATAAAAAATCTTAAAAATCAAGACCTGACTCATTTGAAAAAAAAAAACTGTCCATGCATCTTGAAAGATGTTTCACATCTAGGTGAGGAAAGGAAGTTGCTGCAAAGGCACACTTTGGTCTCTGGTGAGAGGATCCGGGTATGGGAGATTGAGGGTGGTTGGGGGAGTATGATGTGATTCTGATGCTAGCACTATTTTTAGAATGGATAGGCCTGCCATATCCCGTACCTCTAACCCGCTCCTGTAGGGGCAGCTGCCACCCAGAGTACAGAGTTTAATTCATACTTTCCGAAAGTTATCAAGACAAAACTGCAACACACTGGGAAATACGGTAGAGAAGGAAAAAGGAAGGTGAGGAGTTGATCACAGGCCTGGGGCATCTAAAAATGGCAACATGACCCTTTCAAGGAAGACAGTTTTTGTGAATAATGACAATTTATTGGGTTCAACTACATGAAGAATTCTATACGGTCCCAGTCCACTGACTTTTCCAGGGAAATCATTTTATGACATGAGAGCCATGATACTCCCATTTCCTTTTTCTTTTTGACACATGTTCTAGTTAGCTTCACCAATAATCATCAAATTCTTAGAGCTCTGTGGTAGTTTGTACCGCCAGGAATGGCTGGGATTTGTAAAGCCAAACAGTGTTTGCTAAACACAGGAAAGTGATTGGTTGTGCTTGATTTTATTCCTTGGTCCTCAAGGCTAACATTTTGCTTTTCTAAAAAAATAAAAACAGAAAAGCATCCATTTGATGAACAATGAACTGAGAAACAGTAAAATAAAGAGCCATCAGATTGAGAACTGAAGCGTCAACAGAAATATAATCAAATAATCTGATGATTCCCCATGTATTTTTTTTTCTATGACATATATACAGAGTTTTTGGATATATTGATGATACATAGTTACACACACAGAGAGAGAGAGAGAGAGAGAGAGAAAGAGAGAGAGAGAGAGAGAGAGAGAGAGAGAGAGAGAGAGAGAGAGATTTTTTTGGAACCTGGCTTTAGGCTACATTTTAGTAACTAAAAAGTTCCTCATGGCTCCTCGGTCTTTAATGTTTCACCAACCTCACCCCATGATTGCTAGGTGCTTGGTGCTGAAACGTAGAGAAGAAGTGTTGAAACTTCAAGATGAGTGTGACTTTGATATACCATAGTGCTGCCTCCAGGAGAAGGGACAGACCTTGCCTGGATGCTATGGTGTCATCAGCCAATCTGCAGCTCTGATACCACAGTATCAGTTCTGCTGAGCAGTGAGAGGGCAGCGGAGTGAGATCATTCATTTCTAGGAGCCATGCCAAAAATGCATGCTATCTGCTCTTGGTCGAGGGAAGTTACATTAGCTAAATGTTACATTAGCTAAAAGTTACATTAGCTAAACTAGACATTTCAAAGGATAGTGTACTTGTCCCTAAATATATTTGCCTGCTTTTATCCATCCTGTGTCTTTAACCAAAAGGGACATGTGAAAGTAAGGCCAATGAATCTTAGAACTGAAAGAAGATATAGAGATCATCTAAATCCAGCCTCTGTATTCTATGGTTGAGGAAACCGAGGCCAGGAAGGAGAAACAATTGTTGTTGAAAATTCTAATGCTGGTCCAATGTTTACTTAAGATCCCAAGTGACTCACCTAAGCTACTGAGTGAAAGAGTTAGTTTTGGGATCCAGGGCTCCTGATTCTGAGCTTAGAATCTCAGGTGAGATAATTCTGAATTTTCAACAACCATTACCTATCCCAAGAAAACAACTTTGAAAGATTTTAGAATTCTGATCAACTCAGTGACTGATCTGATTAGAAAACATATTTCCCATCTTTGGAATAAAGAAGTGATAGACCAGAGATATGCCTGTATACACACACATACACACGCATATGTGTGTATATATATATTATATATGTGGGTGTGTGTATATATATCTATAGTGTGTGTGTATACGGACATTTATATAGTCCCCAAAGTCTTAGTACAGTTTAACACTTGAGCAGTACAAGTGCTACAAACTTACAAAAAAACCTTTGAAAGGTTAATTATTTAAAAGTTTAAAATATTGATGCATTTCTTATTAAAATTTAACATAACCACCGCCTTGGCTATACATCGCTCTGGTTGATTTTCGAACTTTGTAAAAATTTTTATCAGCTGCTGCTCAGTGATTGAAAGGATTTCATTTGTAGTCCTATCCTTAAGATCATCCAAAAAAATGAAGTTTTGACATGACAGTTTTGACGGAACTCCACAAGAAAAAGTCTAATGGAGACAGATCAGGTGACTGAGGTGTCCAAGCAAAGTACCTGGTCTACTTATCCATCAATCTGAGAAAGTGTCCTCTACTAAGTCTCACACAGCAATATGTAATAAGAGGGAGTCCTGTCTTGTTGAAATTAAAATGTATTATTCAAAATTCACAAAGCTAAGCAGGTGTAAATGAAATATAAGTAATTAACTTCCAAACGATTTTGAGGGTAAGTTTGTAACTTTTGTGCTTTTGAAGATATTAAAGCTTAAAATGGCACTAAAATTTTCAGACACCCTATATTTTCAGTCGTGGCCAAAATGCTGATTTGGTTTGCTTGACTATATTCATTTGTCACGAGTGCTTACTGAGGGCAAATATTAAGAAAAACTTAAAAGAAATAAATAATTATTTCCTGAAGTACTTATGGTGGGTGAGTGGGTGGTAGAAGTCATTAGCTGTCAAATATACAATTCTTTGTCAGCCCTCTCATCTCTGCCCCTCCCCACACACACACTCTGAGGTTTACCTTTAATTGTCATTTCGTCAAATGGACTTTAAATCATATATCACTTCCTTTTTCACAATGGAAAAAAAATTAAGAAATGCCAGAAGAGGGAGTGAATAGAAGTCTGTGCCACAGGGCTTTTGTCTTCTTTATCATTTCCTTGGAGTAGTTAAAATGAGAAGTTAATTTACCATGGAAAAGGAAAGTGTGGCCCTTGCTGGTATATCATCGAAGGATCCTCCACTCAATTCCCCCCTTCCCCTCCCTCCTTAATCATGGGATTAGTCCTTTCATAGATAAAATAGGATATCTCTCTGGGGTGACATCGGATTTCTTAGTCCTGCCCATATGCAGATCTCCTGAAAGGCCTGTGGTGTCTGGCTGTGGTATAGCCGATGAGTCCTAGAGCTATACAAACCATTTGTTCACGTTCTCCACATGTTTACCCTGACCTAGCATTTCACCTAATCAGATGCCTGGAGTCCATATTAGTTCTGTAGTGTTAATTGTTTGTGTCATGGTTATTCTGAGCTTTTTGAGTTATTTAGGATACAGAGAAATGGCTACATCAGATTTTAGTGGAGACTTGCAGCTGTTTTTTCCTCCTTGAAAAGAGGACTAGGAGTCAGAGGAACTGAGTTCAAATATTAGCTCTACCATTTAGCACCTGTGTGACATTGAACAAGTCACTTCGGCTATCCTTTAACTACTTTGGATATATTTGTATTTGCTCACTTTATATTTATAATGTATATATTTATTCATGTATTGATCTCTCCCATTAGAATGTGTGCTCTAGTAGAAATTGTTCTATTGGTGGTACTGGTACTCTGCAGCCTAGCATAGTGCCTGATGCATAGTAGGCATTTAATAAAGGTCTTTTGACTGACTGATTGATTGATTGATTGGCTAACTTCTCGGGGCCTTAATTCCTAATCTGTAAAACGAGGATGTTTGACCAGATGGCCTTTGAAATTCCTTCCAGCTCTAAAAGCA
Organism: Trichosurus vulpecula; assembly: GCF_011100635.1. Classification (NCBI taxonomy): domain Eukaryota; kingdom Metazoa; phylum Chordata; class Mammalia; order Diprotodontia; family Phalangeridae; genus Trichosurus; species Trichosurus vulpecula. The sequence continues at coordinate 139,633,314 of NC_050575.1, read as the reverse complement.
CTGTCACCCAACTCCATGATCCACTGAATTCTGAATTTCTGAAAATACCTTCATAGATTCGGTGCCTTTGCACTGTCCTAAGGAGATAATTAGCTTGATCTTTTGTGTATAGTATTAAGAAAGACTGTTATGGGAAAATCCTTTGACTAAAAGCGCTCCACAATGGATCTGCCTTAGTGCAGGTCTTAAAAATATGTAGCTACCATATGAATCCATAAAATCAAATTCTAAAATTATTTGCAAATTTTAAGATATAAATTCAACTTTTGTCTTCTTATACATGTCCAAAGAAGGAACAATGTAGGGGGAAAAATCCTTTTAATCATGACAAGATTAAGGGATTTTTAAAAGCTGAGTTGTAGTCACATTTACATTCCCGATAATTTCTTAATTTTCTTTCAAATCACCTTTCATCTTCATAAAATGAACTGTAAAAATCCTTTGGAATTCCATAATGTGCCAAGAAAAATGGGGGGGAAATGAAGGAGGCCCCTACCTTTTAATCATTCTGTTCATAAAGTGCTGTAACTGCAAGCCAGGAAAAAAATGGAGACTAGTGTCTGAGGTATTCTGTGCCATAAACTCCCATAATAGAAACAGATGGTGAAACTGCCTTGGAAGTGAAGAAACTCCTGTACTTGCAGCTCACCCTAACATATGAAGAGATTCAGGGCTGACACATGAAGGAATGCATTTGGAGTGGAGCCAGCGGTACACTCTAATTCAGCCGCCAGTGCTCGTACTGGAGATGGGAGACCCACAATTTCAGGATCTGGAACTCCAGAGAGCTCTGGGATTTAGAACCCTGTGGAACATTCTAACAGTTCCTTCCTGCCCTGTCTGGAAGTTCTACACATTCAAAAGGACTGTCCACATTACTATGATCAAACACATTTCTGGATCTTGACAAATGACCTATGAAAACAATGGTGGAGAATTGCCAACCTCCCCAAAGCTTTCCTGGACTCCTCTTATTTTTTTTTTTAATTTTACTTATACTGGTGGCTGTAGATAGAAGGGAAAATAGGTAACCACTAAAAAGTAGCATGGTTCATGATTGTAGTACTGGTTGAGAGTTAATGGGACCCTGGGCTAATTTAGTCTTGAGTCTGGCAGTGCTGGGCTGTAATTAACTTCTCTTGGCATCACATTTCCCTGAAAGAAAAAGCTCTCCTCTCTAGGAGCGTGAAACAGTCTTCATTTCCTCCAATACCTTCAAGGTGGGTTGGTTAAAGTGTGAAGCTGAGGAGTTGTATAGCCTTTTGGTCTCCTTGAAATTCCTCCCAGCTGCTCCATTGACAAAAAAGCTGGAGTTTTCCATTGTTTAGGTCTTTCTCAGGTGGGTGTTCTGATTTACTGGAGAAAGAACAAGGCCCTGTTTATCCATTTTCTTTCTCCTCTTGGGCATAGACTGAAGGAGTTAAAAAAAATCACAGTGTTACAAAATAATAGCTGAAAGGGACCTTTAAAATGATTTACCCCAAACCCATAATTTATAGTTTAGGAAACTGAGGCACAGAGAGGGTAATATGCTTTAAATTACACAGCAAACTAGAAACAATGTGGGTCTTCTCATAGCCGGGTTGTTTCTCAATGAGGTTTAATATCCAATGTATGCATGCCCTGTTCTAAGAAAGAAGACGACTAGGAAATGCTACCTTGGTTTTCTGTTTGTCTGGTGAGTGAGGTGGATATTTTGAAATAAAACAAAATAAAATAAAATGTCAGGAGAATTGATTATGTGGCCAGTTCTGGGTTCATTGAATATGAATTATGAAGATCTCTAAGCTCTTTTCCAGCATTCTAGCATTTTCTGAATAGGGACTGAACTGTGGCTCTTGGTTCAGAATTATTTTATTGGGTCCTGTCTATGGAGGTAGATAATGCACAAATATGTTTTGTCAATAGCAGTAAGTAATTATTGGGGTAATGGTGGGTGGAGATATTCTGATGATGGAAAATAAATGCTAGAAAGGTGCAGGGGGAAGAAGAGTTAAGAAAAGTGAGTGCTTCCTGAAGAAGAAGGAGGAGGAGGAGGAAAAGGAGGAAAAGTAGGAGGAGGAGGAGGAGGAGGAGGAAGAAGAAGAAGAAGAAGAAGAAGAAGAAGAAGAAGAAGAAGAAGAAGAAGAAGAAGAAGGTTAGTGAGATTTTTAAGTGCTTGAAAGATAAGGTAGTTCAGAAGGAAACAGACAAGCAGGGCAGTTTTGAGTATCACATATTGAATTTATTATATACTTTTTAAAAGCAAGATCAACAGAAAAAAAATTTCAGTTTCACATATAATCCTTTTTTTCTGTTCTACTTTGTGTAGAAAGGGTCTTTATTTATACATTTGTTAAGTTCTGAATTTAAAAAAAAATAAAGAAAAAATGCTAAATGAGACAAATGAAGCCAATCCAAATCATTTTTAGACCAATACTCTGGGTTTTTCTCTTTGACT